>NC_058091.1:184783106-185086136 GCF_020171115.1 Neogale vison | reverse complement strand
GTTTACTCTCCTCGAGTGAACAGCGTCTTTTTGGTGAAGGTATCTGTTTTCTTGCATGCATATTCACGTTAAATTCACAGTTTCCCTACTTTGAAAAACAGTTTTCTTGGAAATAAAATGACAAGACAGACTTTGAAACTGAAAAACTGCTGCTTTGCCTCAGGTATTTTTGCTTGAAAACTGATACTTTCATGAATATTTAATTTTTAAAAACTTGGACACGATGATTGCTATTTCAGTTGGTGTTCTGGTCCTTACGAAAGCGATGCAGTTTTGGTTTTGAGAGAAAGTGTAACTTTTTTTTCCAGCAGTGAAAATTACTCTTTATGACTTCAATTTCTACTTTTCATATTGTTTAAATCTCTTCTAAAACTAACGGCAAAATTCCAAAGATACTTCCTTTCCTCTTCTTTGGTTTTTTTTTTTTTAAGGTCACCTCCAGTCTGCTAAAGGCCTCACATGCTCATTATTTCAAGAGCACATGTGTTGCTGTGTTGCTCTAGTGAATTAAAATGGCCAAATGCTTTCCCCTCTCTCTCTGCCTACCTCTCTACTCACTTGTAATATCTGTCTGTCTGTCTCTCTCTCTCTCTCTCTCGCTCTCTCTGTGTTAAATAAATAAATAAATAAATAATCTTTAAAAAAAGAAAAGGGCGCCTGGGTGACTCAGTGGGTTAAGCCTCTGCCTTTGGCTCAGGTCATGATCCCAAAGTCCTGGGATCGAGCCCCATATCAGGCTCTCTGCTCAGCGGGGAGGCTGCTCCACCCCCCACTCCCCACCCCTGCCTGCCTTTCTGCCTGCTTATAATCTTTCTCTCTCTCTCTCTCTCTCTCTCTGTCAAATAAATAAATAAGTAAATCTTTAAAAATGGCCAGAGTCTTTGGTTATAATGATAGGGACTTTTAAAAGAGCCTCACAAATAGACCACGTAAATAGTGAATCCAAATTGTGACTTTGTTATGATTTTGATGCATAATCGTTGACATATAGTTTGGAGGGTCTCTGATTCCTCAGCTACAAAGTTATGATATCATGAAAGAAAAATTGTGAATGAAAAGTTAAGTGAGAGTATTGATTAATTGGTAGCTCTTTGGAAAATAGTCACCAGCACTTAATTGATAGATTCCATTGATAGAAATAATAATAGCTAAAATGTACCCAGGGCTTTCTCTACTGCAGACACTGGGCTGAGTCCCTATTACATGATTGAATTTCATCTCCATTTTGTGGTAAAGGAGAAACCAGGTTTTGCTAAAAGCATCTAAGAAATTGTAGAAGTAGCATCTAGATCCTGAGCTGCCTGACTCCCAGCCAAGGTTTGGATCCATTTTCTACAGCTTCTGTACTAGCACTTTCTGTCTCATAAGCTAAGCCACCATAAATAGTATTTTCAGCGTCTTATGAGACACCACGTCTCCAGGAAGAAGGGAAACCTGCATTAACTCCATTTTGCAGACAGACAAACTGATGCTTAGGTAATCAGTGATTATTCTAAGCCTAAACACTTAGCAGATGATAGAATTATCCTTGTTTTTCTCCTGGAGACCTTGTATAGGATACACGAAGGATTTTTTTTTTTTTTTTTACTGTGCTCTTTTCATGCTGTTTTGGGACTGTGTGAAACACATTGAAATTTTATTAGAAATTTTTATCATATGATTTAAACCTGCTATGTTTATCATGTTGGTCCTGTGATGACTCAGAATTCCTTAAATGACTTTTTTCCTCTCCCTTCAAACAAAATCTTAGCAGTACCACTACAAAATACCAGTGTGAAATGTCATAAAGCAGGTTATTCCAGCCAAGAATCTGAGGTGAGGACAGCTTTAAATTGTTGAGGCACATTAAAATCAAATCAGTGATGAGAATGCTGGCAGCTCTTCACCAAAGATGTCTCTATGGCACATTTAAAAATTGTATGCCCTAGTGAGGATGATTAAGAACTTGGACATATGTGTATCTGTGGCCACAGAGGAGAAAAAGGGATCATTTTCATCACAGGTCAGTGCTGAGCACACTCAACTCCTTTGAATAGCTGTATCTTTCTTAATTCATCCAAGGATTCTTAATTTATTTTTCTTATTATTAGAAACATTGCCCCCCCTTTAGGAAACATAAAATTTATTAAGAGAATTGTAATTTAAAATACTCAGAGCACTCACAGCATCCTTATTTAAATGGATGCAGGAAATTTTACTGCAAGAAAGTGTATATTGATCCCTGTAGCTGACTTGTCATGTTTAGTATTTTTCTCTTTGCCTGCACGAGAATAGCTTCTGTAATGTGAATTTAAATGATACATCAAGCTAATAAATGTGGTTGGCCTAGCAAGTGATAAGCATAACTAATTCAATTTAAATGTCTTTTATATAAAAATAATGAACCAATGCATTAAAGATTAAAAATGTTAATGCAATTAGCAAAAATTAGCATTCAATAAAGAAGTCTATTTCAGTTTTGAGATGGATGATGTATCATGCAATGTCCAGATAAGGAATAAATTCAGGTACACTTTATTCAGCTGATGTATGTGTTAAAAACTAAATAAATAAAAATTCAATGCTTTTTTTGCCCCTTTGCAGCGACGTGGATTGAACTAGAGGGTATTACACCAAGCGAAATAAATCAATCAGAGAAAGATAATTATCATATGATCTCACTCATACATGGAATTTAAGAAACAAAACAGAGGGGATCTTAGGGGAAGGGAGGGAAAAGTAAAACAAGACAAAACCAGGGAGGGAGAGAAACTGTAAGAGACTCTTAATCATAGGAAACAAACTGAGGGTTGCTGGAGGGATGGGGTAACGGGGAAATAGGCATTAAGGAGAGCACATGATGTAATGATCTCTGAGCATTATATAAGACTGATGAATCACCAAGCTCTACCTAGACATGAAGCCAATAATTTATTATATGTTAAGTAATTGAATTTAAATAAATAAATAAATAAATGCTTTATTTGAAGAAATTTTGATAAAACAGCATGTGACATGTAGACAAAAGGACACCCAGGTCCTCAGGGACTGTACTGGGAACCAGGGCACGAGGTGACTTAACAAGGAGCCTTAAAACTTAGTGTCACCTGCCTTCTTGTGGGGGAAGGTAGAGGGAATGTAGCAGGTATGACAGTGAATGTGAGACCTGAGGGGAAATGAACGTTCCTGGCATCACTGCTAAATAAAGTGAGCATTTGTGGTTGGAGGACACTGACTTCAAGACAGTGGAGTATACGGTGGTGTCGCTATTTGCCTTAATGTCGCTGTTGTGTGTTGGCACTCTGCCCATCTGCAGGTGGATGGCAAGCATTCCGATGAAGCAGCCTTGATCCTCCACAGGAAAGGGTTTGACTGCCGCTTCTCTAGCAGAGACACAGGGCTGCTTTGTTCCACGACCCAGGGAAAGGTGAGCTGAAAAGAGATTTTTGCTTGTTGACTTCATGTACTTTGAAATCTTTGTTTTCTGCTAATAATTCTGACAGTCAGAAGGTAATGTTTCATTGCCTCTTCACGGACTCCTTCCCCTCAGCTGATATAATTAGCTCAAATCTCTCCATCTTAAGAAAGCAACTTTCAGGTTCCTGGGTGGCCCAGTCATTAAGCTTCTGCCTTTGGCTTGGGTCATGATCCTGGAGTCCTGGGATCTCAAGTAAATAAACAAAATCTTAAAAAGAAAGAAAGAAAGAAAGCAACTTTCTCCACCTTCAGTCTCTCTTCCTTGTCAGTATTCAAAATCCATGTCTGGAACCTGTGAGGACAACATTCTCCTCCATTCTTAGGCCTTCCATTGCCAACAGACAAAGCATCCTCTTCCCATCTACTCTCTCCATACTAACTCCTGTCTCACACATGCTCATGTAGGATCCAGTTCTGCAAAGTCTCAAAGGGACTAAAGCAGGTTCTATACTAACTAAAGTGGGGAGGCAGTAGGGAAGTGACTGGAAGCAGTGACACTGTGGCCATTCAGGGAGTTTTACCACAGCCCTGAAGCAGCCTCACTGAGCTCCAGTCAGTTGTTTCCTCAGGGGACACGAGGGTCTGGATCTCCTGGTCAAGCCAGATTTGCATGGGAGGCCATCGGGTCCTCAGGCTGACCTGCTGGCTGCCTCATTTTTATGTCTCCTTTGAGCTGGTCTTGCTGATAGTTCCCACAGGCCTCTCCTTGGAAGGAAAAGAACCTCCAGCCTTGTGCCTCTGGCTCTGAGCGGGTTGTGCTCAGAGAAGGCAGTTGAATGGCACACAGGCAGGTCTCTGCCCCATGGGGCAGCTCTTCTCCAAAACCTCACAGATACCCTATAGATCAGACTCCAGTGATTCACTTCCAACCCTACAAATTAGAATGTGCATCGGATATGAAAAGGATAGAAAAGAAAATGTGGTAGGTGGTCAAAATCCTCTTAGGTAGATAAGCTGCTCCATTTCTTGTATCATGCCCTACATGGAGTTGGTGCTAAGAAAGCACCGATGTTTGTTTTTTTTTTCCTTTTTTTCGTTTTACCTTATTACTGATGATGTGTGTATACTTGGTTGTAAGCATTTGTATATAGATGTTGAGGCCTCAAGTCTTAAGGGGATTATAGGATCCAGAGAAACATGGAGTGAGGGTAGTACTTTTCCAGCTCCCTCAACCTTCAAAATGGGAGTCCCTGATATGAGCAGCCTTCCTTATAGCAGGCCTCTGTCCTTTCTCTCCGCTCTTTGGGCACAAGAAGAACCATGACTGTTAGGTGTTAAGTGTTGAGTATAAGAGGATATGGATGTTTTTAAAGCTTGCTGGGGTATAGATTTTTTTTCTTTTATTGAAAAAGTGGTCTTGGGGCGCCTGGGTGGTTAAGTGTGTTAAAGCCTCTGCCTTCGGCTCAGGCCATGATCCCAGAGTCCTGGGATTGAGCCCCACATCGGGCTCTCTGCTCCGCGGAGAGCCTGCTTCCCCCTCTCTCTCTGTCTGTCAAATAAATAAATTAAAAATTTTTTATAAAAAATTTCAAAAAAAAAAAAAAAAGAAAAAAGAAAAAGTGGTCTCTACACAATGATAGGTTATTGAGAAATTCAGAAGAAGAACGTAGAGCGAGCCGTCCTCTCCTGGCTACCCTTCTGCTAGGTGTCCCTCCAAGGAGGTCTGTGTGACCAAGCACGCTGAGCTGTATCTAATCTCCTTCCCTTTCCCCTTTTGACGTTAAAAGGAAACTAAATACACTTTTTCATTCCACTGTTTTCTACTGACAAAATATATAGATGTGCCGGTAACCTTTCCTCAAAGTTGACCTAACTGTGCAACTTTTTTGTCGTTTATTTTCCAGATTTTGGTACAGAAGCTTTTTAGCATGTTTACTGTCACAAGTCTCATACCTTCGTCATTATCCTTGATGCATTCACCTCCAGATGCCCGAAATATAAGTGAGATCAACTTGAGTCCGATGGAAATCAGCACGTTCCGAATCCAGTTGAGATGAACCCAGCTTTCAGATTTGGATTGGGAAGCATTGTCTTTTATACACTTCTAGGTTTGACGTGCAATAAGGAAGCATATTATTTTAGCTTCTGGCTACTGTGAGGACATGAATTCTGTGATTGTTACTATTTTTCTTTTTTTTTAACCAGTATAGAAAGAAAAAAAAAAAAAAAAGCCATGTGATAGCCTTTTTTTTTTTTTTTTTAAAGTTCCATCCATGAACCACCACCATCAGTATGAATCGATGCAACAATGAAGGAAGAAATGTCGAAAACAACCTCTCCACAGATTGTATCTCAGGTTAAATGCTAACTAACTATATCTGTGTCGGGGGTTGTGAGGAGATTGTTCTAAGTAGTCATGTTGCTGATCCTTCATGAGTTTTACAGAAATACCCGTTTGTACCAAAATGGAATAAAAGGCTGCGGGGTAAAAGCTAACGGCCAAAATGGTTGCAGTCGTTCATACTCATTGGAAAAATTTCGTGTATTTGAAATATGTGGAAAAGTGCAATCCATCAGCCCTTACGATACCTGTGCATCATTGATCTTCACACCCTTTTCTAATGTACCACTTGACCCCTCCCTTCTCACCCTTTGTAAGTATTTCCGGAAATAGCAGATTTTGAATCATTCAGTAGTAGAAAAAGAGGCATATTTTCATGACTTGACAATGTGGGATAGGTGCAATTTATTCCATTGTCACTAAAATAGAAGAAGCAATTCCATAGGTACCATAACCTGTTTTAGGTACCACAAGGTGTCTTTTTACACAGCTCATTTGAATACAGATGTTCGGAGAGGGGTTTTCTATTTTAAAAATAACCATATCAAGATAAATGTGCCTTATTTTTTTATAAGTCTTGTTAAATCTTTTGGTGTCCCATGTGACTGAGGAAGGGGGGAGAGGGCGGGGGTGGGGAGGAGGTGGGTACTCTCGATGACACATGACGTGTTATCAGTTTTGCCTGACAATGCTGGCCACGTTCTGATCTGTTTCATTAAATTTGTGGTGATGTTATTCTAAACATTTTGACTATTTGAATGTACGGAGATGTCAGAAAACAAAACAAAGAAGAAAAAATACTGTTAATTAAAATACGCTGCTGCCAAGAAGACTGCAGCTTGAAGCAAGGATTTTGTAACATGCAAAATCCATACACTTGTTCCATTTCGCAGGAGGTAACTCAATGAAAGAATGCTTTAAAAGGGACCCTGTTTTGAAACCCACTTATATGTAGCTCATAATTATATGTAGCTCGTGATTTATTTTATTGAAGAACACGTGTGTTGAGTGAATTCCAAACTTTTGTACATGCTAACCTCAAAGGGACGTTCCAAGCCTATGTGCCATTACAATATGTGTGATAAAATTTGTTGGAGATCTTTATTAACGTGCCATTGAAGTTGAAGCAACATTAGAAGCATCTAGAATGTTCAGTTTTAGGATAGAAAGGATCCACTGAGTATGTACACTTTTGAAAATTCTCTGTGTTACCTAATGAATTTAGTATTCTCTGACTTTACACTTCCCTCTTACCTCCTGCCAGTCCAACATCTTTACAGAGAAGTTGAAACCTAATTTCTGTTTCACCATGTAGTTTGATGATCACCTGTTTTGTTTTGTTTTGTTTTTTAATCAAGATGCAGCTCCTAAGATTATTGCTAAGTTATGTTAAGTTCATAAACTTTTTTCGCCTTTAATAATTAAGGAAACAATACTAGTGTTGATGAAGATATTATAAGGGAGTAATTTCATGCAATAAACATGTACTGTAAGTTTCCTTCCTCATTTTGGGAGATAAACAACTAAAAGGAAAAGAAAAACCACACTTCCTTTTTGTGGACATCTATAGATGTTAAGATTGCCAGAAGCAAATCCCAGGAATAAGATCAGTATTTTCTTTGCATCTTAAATGTAAAACCTTCCTTTGGGAGTTCACTGTGTTCTGTGGTTAAGTGGGTGTGCTTAATCATTCTGGAAATTCTGATCAGTTGAAATAAAAAATCTTGATGCAATAACAGTGGTTTTGCCACTTCTGGTTGTTGGAGATGGATCTGTCCCATGTCAGTCGAGGTCTTAGTGTGTGTTGCCACCAGCTGCTCACAGGTAAAGCAGAAATTCTCTTGAAACCAGCAAGTTTCTGCTTTTTATTTTTAGAATAAATCATCAGGGAAATGAAGAGAGGACGCTTTTGCTTTGGGTTGTGGTCAAGAACTGATTAAATAATTTAGTGTCTCTGGCACACAGTAAAAACCATACACTTCAGTTGTGATCTCGGTGGCATATTTGTTTGCTTAGGTTTTATTATGTTTGTTATCGCAGATGTTCAGTTAAGCAACTAGTTCGTTCCTTTTTGTGATCTTTGTTTTTCTTTTTGAATATTTGAGCTTATACCTGCAGTGTTTGAGAACTTGGCATCCTTGTTTTCTTCAAATACTGATTAAAATAAAATGCTACGAAATGTGTTGTGAAACATTGTAATTACCTTCCCATGTCTTTGTTGTACTTGTACCGAAATGTTTTCACATTCCTTTGTCTAGAAGAAAATCTTTGCTTTCGTTTTGATTATGTTGCTTATCTTGGAATCAAATAGGTTTTGATATTTTTCTCTTGGAAGATTTTATATCTTTTTGGGAATATGTAATATAAGATCTCTAATAAAAGATGAATCTTACCATGTACATAGTCCTCTAGAGTGCTGCTTAAGACTTATTTGGTCAACAGCGTATATTAATACATTTTGAGGGGTAGGGTGGAATAGTGAGGGGCTGTTTTCTGTTCTTTCAGGAATGAACCACTCCACCTTCTGCCCACTGCTAGTTGGGAAATGTGGTTTTAGAGAGGAAGTGGCAGACGGGGGTGGGGTGGTGTTTCTTGTCGGGGTTTGGGGCCATCTTTGAGTTTGGAGTCTAGGGAACTTCCCAACAACACGATACCTGTGAGGCCTTCTGAGCCAATTGGAGGAGCAGATTCTGGTCAGATTCCATATACTGCAGGACAGAAATGAGGCTAAGAAGGTCCTTGGGAACTGATCCAAAAGGTAGAGTGTGTTGGAAGAGTGGGACTTGGAGGAATGCCACCAGCCTGCTGGCCCCAAGCAGCCCCCAGTGTAGTAGTTTTCAGGAAGTTCCTTCAAAAGCTGGGAGGTAGGGGTGGCTGAAGGACAAATACACTGGAGATTCCTAAGGGTTAGCCAGACAAGTGATACATGCTAACCAGGGAGTTTGGGCTTGTTTTGGGTGACTTAGGAAAGAGGTTAACGATTCAAAATATCTATATGCCAAACTGTAAAAACTTGAGAAATATCCATAAACATTTCATTAGCAGATAATGGAAATTGTCTTTGACTCCATCATATTTGATTATCAGTGTACCAAAAATAATTTGAATATTAAAACTTGTAAAGAAAAACTTAATTAAGGTAAGTATATGTTTGCATGCCTCCTATGAGTCTGTGTACTGAAACCAAGGAAGTGTGATTGGGACTGTCTTGTTGAAGGGGTAGCCAGGAGGGGAGTGGCCAAGAATTAGCAAGGGCCCCGTGCTGCTGTATGTCAGAGCAGAGCACTGATGCCCAGAGAGAGGTTGTAATAGATAAGAATCCCCTCATGGGATACTGACTGAAGCAAAACTAGGAGATTTATTGTTCCCAGCAACGGTCAAGGATAGATAGAGCCCTCCAAATACAGTCAGAGCCAGGTATGAGATGATGTCATCCAGTAACTGTCCAGTAACTCTTTTTGCTTTCCTCTCTGTGATTCTCATTCCCAGGCAAGGGCTCCACATTTGAGGGCACAATGGCTGCCAGCAGACCCAGACTCGCTGGGTTGGAGAATGAATGAATGAATGAATGAATGAAAATATGTTTACCCCCAGTAAGGGTTGTGAAACAAGAATTAGAATTTTCAGGGACGCCTGGGTGGCTCAGTTGGTTGGGCAGCTGCCTTCGGCTCGGGTCATGATCTCAGCGTCCTGGGATCAAGTCCCACATCGGGCTCTTTGCTCGGCAGGGAGCCTGCTTCTCCCTCTTCCTCTGCCTGCCTCTCTGTCTGCCTGTGCTCGCTCTCTCTCCCTCTCTCTCTGACAAATAAATAAAATCTTTAAAAAAAAAAAAAAAAAAAGAGAGAATTTTCAGAATTACAATTTTTCCAAATCCTTTACATCTTATTCTGTTCGTGTTATTTTCCCGCTCAAAAACCTTCAGGAAGTTCTCATTACCAGAAATTAAAGTATGGAGTTTTCAAGGTGCATTCCTAGTGTCCCTGAAGGATGTGACCTCCTTCTGGAAGATACTATAGTTGCTTAATGAGTAGCTAAGTTGGATACTTAGAATACTAGGCGGACAAAATTCAGTAGAAATACATTGCCAGATAGAGCCAAATACACAGATTTGAAGGAAGTAGCACACCCAGTTTCAGTTCCAGGAAAGTTCCATAGAAGAGGTAGACTTAAGATAGTTCTTAAAGGATGCATTTGATTGTGTTCCTCGGAAAAGACAGAGTAAGGAAAGATGGTAACAGGAAGCATAGAGAACTAGAAATATTTTCTTCTGCCTGGTGCATCGCCACCCAATAAAATTTTCTTAATAAGGGCAAGTTCATTATACATGCACTATCCAATAGAGTAGCCACAAGCCACCTATGGCTTTTGAACATTTGAATAATTGTAGTAGTGCAACTAAGGAACTGAGTATCTTATTTTAGCTTACTTATCTTTAAATAGCAACATGTGGCCGCTGTTTTAGCACCAGTCTGTTTAGGACAGTAGTAGGAGATACAACTAAATATATGTTAAGGTCACAGGAGCTAGAATCCCGCTACTGACTGTGGTTCTCAGATGAGAAGCTGACGTCACTTGGAAACTGTTTAGAAATGCCGGATCCCAGGCCCCACCTCAGACCTGCTGAGTCACAATCCGCGCTTTACAAAGATCCCTAGAGGGTTCACATGCACACTAAATCACTGGCCTAGAACATTCCTCAGGAAGTAATTTCTCTCTGCTCTTACTGAACTTTTCTAAACAGCTCTTGACCATAACTCCTATCCCCTACAATCTCTAGGAAGCATCCCATAATACCTGTCTGGCTGTCCCACTGCCACCCAATTCCAAGCCACCTTCATGTACATGCATTCTGCCTTATAACAGCTCTACTTCTGCTCTTGCCCCCTTATGTTTCATTTTTCCACACAGAAGCCAGAAAGTAAGATTCGAAAAATACCCTCCCTGTTGAAAATTGTGTGTTTCCCATCATACGGGGAATAACATACAAACTTTCACCATGGTCTAGAAGCCCTGCCTGGATTGGTCCCTGTCCTTCCCTTCACCTCAACTCTGCAAAGGGCGTGCGGGTGTTGAAGAAATCCTTTCCGGACCCAAATCAGCCTTCTCCTCTCCTCTCCCAGGCTCCCTCTTACTGTTGTCCAGGATCCTGATGGGTCTCTAACATGCCAAGATTATTCCTCTTGGGGGCTTTGCACTTGTCCCTTCTGCTTCATACTTGCTCTCAGATCCTTCCCTGGTGCCTAGTTATTCTGGTTTGGTTCGAGTGTCATTTCTCCAGAATCTTCCTTCTAGTCCCGCCTCCACTCCTTCACTGGACATTTTTATGTCACTGCTTCTTTTCTGCTTAAACAAAACCAAACTTGAAATTACGTAGTTTGCCTTCCCCACTAGAATGTAAGCTCCCCCAAAGGCAAGAACCCCACTATCTATTCAGCGTCACATCCTCACACATAGAACAGCAGGTGTTCAGAAAATATTTGCTCAAAAAAATGAATGAAAATATGTTTACCCCCAGTAAGGGTTGTGAAACAGGAATTAGAATTTTCAGAATTACAATTTTCCCAAATCCTTTACATCTTATTCTGTTCGTGTTATTTTCCTGCTCAAAAACCTTCAGGAAGTTCTCATTACCAGAAATTAAAGTATGGAGTTTTCAAGGTGCATTCCGAATGTCCCTGAAGGATGTGACCTCCTTCTGGAAGATACTATAGTTACTTAATGAGCAGCCAAGGTCCCTCTGCCTTCTGTGCTTATAAACCCTGATTTTATTCATAATCAGAAACCCATGAGCTTCGGGAGGTGAATTGTTCTTGATCTAAATTAGTCATGAGAATTTTCTTCTCCAGGCTGGATGATGCACGTGACACAATTTTGGTGAATTGACGGTCATGGGAAGTCAGCTGGGGACTCCTGAGGGAGGTTTCCTTCCTCTTCAGAAGGAGGGAGCGTCTTACATTCATGGTAATGTTTAAAGGCAGTATTGGTCTAAGTGTTGATGCTGGAGCTGCTGCAGCCATTTTTGCAACCCTGCAGTGACAAGCCTGAGGACAAAAGACAACTAGACGACCAAGTAAAAAATGAGTAGAGCCTGGGTCCCAGATGATGTTGAGCAACTGAATGAACCAACTCCAAACTTCTTGTTACGTAAAACAATACCATGCTATTTAAGCCATTTTGAACTTAGTGTTTTGCTAGAATGAGCTAAAAACAATTAAACTGCTGATTCTCACCACGGCCTCAGCGCTGTGCTTTCTCGGTTAGGTATTTTCCTGAATGGGTGCAAGCGTACTTGCACAGCTAAGGCTTGGTCAAAGGTCATAGTTGGTTCTTCAGAACACAGCCCCTTACTTTGTCCCTGCTGCTCCCACCACCTTGCATATTTTGCTCAATACGTTCAATAAAATTGTGTTTAATTAATTATATTGTGCAGAGATTTTTTTTTTTGCAAATGTAAGGTGATAAGAAGGTTTTTAAAAAATGCAAAGTGAGTTAAGGATGTGTGTACTAACAACATGCCTGAAGATGGCACAGTCCCTGTGGCACATGTAGTCAGTGTCTCATTCACTTCAAATATGGGATAGGGGCTGGCTCCTGTGTAGCAAGATGAACCTTCCAAATGTCAAATAAAATCTGGAAGGAAGAGGAGAAAATGATCAAGGGGCTGGGGTCGGAGCAACGAATGGGTGGGACTCGCTCCTTTGAAGTATGTCAGCTAACGCTTTAAATATTTTAATATTTTTTCCCAATAGATGTGTATCATTGAAAGACTATAAATGAATTTCTGAATCTCCAAACCAGCAAAGGAGGGAAATTAGAAGAGTGCTATTGAAAAGGGCGTATTTTAAGGGCTTTGGATGGAGACTTGTGTTCTTGGTTCCCATGCTCCATAGAGCTTTCCAATTTTTTTATTCACAAGCTTAGCCTTAGGGCTCATTTTCTGGTCCCAAGTACTTGGTAGCAATGCTACCAAGTAAGATGTGTCTCTAGGGTCTGGATGTATAAAACTTTTCAGTAAACCAAATGGAGCATTCGTTGGTTGGCTTTCCATGCATGATCTGAAGTCTCAGCGAGGCCTTTGTTTTGGTCCGAAACTCCATCTCTGGAGCAGAAGATCAGAGCATTTGCCTTTCTTGGGTTGGATTTCCTTGCCACACACAGGACTGAAATCATTTCAGGCTGCCTGTGTGGAAGTGAGTTTTCAAGAAAAACAATTTGACTCATTCGTTTATCTTTCTAAATGGATTTTTAAAGTGCAGTTAATAAGATTACTTTGAAGTCAAAATCTATTTTCTTAGGTAAAAATCTACAAACTAATCCTCATTGAATTTATGGGGCTCCCTTTAATAGAGCCTGAAGGTAATCTGTTTTAGATTTTGCACTGAGTTTTCAACAAACATTAACTGAAGTTGTCATTTGGGCAGGATACCTGTGCTAGGCTCCGAGGGAGAAAGATTTTCATAATCTTGCCCTGAGGTCTAGTACAGGAGAGAAGTCCTGTATGGAGTCAAGAAGCCATATGACCAGAGAGCAGGGGAGCCACCTCAGGCCTGGCTATAGGGATGATGGATATTTGGATACAGGGGAAGGAGACTTGGCTTCTGTGTGGAGTGATGCAGGCAGACGGCAGGGAGGTGGGAGGATCTGAACTGAGCCTGGAAGGATGGGAGTGTATCACCAACTCTGTGGTTACATGTGGGAGAGGAGGTGACATGACACCAATGGCAAGGGATCTCAAATCTGGTGGAAGTTCCATGAAGGGAAATCACCGAAAGTTAGACCCAAAGTGTCTTTCCTGAATTTAAAGACCCTCCTTAATCTGTATTTAAGCTTTGGACCCTGCAGAAGAGAAGCACATGCGATAGCATGAAAGGAAAGAAACACATGTGTCATTTTCAGGAAACTTGGATGCAATGTCACATAATTGCCAAAATTGTGAAGAAAAGGACACCTATATCTCTGAATTTGTGATACTTTTTTTTTTTTTTATAGCCACATGATACTGGATTAGGGCAATTAGGAAATGTATATTTCTTATATATGAACCTGTTGACTCCAGAGCTCTGTGGCAATGATTCGGTGAAGACTTCCAGTGTCGAATCCAAACTTGGACAGAACAATTTTACAGGGTATTTCATTAGTCCACAGTCAATCTACTTCAGGATTGTCTCTAGGGTTTAATTTGTCAACCATAAATTCAGGAATATTTGTCACCTAGATAAGAGGTTAAAGAATTAATGAGACACATTATTAAATACTTTCAGCTTCAAAAGGATTTAATATTTTAAAGTTTAGACGAACCTTGTCATAATGCAATCTCTGGGGCCTGTGTCATTGAAATGTAATAATGATGAGGTTTTATAATTCAGTAAAAACTGCAGCAGGTGAAAGATGAGCCCACCTCATCCTGAATCCCATCCTATTTACATGAGGAGAGAAGAGTAAGGCTTTAGCAAAGTTGAAGCCCCCGTTTCCGTGGCTTTCACAAGCCCTAGGAAAAGGGAGCTCTGTGAAGTACATTAGAAGGAAACACAAGGGGCAGGGTGGCACCAGCAAAAACGACTGGTCTTTGAAACTGTGCACCTGGCTTCATTAAAATCTCTAGAAATAAACAATGAAAGTGAAAGCTGTTCAATATTTTAAAAGAAACTACCGATTTGAGCACCTGGTGTCGGGGAGCCAGGAGGCGGTAGGAGCTCTTGCCAGGGTTCCAGATAGAAGACAAACTGTCTATCTCGGGCATACGGAGCCCTGAGAGCCCAGAGTGAGATGGTACCATCTGTGTGACTGTGGCGATCAGCTACCCGATGATGTTCGTGAACCTGTCGGGGGCTCAAGGCAGTGGGCACATTTTGGTTTGTCTGGGTGCAAGGGAAAAAGGAAGGATCACGCACTTAATGTTGGTTCTTTTGTTTCTCTTCCTTTTTTGAAAGGTATAGTAAAAAGTAAACTAGTGATAAAATAATAATAGAAAATAATAATAATTGCCAACATTTATTGAGTGTTATGTGCCAGGCACTGTGAATATATCATATACTTATATCATTGAATCCTTATAACCAACCTATACAGCTAAACTATTATTATACCCATTTTACAGAACAGGAGAGTGAATATTAATGAAACTGAACTCCAATCTTAGTCTTTCTAGGGGCCTGAGAACTACAGTCCACAGGCCAAAGCTAGCCCACTGCCTGTTTTTATAAATAAAGTTTATTATTTAAACATCGTGTTACTGTTTGTTTACATATTTTCCATGGCTGCTCCGTGGCTACAAGGGCAGAGTTGAGCAGTTGTAACAGAAACCATATGGCCCCCAAAGTGGAAAATATTTACTAATGGTCCTTTAGAGAAAGTCTAGACCTTTTGTTTATCTGACTGTCAAGTCTGCTTGGTGTGGAATCCATAAAGTTGTTGCTCCAGGGAGTATCTTAGTTTTAAGAGAATGGATGGGGTGCCAGCGTGGTTCAGTCAGTTGAGTGAGGGACTCTTGGTTTTGGCTCAGGCCATGATCTCAGGATCATGGGATGGAGCCCTGCATTAGGCTCTGCAATCAGTGTAGAGTCTACTTAAGATTCTCTCTCCCTCTACCTCCCATGACTTGTGTACTCTTTCTCTCTCTCTCTCAAATAAATAAATAAGTAATTTTTTTTTTTTTAAGAGAGAGAATGGAAAGTGTGGTATCAGTAGTGGAAAGAGCACTAGACTGGGAGCCTGTCAAAAAGTGGCCATGGGACCTTGGGAAAGTCACTCCACCTCCTAAGAAATTTTTTTTCTGATCTACTAATTAAAGCCACACTGCCAAGTTTCCAAAGTAGAAGGTGTCCTAAACACTTCTTTCTTTTTTTTCTTTTTAAAATATTTTATTTATTTACTTGACAGAGATTACAAGCAGGCAGAGAGGCAGTCAGAAAGAGAGGAAAGGAAGCAGGCTCCCTGCTGAGCAGAAAGCCCCAATGGGGAACCCTGAGATCATGACCTGACCTGAAGGCAGAGGCTTTAACCCACTGAGCTACCCAGGCGCCCCTAAACACTTCTTTCTGATTTGCAAAAAACTATTTAATAGATGAAATAAAATAAAAACTGGTTCTCCATGGCAACACTCACAGCCCTTGCCAAGTTACCTTTCGAAGTCCTATTTCTCCACATTTTGGTTATGGCACCTTTGGGTAGCTAGATGTTTGGGAATGGAAATAGAATTATCTGTTTGAGGCAAAAATGTATTTTTGTTTTGTTTTCTTTTTGTGAGCACCAGTATTTCCTTCTGAAACAACCTAAGCCTGAAGCTTTCTCTGGAGAGGTAGAAGCCTGTGATTGAAGAATAAGATGAAAAATCCTGAAAGGACAATGTGAAGATCATGGAGTTTTGCCCTATGAATGAGCACTAAAAACGCCTACACAGCGTGGCTTCAGAACAGTGCGGGTGGCCCCTGGAAAGGGAAATTCTTCTGCTGAAGGACTAACACAAGAGATCACTTTAGATCTAAAGGAATCTTAATCTTTGGCTTTCTGTGGTTAAGTCAGTCCTGCTGCAGCTTTGATCTGAAAGTTTGAGGGAAAGGTCTGCTTAGGAGAATACAGGCTGCACTTGGGAGAAGCTCCTGAGCTATGCCTTTTCCAGAGGATTTGACTGGAAGACTGGTGTTGAGATCTTTATCTTATTCCATGATGCGACACGGTAGTTTGAAATAAGAAACGTGCTAGTTTGGTGGTCCTGTCTTGACTCTTTTCTATTTAGGGTTTGAAGATTTGGAGCGGGAGCCAGAAGGAGATAATTAAATGTAAGTCTTTGAATTCAACCTCAGTCAAGTTTGAGTCTGAGAGAAGCTATATGAATATTTTAGGAACAGCAAAATGTCAGAACGTCATGTGCATCCTCTGAAAATGAACTTCCATTTGGCTAATATCAGCCTTGGCCTGTTGGGTCTCGGGCTGATAAAACACTGCATGTTCTGAGCTTGCTCTGCATTCACCTCCTCTTATGATGCAATGCCTTCGGGGTGGGTTGAATGGTGGTTCCCAAAAAGATCTGTCTTTGTCCTTATACCGGGAACCTGCCAATGTTACCTCATTTGGGAAAGAAGCCTTTGCAGAAGTACTTAAAGACCTAGAGATGAGATCATCCCAGATTATCTGGGTGGGTCCTAAATCTAATGACAAATACCCTTAATAAGAGCCAGAATAGAAAAAACAGCGAGGAGGGGGCAAGGTGACCTCACAGGCAGAGACCACAAGTCAAAAAATGCCAGCTGCTACCAGAAGCTGGCAGAAGCCAGGAAGGGTTCTCCTCTGGATCCTCCAGAGGGAGTGTGGCCTGTGTAAATTTCTGTTGTTTTAAGTCACCTGGTTTGTGGTAATTTTTACAGAAGCCTCAGGAAACTAATAGAGCTCTCAAAACACATGTATCCAGGCCATCCCACTGCCCTCTGGAGAAGGGCATGGCAGGGAGGGGGGCTTCTCCGGTCTCCCTGGGATCCTGTCAGAGCACGAAGGGCTGTGGGATTATGTTGATTTGTGACAGACATGGTACTGGGCCAAAACAGGTACAAAACGAGACAAGAAAGCCTTTGGTATTTGATTCATTTTGTGCGATGGCCTCCCCACTGGCGGTTCAGAATACATGTTGGACTAAAAATAGGAAGATGTTTTCACTGATTTGCCACCATTTACCACAGAATGTTACTCATCTAGTTCCAATCCATTCAAGTAAAGTCTTTTCAAGATGAAATAGCTGGATACTTGTCAATAATAGAGAATATGAATAATTTTCACTTCTCAGGAACGTCTAATTTTTAGAGCACTTTTAATATGCAGACCAATTTGCACCCTCTCGTCTCACAATAACTCTGTGAAGCAGGTCAGACAGGTATGATTACGGATCATTCAAAACTGTGCATCTTAACGGTGGAGAGCTAATGAAGGAGGCCAGATTGGAAGATTATTTTTCCTGATCCAATACCCTGCTCATCGGCTTACTCTTTAGGGAATAACTGCACTTAACAGAGACTTGGCAAATTGACACCATATTTACCTGGAAATATCCTTGCATGAGATGGGAAAAAAAAAAAGTAAAAAGCCTTAAAGAAGAAAAACAGATTTTTTTCCCCATCACATAACAAAACATATATGTAAACTATAAACATGTGTCCTACCTAGGATATGATAAAGATTGCTTTTACATTGGTGGTAAAGAGATCGATCATTCAATAAATAGTAGGGTGTTTATTTGGAGAAAAATAAAATCCTGTATCTACCTCAACACACAAAAATAATTTGCAGATGGAAGATTTATTGCAAAAATTAGGACTATAAATATAATAGAAGAAATGCAGGAAAATATCTTAAATTATTTGAGGGTAAAGGCCTTTCTATGCATGGTAGGAACTTGAGAGCAAAAAAATATATAGAAAAATTTAATTATAAAATTTAAAAATCATATGGCCAAAGATGCCATTAATATGGTTAAAAGAAAAAGAAAACAAACTTATTCAATACTTTTGGAGCTATTTATTCAAATATGAACCAGACACTGTAGTCGGAGCTGGGAACAAAGACAAGTCCATGTCTGACCTCATGGAGCTTGTGATCCAGTGAGTGACGAACCCACACTGAACAAGTACCTTTGAGTGTAATGAATATTATAACGGTCAAGTCTGGTTGCCATAGGAGAGTATGATGTGGATGAGTATTGACAGACAAGAATGAACACCTCCTATGTATAAAGAATTCATGGAAATCAATGAGAAAAATATTAGTATAGAAAAGGTAGTATAGTATAGTATAGTATAGAAAAGTATAGAAAAGTTGACAAAGGATATGCAGTGGAAAGTCCCAAATGAGGAAATGTACTCCACCAAGAAACATAGGAAAAGATATTTATCTTCGTGAATAATCAAATATATGCAAATCAAAAATTGATATAATCTTTTACCTATCAGATTATCAAAGAATAAAATGAATTACAGTAGTTAATGATGAGATGTAGAGTATTAGGCACTCTCGCATACTTCAGGAGGAGTATAAATGGTAGAAAGTCTGATACACATATTAACACAAACTGTCTAAAAATCTATTACCCTGTCTAATATGTTATGGACTGAACATTGCTGTCTTCCCCAAAATTCACATGTTGGAGCCCTAAGCTCACAATGTGATGGTATTTGGAGATGGGGCCTACAGGAGGTAGTTAGTGTTAGAGGGGGTTATGAAGGTAGAACCCCATGGTAGGATTAGTGCCCTCGTGAAAAGAGACACCAAGAGTTTGTTCTCTCTCTCTTCACAGACACACTGTGCAGAAAGGCCATGTGAGGATATAGAGTACTATAGAGAATTATGTAGTAACTGACAGATTCTTACATGTAGACATGGGTGTATGTCTTAAGATACTTTGTTAAGTGAGAATTATAGTTCAATATGTATGGCATGATCCATTTATGTAAACAATATATGTAAAGACAGATATATAGATTTTAATGTAACCATTTACAAAGTGCTAGAGTGTGCCAAGTACCGTGCTCAGCACTTAGCATAATTTATCTCATTTTCATCCATAGAAGAGCCACAAGTGGTAGGTAGTATTATTATTCCTATTTTGCAGATGAAATATTGAGGGCTGAGGTTAATTTGCCTAGTCACACAGCTAATAAGTGGCAAAGCTGGAATGTGAATTCGTGTTCTTAACTATTACAACTCTGTGTGAATGTTCAGAAAGGAAAAATACCAATAGTTATGGTTGTAGAATAGAGATGGGAATAGGAATAGGACTACGGATGTCTTTAATTTTTTGCTATTATTTATTGTGTTTACTGGTAACATACGATTATTGTTAAAAATTCAAAGTTACTTCTGTTTTTGGAAGAAAAAGAATGTATGAGAGCATCTTATGACTTTGCCTATCTATGAAACAATGTTTATAGTCAGTACACTGTTGATTGCTATCACATTAATCCAAAATACATGGAAAGCTGTCATTTGGGATCACTTCTTAATTAATTAAGCTTTTACCAAAAAAAGCCAATTCAGTTTATAAATGAAGGAAAGAAAGCTTTAATATAAATTATTTCTATAAAACTTGCAAGACAAGGAAAACTATAAAAGGTCAAAGCTTAAAGTAACCACCATAGAGTCCCCTAAGTTTTCATTAGTCAAAGGGATACAATTTTCCTGCCAAGTCTTTGAGAGGCATAGTTGTGGCTTGGTGAAAACAGGTTTACAAAGGAAATAAATTAGGTTGACTTAACTAAATGATTTGGATTTAAATCTTGGCCCTGCCCTTTTACTAGGTAGTGCATTAAGTAACAATTATTTACTCTCTTGAAACCTTGCTTTCTTCATGTTTAAAATGGGGATGTTAGTCCCTAACTTTCTGGGTTTCCATACATTAAATTCTCCAGCACATTGCCAACCACTTAGGTGCTTACTAACAGTGGCTATATCTATAGAGATATAATTTAAGCTCTTAAGTAGAGAGTTAAAATCGGTCACCTCAGATTTTTCTGTCCTCTGCTACACTAGTCCAGAAGGAGAGTGGTTTTCTCCCACTCACTAGCAGAAGCCGGCAACAGCACCATCCGGACTGGATGTTCATCGCTATGGTAACAATCGTGGTCTCCCTGCTTCCTGCTCAGTGTTTATTCTCCCATTTTTCTCTCTTCTCAGAGCCAGACTCAGCTTCATGGCTCCCGCTCAGAAGTCCTTTCAAAACGAATAGACAAATTATAGCAAAGTGAAATTGGACATCATCTCTTGTTCCCTCAAAGTAAGATACTGCTATAGTACTTTTTTTTTTTTTTTTTTTTTTTTTGGTAAAAGGAATCTAAATATGGTACTTCCATCTTTGTAACAACACAAGATTACCCCGTTTGATGAAAATATAAGCAGGAGACAAGATTTTTGATACTCACTTGATCCTGATGCATTTGCTGACTACTCTTTAAAGCCCTAACATAGGAACATTCCCTTCAAGGGACAGTGAGAGCAAAGACACAGATATAGGAATGTGATCAGTGGATCCACAAAGGTCGTTATTTGGTTGGCTTCATTGGAAGAGAAGATTGACACACGTGAGGAGTGGGTTGTAAAGCTGAAGTGCTAGTTTGGGGCCATGTTGTCGAAGAGTAGATACCACTACTCTTGTTAGTTTCCCAAAAGAAGTCATCTCTCAGTATACCAGTTTCCTCTGTAATGATATCTAGAGTATTGCACTCCCATGTTTCTGTGATTCTTGCATTTGCAAGAGACCCTAAAGTAGAGAAGCTCAACAATATTTGGTCCTAAGTTTACCATCAATGGCCTTAGGGGCAATGCTTATATTTGCATAAAGTATAATTTTCTTAGCTTCCTATTTCTGTGAAGCAATCTATTTAGATTCTTGTTTTCACAGAAAAAATACTTTTGCTTACATTAAACTGGCATTTTTTCATTCCCAGAAGTCATGTGCCTATGTGGCTTGGCACTTATTAAATCAATGGGCTTCATCATTTCAAAGGAGGTTAGAACAGAGAAGTCATTTCTTGGCCTTCAGTGGGAAAATACAGTTTTAAAAACTCACAGCGAGACCATAGTGTTGAAATCCAGGCTTTGTTGAGAGGGGGAAAAAGTTGTTTAAATTTGCCAAAATTCCTTTTACAAATCAAATGCTGAGCCCTAGGGAATCTGGATCACTGAATTTTATTATAAGCCTTTGTGGAGAGGACCAATATATGCTTTAAGGGTCATTTAAAGGAGGAACAGGAAAAGCCCTTATTTCTGAGAGGGGGTGGCTGGGAGGAGAAAGAAGAAATACACATCATTAGACATGAATATCCCGGCAGTCTAGGCCCCCTTGGGGTTGTGTTTTGCTGGATTATGTGGTGGAAACATGTTCCAGAACAGTGGGTTTATCCTAGCATATATTTCAGAGCTTCCCCACAGTTGGCATGACACTACGTCTAACGTGGTGCCAGACAGGATTTTAGAAACAGCTAAGGGAGGTGTCTACGGGGCTGAGCATTAGATATCACCCCATTTCTTCATATCCTACCATATGCCTTATCCTTGGAAGAGAGGGGAAAGGAAGAAGCAGTGGACCAGGAGAACTCAAGCATCAGAAAGAAGGCATTACATGTGTGACCCTACAACTAAGGCTATGACTTCAGCAGGGGGTGGCATTTGAAGGAACCAGGTGAGGAGAAGCATACCTCAGTGGATGCCCCTATTGTCACATGGGCAGCAGACTAAACAACTGGCAGCACGTCAGAGACCAGCAAGGATCCAGGGTACCATACATGACCCTAAGGACATTTCATTTCTGGTACGTGGTCACACACAAACGTACCTTTTTTTTTTTTAAGATTTTATTTATTTATTTATTTGACAGAGAGAGATCACAAGTAGGCTGAGAGGCAGGCAGACAGAGAGAGGAGGAAACAGGCTCCCTGCTGAGCAGAGAGCCCCATGTGGGGCTTGATCCCAGGACCCTGGGATCATGACCTGAGCCGAAGGTGGAGGCTTAACCCACTGAGCCACCCAGGTGCCCCACACAAACATACCTTTATGTCCAGATGCCAACCTGAGCAGGAAAGAGGGCAGGACGGTACTGAGAAGGAGATCAAATTTTGAACTCTCTAAGACAGAGGCATTTTTAGAGAGCAAATATATAGAGGATCGAGAAAGTTTATTTTTACTCAGTGTGTGTAATTGTGAACACTCTACAACAGCATTTTTAACCCCACAGAGAACTTCTTGGAGGACTTCTGGAGGAGTAAATGTATGTTTAGCCTTAAATAACAGAGAAAAACTAGCCACTCCTAATGGTTGACCTAAGGTTATGATAGAATCATAGCACCTCATGATTAAGGGAGATCTTTTAGTTTAACCATGTAGTTAACCTGTGCCAGTGAAAAAATGAGCCTACCAACCAGTGCGCAGCCAACAGAATGCTGTGATGCGCCATGAGGACTGGAATCTTTGTTACCCAACCCAGTACCCAGTGAATAAGGATCTCAAATAAAAATAGATGTTATCTGAACACGTTTGGATTTTGTCAGGCATAGTACATTCTGTGAATGGTCAATAAACATTGAGTAGAAGACAGTTAAGTTGTAAGAGACTTAGAGGTCATGTGTTTTAATGTTTCTCTGGATTCTCTGCATTGGAATCCCCTTAAATGTGCCCAAGTGCAGATTTTTGGACCCTACCTTCTATCTACTGAATCACAAATCTCTAGGGATGAGCTTGGGGTCTACAGTTTCTAGAGCAAATTTGTTTTATGCCCCTCACATCACTGATCTACCCAACCCCTCATTTAGCAGCTGAAGAAACTGAGGTTAAAAGTAAATGGCTCAGGGTCCTGGGATCGAGTCCCGCATCGGGCTCTCTGCTCAGCAGGAAGCTTGCTTCCTCCTCTCTCTCTCTGCCTGCCTCTCTGCCTACTTGTGATCTCTCTCTGTCAAATAAATAAATAAAATCTTAAAAAAAAAATAAATGGGTTGGTCTGGATCATTTCACAGGTTAGTGAAAGAGCCAAAATTCTATCTAATATTGCTTGTTGACAATTCATTCATGCAAGGAGTTAGTTTCTATACACAGTACGGTGAAAAAGGAGGGAGAGATGGTGGGGGTCATTGGATGGGATACACCAGGCTGGTTGATCTTGGTTTATTTAGTTAGTTTTTATTAGCATATAATGTATTATTTGCTTCAGGGGTACAGGTCTGGGAATCATCAGTCAAACACAATTCACAGCATTCAGAATAGCACATACTTAACCCAATGTCCATAATTCAGCTACTCTATCCCTCCTCCCCACAACTGCTCAGCAACCCTCAGTTTGTTTCCTGAGATTTAGAGTTTCTTATGGTTTGTCACCCTCCCCGGTCCCATCTTGTTTCATTTTTTTCCTCCCTACCCACCATGAACGCCCCTCCCACCTCTCAAACTCCTCATATCAGAGAGATCAATGATAATTGTCTTTTAGTGATTGACTTATTTCACTTAGCATAATACCCTCCAGTTCCATACACATCATTGCAAATAGTAAGATTTCATTTCATTTCTTGATGGCTGCATAGTATTCCATTTTGTGTATATATATATATATATACATATATATATATGTATATATATATACCACCTCTTCTTTATCCATTCATCTGTTGAGGGACATCTAGGTTCTTTCCATAGTTTCACTATTGTGGACATTGCTGCTATAAACATTTAGGTGCATGCCCCTTTGTATCACTACATTTGTATCTCTAGGATAAATACACAGTAGTGCGATTACTGGGTCGTAGTGTAGCTCTATTTTCAACTTTTTGAGGAACCTCCATACTGTTTTCCAGAGTGGCTGCAACAGCTTGCATTCCCACCAACAGTGTAGGAGGGTTCCCCTTTCTCCACATCCTTGCCAACCCCTGTCATTTCCTGACTGGTTACCTTTAACCATTCTGACTGGTATGAGGTAATATCTCACTGTGGTTTTGATTTGCATTTCTCTGATGCCAAGTGATGTTGAGAACTTTTCATGTGTTTATTGGTCATCTGAATGTCCTCTTTGCAGAAATGGCTGTTCATGTCTTCTGTTCATTTCTTTATTGGATTCTTTGTTCTTTGGGTGTTGAGTTTGATAAGTTCTTTATAGATTTTGGATACTAGCCCTTTATCTGATATGTCATTTGCAAATATATTCTCCCATTCTATCAGTTGTCTTTTGGTTTTGTTGACTGTTCCCTTTGCTGTGCAAAAGCTTTTTAACCTTGATGAAGTCCCAATAGCTCATTTTTGCCCTTACTTCCCTTGCCTTTGGCGCTGTTTCTAGAAAGAAGTTCCTGTGGCTGTGATCGAAGAGGTTGTTGCCTGTATTCCCCTCAAGGATCTGGATGGACTCCTGTCTCACACTGAGATCTTTCATCCATGTTGAGTCTGTTTTTGTGTGTGGTGTAAGGAAATTATCCAGTTTCATTCTTCGGCATGTGCCTGTCCAATTTTCCCAGCACCATTTGTTGAAGAGACTTTTTTCCATTGGACATTCTTTCCTGCTTTGTCAAAGATTAGTTGACCATAGAGTCAGGTTTATTTCTGGGTTCTCTATTCTGTTCCATTGATCTATGTGTCTGTTTCTGTGCCAGTACCATACTGTTTTGATGATGAGAGCTTTGTAATAGACCTTGAAGTCTGGAATTGTGATGCCACCAACTTTGGCATTTTTCTTTTTCAACATTCCTCTGGCTACATATAGCCAACAATATACCAACATTCCTCTGGTTCCATATAAATTTTAGGATTATTTGTTTCATTTCTTCAAAAAGGTTGATAGTATTTTTATAGGGATTGCATTAAATGTGTAGATTGCTTTAGATAGCATAGACATTTTCACAATATTTGTTATTCCAATCCATGATCATGGAACATTTTTCCATTTCTTTGTGTCTTCCTCAATTTCTTTCATGAGTACTTTATAGTTTTCTGAGTACAGATTCTTTGCCTCTTTGGTTAGGTTTATTTCTAGGTGTCTTATGGTTTTGGGTGCTACTGTAAATGGATCAACTCCTTAATTTCTTTCTTCTGTATTGCTGTTGGTGTATAGAAATGTAACTGATTTCTGTGCATTGATTTTATATCCTGACATGTTACTGAATTCCTGTATGACTTCTAGAAGTTTTGGAGTGGAGTCTTTTGGTTTTCCACATAAAGTATGGTATCACCTGCAAAGAGGGAGAGTTTGACTTCTTCTTTGCCAATTCAGATGTCTTTTATTTCTTTTTGTTGTCTGATTGCTGAGGCGAGGACTTCTAGTACTATGTTGAATAGAAGTGGTGATAGCAGATATCCCTGCCATGTTGCTGACCTTAGGGGAAAAGCTCTCAGTTTTTTCCCATGGAGAATGATATTCGCTGTGGGATTTTCATATATGGCTTTGATGATATTGAGGTATATACCTCAATCAGAGTTTTGATCAGATCAGAGTTTTGATCAAGAAAAGATGCTGTAATATGTCAACTGCTTTTTCAGCATCTATTGAGAGTATCATATGGTTCTTGTTCTTTTTTGTTATTAATGTATTGTATCACATTGATTGATTTGTGGATGTGGAATGAATCCCACTTGGTCGTGGTGAATAATCCTTTTAATGTACTGTTGCATTCTATTGGCTAGTATTTTGGTGAGAATTTTTACATCTGTGTTCATCAAGGATATTGGTCTGTAATTCTTCTTTCTGATGGGGTCTTTTTCTGGTTTTGGAATCAAGGTAATGCTGGCCTCATAAAAATGAGTTTGGAAGTTTTCCTTCCATTTCTATTTTTTGGAACAGTTTCAGGAGAATAGGTATTAATTCTCCTTTTAATGTTTGGAAGAATTCTACTGGGAAGCCATCTGGTCCTGGACTCTTGCTTTTGGGGAGATTTTTGATGACTACTTCTATCTTCTTACTGGTTATGGGTCTGTTCAGGTTTTCTATTTCTTCCGGTTCAGTTTTGGTAGTTAAATGTCTCTAGGGATGCATCCATTTCTTCCAGATTTGCTGGTGTATAGTTGCTCATAATATGTTCTTATAATTGTTTGTATTTCTTTGGTGTTGGTTGTAAACTCTCCTTTTTCATTCATGATTTTATTATTTTGGGTCCTTTCTCCTTTCTTTTTGATAAGTCTGGCCAGGTGTTATCAATCTTATTAATTCTTTCAAAGAACAAGCTCCTGGTTTCGTTGATTTGTTTTACTATTCTTTGAGTCTCTATTTCATTGATTTCTGCTCTGATCTTTATTATTTCTCTTCTCCTGCTGGGTTTAGGCTTTCTTTGTTGTTCTTTCTTTTTTTTTTTTTTTTAAAGATTTTATTTATTTATTTGAGAGAGACAGTGAGAGAAAGCATGAGCGAGGAGAAGGTCAGAGAGCGAAGCAGACTCCCCATGGAGCTGGGAGCCTGATGTGGGACTCGATCCCGGGACTCCAGGATCACGCCCTGAGCCGAAGGCAGTCGTCCAACCAACTGCGCCACCCAGGCGTCCCTCTTTGTTGTTCTTTCTACAGCTCCTTTTGGTGTAGGGTGAGGTTGTGCACTTGAGACCCTTCTTGTTTCTTGAGAAAGGTTTTTATTGCTTTATACCTTGCTCTCATGAGTGCTTTTGTTGTGTTCCAAGGATTTTGAACAGTTGTGTTTTCATTGTTTCCGTGAATATTTTTAAATATTATTTAGTTTCCTGGTTGACCCATTCATTCTTTAGTAGGATGCTCTTTTGCCTCCATGTATTTGAGTTCTTTCCAACTTTCCTCTTGTGGTTGACTTCTAGTTTCAAAGCATTGTGTTCTGAAAATATGCAGGGAGTGATCCCAATCTTTTGGTACTGGTTGAGATCTGATTTGTGACCCAGGATATGATCTATTCTGGAGAATAATGTTCCATATGCACTACAGAAAAATGTGTACTCTGTTGCTTTGGGATGGAATGTTCTGAATATGTCTGTGATGTCTATCTGGTCCAGTATGTCATTTAAAGCCTTTATTTCCTTGTTGATCTTTATCTTAGATGATCTGTCCATTTTAGTGAGGAAGGTGTTAAAGTCCCCTACTATTATTGTATTATTGTTGATGTGTTTCTTTGATTTTTTTATTAATTGGTTTATATAATTGGCTGCCCCCATGTTAGGAGCATAGATACTTAAAATTGTTAGATCTTTTTGTAGGGCAGACCTTTTAAGATGATATACTGTCCTTCCTCATCCCTTATTATAGTCTTTCACTTAAATATCTAATTTATCTGATATAAGGATTGCCATTCCAGCTTTCTTTTGCTGTCCATTAGCATGGTAAATGGTTTTCCACCCCCTCACTTTAAATCTGGAGGTGTATTTGGGTCTAAAATGAGTTTGTTATAGACAGCATATCAATGGGTCTTGTTTTTTTATCCATTCTGATACCTTGTGTCCTTTGATTGGGAATTTAGCCCATTTACATTCTCGTTAACTTTTGAAAGATATGAATTTAGTGCCATTGTATTTCCTGTAAGGCGACTGTTACTGTATATTGTCTCTGTACCTTTCTGGCCTGTTGCTTTTAGGCTCTCTCTTTGCTTAGAGGACCCCTTTCAATATTTCCTGTAAGGCTGGTTTGGTGTTTGGAAGTTCTCTCAGTTTTTCTTTGTCCTGGAAGATTTTATCTCTCCTATTTCCAATGACAGCCTAGCTGGATATAGTATTCTTGGGAGCATATTTTTCTCATTTAGTGCTCTGAATATATCCTGCCAGTGGGTTTTGGCCTGCCAGGTCTCTGTAGAGAGGTCTGCCACCAATCTAATATTTCTACCATTGTAGGCTACAGACATCTTGTCCAGAGCTGTTTTCAGGATTTTCTCTTTGTCACCAAGACTTGTAAGTTTTACTATTTAATGACAAGGTGTAGACCTATTTTTATTGATTTTGAAGGGGTTCTCTGTGTCTCCTGGATTTTGATGTTTATTCCCTTTGCCATGTTAGGGAAATTCTCTGCTATAATTTGGTCCAATATACCTTCTGCCCCTCTCTCTCTTTCTTCTTCTTCTTGGATCCCAATTATTCTAATATTGTTTCATCTTACAGTATCACTTATTTCTCGAATTCTCCCCTCATGGTCCAGTAGTTGTTTGTCTCTCTTTTTCTCATCTTTATTCTCCATCGTTTGGTCTTCTGTATCACTAATTTTCTCTTCTGCCTCATTTATCCTAACAGTAAGAGCCTCCACTTTTTAATTGTACTTCATTAATAACTTCTTAAATTTCAACTTGGTTAGATTTTAGTTCTTTTATTTCTCCAGAGAAGGTTTCTCTAGTATCTTCCATGCTTTTTTTGAGTCTATCTAGCACCTCAATAATTGTCATTCTGAACTCTAGTTCTGACATCTTACTGATGTCTATATTGATTAGATCCCTAGCCATTTGTACTGCCTCTTGTTCCCCCCCACACACCGAGGTGAGTTTTTCCAACATGTCATTTTATCCAGATAAGAATAGATGAATGAGAGAACAAAATACTAAAAGGGTAGCAGAAAAATATACATTAACCAAGTCAGAAGAGACCTGAAACCTTGTGGGGTGGGAGGGAGAAGAAAGGGGGGGGATATGTATATATATATATTAGACTGGTGAATAAAACAGAGCCATACACTTGATTTGGGGTGTATTTTGGTTTGTTAGAAGAAAGTGCCTCCCAAAATTTTAAGAAAAGAGAAACATATATGTACAAAAATAAGGGTAAACACAATGAAGGGATGGAATATGACTGAAAGATGAAAATTTTAAAAGATTCTAAAAAAGGAATTGATAAGATTAGAAGTTTGTTGAAAAAAGAAAAAAGAGAAGAATATGATCAGGCTGGAGACTAGAACAAAGCCATGTGCTAGATTTAGGGTATATTTTGATCTGTTAGAAGAAACTCTATCCCAGAATTTTAAAGAAAGAAAAACCTACATGTATACAAAAAATAAGGTTAAATACAATGAAGGGATAGAATATGACTATAACAATGAAAAATTTAAAAGACTTTTAAAAAGGTATTGATAAGATAAAATTGTTAAAAATGTTAAAATAGGAAAGAGGAAAATTTTAAAAAATAGAAAAAGAAAAAATAAAATTAAAAAAATTTAACTTTGAATGACTAAATAATCATGGGAAAAAGCCATGAATTCTATGTGTTGTACTCAAGTTTTAAAGTTCTCATTGATTGGTGAACATTGTCTTGGCTGGATGTTTTTGTTGATCTTCAGGGGCAGGGGCCTGTTGCGGTGATACTCAAATGTCTTTGCCTGAGGTGGAATTGCACCACCCTTGTCAGGGGCAAGGCTAAGTAATCTGCTCCAGTTCACTCTTGGAGCATTTGTTCTCTGAACAGTTTCCATAAAGCTTTGGAGGACAGGAATCCCTATCTCCTACCTGGAGGAGTCGAGAGCTCAGGGCCCCACTCCTCAGTGCACCCTCAGAGAAAAGTGATCAATTACTCCCATCTCCCTTATCTCTGGCTGCACTCTGTGCTCACCCAGCCTGTACTGAGTGTTTCTGTCTCTGGTGCTTAGCCATGTTTGGAGTTTCCAAACCCGCAGATTCCTGCCACCCACTCCTGCACCACTGCTCCTGGAGGAGGAAGGAGGGGGTCTCTCTGGATCTGCCACTTCTAGGGTCCCTGCTTGAAGAGCAGCAGCCCAACCCTGCCTTGGATCATGGTTTAAGGTAACCCCGAGCTGAGAGCTCACTCTTCGTCTCTGTCTCTGCAGCCGGCTTCCCTGATGTGATACCTGGCAGCTCTGCCACACTCAGATGCCCCTGATCTTTCTGTGACCCCACAGGTCCTGAGACTACACTGTCCCAGCAAGGGTTCTACCCACACCCACTACCTCCGGCTCAGCCTCTGGAGCAACATCCCTCAGTGGAGCAGACTTCTAAAAGTTCTGATTTTGTGTTCTGCTGCTCTAACGCTTACCAGGAGGCAGCCCCGTCCCTATGGCCTCTCTTCCTGTATGTGGCCTCGGATTCAGTTTGCTGCATGTCCTACCTCCCAGAAATTGGTCGCTTTTCTGTTCCTAGAATTGCTGTTCTTCTCTTTGATCTCCTGTTGAGTTTGTAGGTGTTCAGAATGGCTTGATAACTATCTAGCTGAATGCCTGGGACCAGACGGAACACAGGTCTCCTACTTCTCCACCATCTTGCGCCTCCCCTGATCTTTATTTATAGTCTCATGATGCTCCTTTTTCTCCCACACTCCACTTCCATGATTCTCCTAAAGCTATTGCTTATATGGTTATTGTTCATGTGAATCTGACTAGGTCATTAAACTCTGTTAGCTAGGAGTTACATTCTCAGTCCAGTGACATAAGAATTTCGATGATCAGCACATTCCAGTGATGAGGTTCTAAAAAACAGATTCTTACCCAAACCCATACACAACTTTGCTTTGTACTGGGAAGGTGATTTCCTAAATTATATGGGAGGCACAGTTTCACCCAGAATCAAGACTGGTCGTCCACCTACAGAGGTCAGTCCTTTCTTATTTGAAAAATACACTGAAGAATGTATGTTCCATGTCAGTATATTGTTTTTATTAAGTTTTCCCCAAGAAAGGAGTTTCGGTATTCTGCCCAGAGTTAATTTCTTTTCTTTTCTTTTCTTTTTAAGATTTTATTTATTTATTTGACAGAGAGAAAGATCACAAGTAGGCAGAGAGGCAGGCATAGAAAGAGGGGGAAGCAGGCTCCCTGCTGAGCAGAGAGCCTGATGTGAGGCTCGATCCCAGGACCCTGAGATCATGACCCGAGCCGAAGGCAGTGACTTAACCCACTGAGCCACCCAGACACCCCAGTTAATTTCTTTTCAAATATATAGTTACTGTGAGCCATTTGCTATCATCAGAGGCCCCTTTAGTTCCATCCTTCTTCTTCTTCTTCTCCTTCTTCTTCTTCTTCTTCTTCTTCTTCTTCTTCTTCTTCTTCTCCTCCTATTAAAAACATTTTATTTGTTTGTCAGAGAGAGAGGGCAAAAGCAGGGTAAGCAGCAGGCAGAGGGCCCAATGTGGGACTCCATCTGGGACCTGTGACCTGAGCCAAAGGCAGACGCTTAACCAACTGAGCCACCCAGGTGTCCCTAGTTCCATTCTTCTATTGTCCTAAATGCAATGCATATTTTTGTCTTTATGTCTCCAACAGATATTCAACCTTGCCTAATTCTTCTTCTCCTCAATGGAATGTTTTCTCATTTCTAGAGTTGTTCTAGGACCTGCTTTCACTTACCTGTTTATATGTTTATGGGCATTTTTATGTTATCATTGGCATTGAACAAATGAGAATTTAAGGGACAGTAATAAAGTCAATGAAATTTTTTTTCTCTTACAACGAATGCAGCAAACCCACTTTAAGGGCTGGCTCTTTTTTGTTCCCAGATGAACTCACACAGCAGGAAATAAAATAGCTTTTTATTTCCAGAGTAGTGTCTGTCAATTCTGCCATGTGGATGTCCATCCAGTCAAAACTAAAAAGTTTATTGAAAGTTATATTCTCCCCTCTTCCAGCTTTGACCTGACAGGGCCCAAGATGAGAAGGTGAGTAGGATGTTATTGGCTCCCTTACTCTGCAAGCTCTTCTCTGCCATCCTCCCTAGCTCTCTGACAAAATAAGAGGGAAGAAGGAGAGGCCAGGACTGGCATTAATCTCTGAGAGACACTTAAAGCTGACTTTGTCCAGGGACATTCTGGGTTCTCTGGGATCATCCATTGCTGGGAATCTCTCATTGACCCTTTCCTTTATGTGGGTACATGCTTTTGCTAATCACTATGGCTTTCTCCCCCTGCCCTCTGGGTATCTTGTTGTGCCTCTCCATTCTTGAGTGCACTGTCTTCCCAAAACACAGCCCATTTTTCCTTTAGCCACCCTTTAGCACCAAGCCTCAGCCCCATAGTTAACTTGTATATTTCTCAGACACTAGTTTCGTGCTAACCTGGTGTCAGAGATCACACTGAAGCTTCCACCTGTGTTCTGCGTTAAGCCCCCTCACTAGACGTGGAGAAATGACACAGGAGAAAGCAACACTGTCTCCCAACTGGGGTTGGAGAAGGCACAGGGTGTGGGAAGGGATGAGATTCAGCACTGCAGCAAATCTCTCTAAAGAAACATTTTTTTTTCTCTCAGTGCCTGGGTGGCTCAGTCGGTTAAGCATCTGCCTTTAGCTTAGGTCATGATTCCAGGGTCCTGGGATCAAGCCTCACATCTGGTTCCCTCCTCAGCGGGGAGTCTGTTTCTCCCTCTCACTCTGCCTGCTGCTCCCCCTGCTTGTGTTCTCTCACTCTCTCTGTGTCCAAAAAAAAAAAAAAAAAATTCTAAAAAGAAAAATGTTTTTCTCTAATTGCTATTCTCCGGGTATTTAATTTTTTAATCTTCTTTTGAGAAAGGTAAAACTGGATTTGAACCACGTCCATTACAATTCCTGCAGAGGTAGTTTTGTGCATCATTTTGGATTTGGAGGGCAGTTTCCAGCTATTGTCCCAGAGCCCAGACTCAACTGCATTCCATTTTGCCTTCCTGTGGTGGTCAGTTGGTGACAAATCCATGCAACTGGGGGTGGGGTGGTAAAGACATAACCTCTGGGGGCTTGTCCACCTCTGTGTTTCCTTATGTTTGGGACCTTCTCCTCCCCTCCTCTGCCTCTTAACATCCTCTCCTGTGACGTCAACCCCACAGCACCTATTTTGTACCATTTTTCATCCTTTTGATTCTGTGACTCTCCCCGGTTTGATATTTCCTTGGCTGCTATCTCCCCAACCCCAAAACTGAGGATTTTTAGGTTTTGTGCCAACTGATTATTCAACTCAAGGCTCCTATTAAAAGGTAAGAGATATAGCTCTTAGAAAGGAACATTAGGCAAGTTTTTCCCATACCCTGGGCTCTTGGTCCCCCAAGTACTTGTCCTCCAGCCCTTCCACAGAGTCTTGCTCACGTCAACGGAACTCTGCCCGCTTTGTGGGCACAGAAAGACCCTGTTGTTTGTTGCCTACATAAGTGTGGTATAAAGTATTCATGCTGTGAACTCTATGCCAGTGTATTTCAGCTTGTATGTACATATTTTTTTCCAATTCTTTACTTGCAGTCAAAGAACAAACAAAAGCAAACTTAAAAAATGACTTTGGAAAAAAATAAATAAAAATAAAAAATGACTTTGGGAAAACAACAGAAAGCAAGCATAGCCATTTTTTTTTCAGACTAAGGGTTTTTTTTTGAAGTATTTTATTTACTGTTGAAAAGAAACTAATAGAAATAGATTAAAATAATGTAGATGCAGAGCTAGGAAGATATTAAAATCAACACACTGCATTATATTGTTATCAGTGATTTATTTGGCCATATGACAAACATTATAAATGTTTCAACTTTCCTCTAGACCCTAAAAAGAATGCTTCTTGTTCATGTTAGACTAATATACTTTGGAAAATAATTTGAATTTAAGAAGCTAAATATTTAGAACAATTTTGATTAGACTGTATATTAAAGAGGGTTTATATATTCATCATTAGTAATTCCCAATCTAATATTGCCAATGAGGAAACTCTGAACAGCTGCCATCTAGAATTCTAAAATATCACTCGTTGATAAATGTGCAACATAAGCACCATAGCTCAACAAAATGAAGTGCAATTTTCTCTTCAGTCAGAGAAAAGAGCAAGTTCAAGATTAGTTATGCATTAAACAGTCCATTTGGGGAGGCTAATTAGAGAGGGAAGACCTTGAAATAGAAGTCATCAGAAAAAGCTAGCAGATGAGTATTTTGGAGACTTAATTTGTCCTTTGTCACAGACAAGAACACCTGTGAAAAGTGCAAGTTGCCCTCATCCAAACTCTGGTTATGAGGTTCAGAAGGTTTTCTAATCCTGGAGAGGAAAAAACAAAGCCAAAGTGAAACAGTGGTAGTTTAGGAGACTGTCTTCAGGGGTACTAGAGCCTTTGGAGTTAAGGTTTCCAAATTGGTACAACAGGCATGCAAATTAAGTGCCCCCAAAAGACATGAGCACAGAATTTGGATTGTTCTCTTTTCCTGGGACTTCACAAGGACTGAGAATGAAGAGGGCATATGGTGTTAAGACAGCCACAATTTCAACAGGAAATCTAACATGTGAAAAAACTATCTGAGTTCTATGCCATTTAAATGCACTTGGATCAGTGTAATTCTCACTCCTACCATATAACAATGCTCTGAAGCTGCCCCAGTTTAATGTCATGTATTATTTTTTTTGTAGTATATTAATCACGAACAAGAAAGAAGTAATTTTTGTGTAAGTTGGAATCATATTAGTATCATCAATGTGCGAACTTCCCAGAAAATTTAGATGACATTTTTAAACAAATTTGTGTTAGATGATAAACCCAGAAGGTTTCTCAGTATTTTCGTATAAAAGGGCAAGGAAAAAAATGTTTTGGAGAAGGATAAGAGTATTGATTGTCCATTATGAGGGGTTTCTACCAGAATTAGTGATCACTCCCGTGAAATATCTCTGAGCAGACTGTCCTAGGCTTGTCTTTTCTGAAGAATGGACAAAATGCCCTCAAGAAAAGACCAGAATCATAAATTAAGAGGGTTCCCCCCCCACTTAGAGGCTATTTTCTGAAGAGTTGTCAGCCCAGCCCTGAAGCGAGATGGGCCAGAAGTTCAACTCTTAAACTTTATCAGTGTCAAAAACTCTCAGATGATCTATTAAAATCTAAGGCTGTGTATTTCTCTTCAGAAAAACTATTTTTATTGTAAAAATAAATGAGTTCTGTTCTTCCTGTGCAAGTAACAAGGCTAAAGAAGGTCACTTGTGGTGATTAAATAATGTGGCTTAATGCATGGCTGACCTTGCCCACTCCTCTGAACTCAGGGGAGGCAGTGCTTCAAGGCCAGAGAGTTGCTTCTGGGTCACACCAGTCAGTGCTCTTCCCTTTCTCCTCAATCTTCCTCACCTTTGTAGGGGATTGTTGTAGCTTAGTCCCAAGGGGCAAAACATCCTACGGACCTGAGTAGATTACTGCGCATATATGTTTCTTGAAAAAATGCTCCCAATCTCCTCAGTCTATGATCTCACCCATGTGAATCACCTCATTCATATTTAATTCCCACAACCAGAGAAAATATTCACACTAACGACAATAAGGCACCTTTACGGAAAATTCCAATGGCACCCTGGAATCGTATTGAAGCAGGACCCTGGAGGCCCCAGTGCCTTTAGTTGGAAGATTATGGAGAAGGCAAGTAGAAACCATGGGGAACACTGGAGTGCCTAGGGCACCAGTTATTTGCCAACTGGTACTGAAGATTTTCAGTATTTTAATCATCAATAAAGCTATACCAGTATATGGCATCTGGATAGAAGCCCTGCTCACAGCACTATGAGGTAGAAATTATAATCTCTCCTTCACAGTGAAGAAACGAAGAAGCAGAAGGTTAGGGATTTTTGCTGTGATCACTCAGCTAGAGGGAGACAGGGAGAAGGGGGAACCTAGAGCACAGCCATGCTGTTAAGACTCTACGTAGCCTCTCCATGAGCCAGGCCGGCATTTATCATCAGCGCCTTAGTGTCAAGTCTGGTGTTAAATCAAGTTTAGTTACGTCCTCCGATGCTCCCTCATTCTGTGAAGTTGACCTGGCTGGAAAAGGCTGCAAGGAGACCAGGGAACTGAGCTTCCACGGAGAACAGGTGGTCACTGTCCTACACCTTCCCTCCAGCAGCTGAAGGAGCCCATGGCTATATTCAGGCTGTGCAAGACCCCATTCAGTGGCTGTGTTCCCAAATAAGAGATATCAGTTTGAGGGGCCATCTTTTCTGAGGTTGCTTTGGGAACAGGAGGCTTAAATACAGTCCTCTTCTATATACTTTTTTCCTTCCTCCGCTTTTCTCTCTGAAGAGCAAGGAAATGTATGAAGGAAACGAATTTTCTTTTTTCTACTTAAAATTTCTTGAAATCCAAGAAATTTTGGTATTGCCTGTTAAATTCACATATATTCCTTGTAGATAATCGAAAAAAATGGAAGGCAGTTTTAAAAAATACTTATGCTCAAAAAAAAACAAACAAAACAAAACTACGTATGCTCCTATTGCCTGTTAATTAATTTATTTACATACATAGTCTTGGAATCATACTTAGCATTTTAAAGTTGGTTTTTTAAGTTATCAGTTTTTTAAAGGTATTTTTGAAATAGTCTATGAACTCTTCCCCCACTTTCTTACATTATCTTTGACATTTATTTGATTACTCCTTTCCTTTGTTGTCAAACATTAAGGATACATCCAGTGTTTCACTGTTCTGCATGAGGCTCTCTCTAAATCCTGATAACATGACTCTCTGACTCACCACAGACTGTTTCTGTAGGGAAACAGAGAGAGGAATGTGGAAAGATTTTCCTTAAGGGCCCTTTGTCATTTTTGTTTTTCTCGTTTGTTATAGCCCTTAACCCACAGCTATAATCATGTTAGTGCTTGTCTTATTTTTTTCCTTTAACATCTTTTTTTAAAAAAAATTTATTTATTTGTTTGACAGAGAGAGAGAGATCACAAGCAGGCAGAGAGGCAGGCGGAGAGAGAGGGGGAAGTTGGCTCCCCACTGAGCAGAAAGCCTGATGTGGGACTGAATCCCAGGACCCTGAGATCATGACCTGAGCCGAAGGCAGAGGCTTAATCCACTGAGTCACCCGGGTGCCTCTCCTTTAACATCTTTATATTAAAGATTTTATGTTTTGAACTAGCATATTTCATATCAAATAATGGCTCCCAGTATATTGTTTACCAATTGAGATTTTTTTTTGTATAGAAAAGTTTTCCATTTTATGACCAATCCACCTCCCTTTTCTATTTTGATTCTTACATTAGTTAATTATTTTTTTAAGATTTTTTATTCATATATTTGACAGAGAGAGAGAGAGACAGCAAGAGAGGGAACACAAGTAGCGGAAGTGGGATAGGGAGAAGCAGGCTTTCCGCTGAGCAGGGAGACCGAGGCAGGGCTGGATCTCAGGACTCCAAGATAATGACCCAAGCCGAAGGCTGACACTTAAGAGCTGAGCCACCCAGGTGTCCCAATATTGGTTAATTCTTTAAAAGACATTCCAAAAATCTAGATCTGATAAGAATTGAATATATTTTCTTCTCATTTCTTTGAGGCTAATTTTTAACATTTGACTCTAAGCCATCAGAAGATTTATTTGATTGAGGTAAAAATCTTTTCTTCAAAATAGTAATGTAGTTATTCCAGCACTGTTTATTAAGTATTCGTTCTTTTCCCATTAACATATGATACTACAGGGACACCTGGGTGGCTGAGTTGGTTAAGCATTGCCTTTTGTTCAGGTCATAATCCCAGGGTCCTGGGATTGAGTTCTGCATCGGCTCCCTGCTTGGTGGGGAGCCTGCTGCTCTGCCTGCTTGTACTTCCTCTCACTCTCTCTTTCTGTCAAATAAGTAAATAAAAATTTTAAAAAAAAGATAAGATACTACATTTCTCTTACACTAAATCGTCATATATAAACATGAAATATTATACATACAAACCAAGTATTGATTTCTTGGCAATTTGTTTTGCCCTATTGATGTACATATATTTCCTCAAAGCAATACATACCACTTGGTTTACTGAAACAAGACTCATACAATTATTATAAAAGAATTACTGTCTATTCTCGAATTTTCATTTTTAAAAGACCTGAAAAATTACTTACAAAGAGATATATGTACATAATCTATTTATGCATCATCATTACCAAAGGCTTTTGAATATTTTAGACAACTGTGACATAGCATAATAGAATGAAAAAATTAAAAATAAGGTAAATTCAGGGGTCGGGTTCGGATACGAAATGATTGTCCCAAGATAGCAGAGAATAGGCCATGTATTATCAGCCCTAAGCTTTCTAGTAGTAAGAGCGAAGAAGAAAATGTGACTAGCAAGATTCCAAGGTTAAGTGACAGAAATGATCTTTCTGGAAGTGCTGCTCTCCTAACGCGGAGACCCAAAGTGATGGCAATCATTTGGGATTACATCTCTATGAGGTCAGTGAGTCCGTCCCTCCCTGTGCTTTTGAGGTGTTTCTGTGTGGCTCTCACAACTCTCAGGAGTAGTACTGTAACAATGAAACATGATTTGTTCCCTGCCCCCACCAGGACCTTCCCAAACCCCGCCTGTAATCCTCTTCAGTGTTGTTGTTGTTGTTGTTGTTTAATTTATTTATTGTCAGAGAGAGAGCACAAGCAGGCAGAGTCGCAAGCAGAGGCAGCGAGACAAAGCAGGCTCCCCACTGGACAAGGAGCCTGATGCGAGACTCGATCCCCAAATCCTGGGATCGTGACCTGAGCCGAAGGCAGCGGCTTAACTAACTGAGCCACCCAGGCGTCCCTCTTCAGTGTTTTTTTTTTTTTCCACAACCTTTGTGACAGGCATAGTGCTTGGAACAGTTGAGGGCGTGAAAATTATTTTAAAAATAATAAATAAAAGAAAGAAAAAAAGGAGAGAGGGGAAGAAGGAAAGGACCTTGCAATCAACACGAATTATTTGAAGTTAGCACTGACCTATTTTATTCTTTTACAAATGAAATTGCTTTTCCTAAGCTCCTTTCCAGGTAGTTTGTTATTAACGTATAGAAAGGCAACTGATTTTTATATGCTGCAATTTTACTGTATTTATTAGTTTTCATATTTTTTGTCATGTCTTTAGGGTTTCTTATATATAAGATTATGCCATTTGCAAATAGGGACACTTTTACTTTTTTCCTTCTGATTTGCATGCTTTTTTTTTCCTCTTTCCTGCCTAATTTCTCTGTCAAGGACTTCCAGGATTGTATGGGATAAAAGTGGCAAGAGCGGGCCTCTATGCATTGTCCTGTGGATTAGTGGAAAAGCTTTCTGGTTTTCACCTTTGAGTATGATGTTAGCTACGGGCTTTTCACATATGGCTTTTATTATGGTGAGGTACATTTCTTCTATACCTAGTTTATTGAGCATTTTGATCACGAAAGAGAGTTGGATTTTATCAAACACCTTTTCTGCATCTATTGAGATGATCATGTGATTTTTATCCCTCATCCTGTTAATGAAGCAAATCACATTAATTGATTTTCATATGCTGAACCGTCTTTGCATCCTAGGGATAAATACCACTTGGTCATGGTGTATGATCCCTTTAATGTGCTGTTGAATTTGGTTTGCTAGGATTTTATAAGAGGTTTTTTTGTATCTATGTTCATCACGGATACTGGCCTGTAGTTCTCTTCTCTTTGGTGTCTTTGTCTGCCTACTCTATTTTTCAGTTCAATTATCTTCAGCAACCTTTTCTGTTTGCTGACATTTTCACTTTGTTCATGCATTGTTCTCCTGACCTCAGTAAGCATCATTATCTTGGTTATTTTGAATTCTCTACCAGGTATATCATAGATCTCATCTGATTACAATCAGTTTCTGGAGATTTATCTTGTTTCTTTTGTTGGGGGGGCGGGCGTGGGCAGGGGCGGGGAGAACATATTTCCCTGTCTCTATTTTCCTTGACTCTCTATGTTGGTGGCTGTGCATTTTATAAAATAGCCAATTCCCCAATCTTCATGGACTGACCTTGTAAAGGAGAAGACCCTCAGGGGTGCCTGGGTTGCTCAGTCAGCTAAGTGTCTGCCTTTTGCTCAGGTCATGATCCCGGGGTCCCAGGATTAAGCCCCACATTCAGGCTCCCTGGTCAGCAGGGAGTCTGCTTTTCCCTCTGCGTCTCCCTCCTTCACCCCCCTCCACTCATGCTCATGTTCTCGCTCTCTCAAATTAAAAAAAAAAAAAAAAAAAAAATCTAAAAAAAAAAAGATGACCCTCAGCAATATGTCCAGTCAGAGATTCTGGAACCTTCTCAAAGCTTTGTGCTTATCCAACCTGTTTTCTTTGTTCTTAGCAGCCCCCAGGCATCCAGTGTATGCCAGGTCCTGTCAGTATGCTGAGACAGAGGAGACTGAAGTCAGCTCCTCAGGCAGCCCCCAGAAAAGCTGGATTGTTGAACACTCCGTCCAACTCTTTCCCTCCCCAAAAAGAAGCTGGGATCTTAGGGGTTTTGCCTGTTTGCTATCTTCTGGGTTGGCAGGAGTGGCTGTGGTGGCGAGCTGTATGCTAGATCAAATCGCCATCTCTCTTCTCTATAGCCCTGAGGGGCTTGTGTCTGTGGGGACCCATCGGTTCTCTGAGATAGGTGAGATTGAAGCCAGTTCCTCAGGCAGCACTAGGAAAAGTTGGGACATTAGATGTGCGATTGGACTCTCTCCCTCCTCAGGGAGCAGCTGGAGTTTACGGCCTGCTCACTCCATGCTGTGCCAGAGGGGAGAGCTGTAGCAATTGCCTGCACACCAGTGCAAACTACCACTTTGTTTTCTGGAACCTCAGGGGACTAGCAGCTCTCCGTGAGAGATGCGATACAAGCCGGACCCTTGGGTGGCGCTCAGCAGAGTTGGGACCCTGGATGTGTGTTCCAACTCCTTTCCTCCTTAGGGAGAAAGCGGGCACTGGGAGTTCCTTCCTTATCACATGGCTCTGTACCAGAAGTGGGGTTTCTGGAGAGAGGGTGTTTGTTTCCCATACTCGGTTGATGTGGCTAGATTTGCACTTGCCAGGGGTGCTGGAAACTTTCCGCTGGTTTCTGGACTTCTCACAAAGGGTATTAAACCATGTGCTGTTGTGAATCATTGTGTCTGTGGAAGAAAGGAGTGTTCAGGGCTTCCTAGTCCACCATCTCCATGATGTGAGGAGAGACCCAGCCTGTCCTTCTAATGTGTCACTGGAACCATCCAGGGTCCCAAATTCAGTTCCCATCACTCAGCTCAGTAGGAATGGGGTTTTAGGCTCTTGGCTCCCTCTCCCCAATCCCAGCCCTGACAGTACACTGTATATGCTCATATTAAATGGCACAAGATGATTTTTATTGTCAAAGCTATGGAATTTTAGGGACAGAATCATTTCCAGTTAATAGTGTGACATTAGTAGTTGATAGGTTTAGCTTCAGCCTCAGAAACTAAGTCCAGCTCACTCAACTGCCTTCAGCGATGCTATAACTTAGTTCAAAAAGACCGTGTGGAAAGGCGAGTTGCCAGCTGCTTGCTCACTGCTCCTAAGATAAGGGAGGCCCATTCCCTTCGCTTATTCTCTGACCATAATGTGCTCACAGAATCTGTCAGGACTCATTGCTTACAAAAGAAAAGGACTTACCTTAAATCAGTTTAAGCATGAAATGAAACTCAAAGCAACTAACTCATGTAACTTGTGCAGCTAAAATGTCTAGGGAAAGTTGTCTCAGGGCTCAAACCAAACCCTGTCACCAAGCCTCAGTTTCTCTCTTTTTTTTAAATCTTGTCACCTCTCAGCTCCATTCTTGTGTGTTGGGATTAATCTTAGGTAGGTCCTCCCCACAGGACTTGAGCAGTTCTCTCTCTGTATCCTACCAACATTATTAACCCCAGAATGGAACGTCCCTTTTCATTTTATTTTCCTGAGTGAGATTCAGTGGTCTGTCTCAGAATCACTCACTCTATCCAGAGGGCTGAAATGCTCTCACATTGTCTATTCCTAGAAATTTAGGATTGGGGGGGTTCCTGGGTGACTCAGTGGGTTAAAGCCTCTGCCTTCGGCTCAGGTCATGATCCCAGGGTCCTGGGATTGAGCCCCGTGTCGGGCTCTCTGCTCAGCAGGGAGCCTGCTTCCCTTCCTCTCTTTTCCTGCTTGTGATCTCTGTCAAATAAATAAACAAAATATTAAAAAAAAAAAAAAGAAATTTAGGATTGGGGTCATCCCTGGTCAAATTATTTTAGGTGTTTTTGTGAGGGTGCTTGAGATTAACATTTAAATTGGTAGACTGAGTAAAGCAAACTGCTGTCCCTAATGTTGGTGGGCATCACCCAATCATTGCAGGCCTGAATTTAAAAAGGCTGACCTTCCTCCAAGTGAAAGAGAATGACCTTTACCCCAATACATTTGACTGGCTTTTCCTTGCCTTCAGACTCAAACTGAAACATGAATTCTTTCTGTGTCTTGAGCCTGCTGGCCTTTGGATTGGAAATTATACCACTGGTTCTCCTTTCTCTCAGACCTTCAGACTCAGACTAGAACTACCCCGGAGGCTCTCCTAGGTCTCCAGCTTGCAGCTTACCTGCAGGTCCTGGGACTTGTCAACCTCCATAATAATTGTGAACCAATTCCTTATAGTAAGTATCTTTTTTTAAAAAAAAATGTATTTTATTTAATTATTTGAGAGAAGGAAAGAGAGAGAGAGAGAGCATGAGCAGGGGGAGGGGCAGAGGGAGAGCAGGAAGCAGATGAGAACAATTGACGCAGGGCTTGATCCCAGAACCCTGGATCATGACCTGAGCCAAAGGCCGCCACTTAACCAACTGAGCCACCGAGGCACACCATAATAAACATTTTTATATTTATAGATATAACCAACTGGTTCTGTGCCTTTGCAGAACCCTGATTAATAGAGCAGGTAAAACAATAGAAACGCTCTGCACCCTCCATTTCCTCTCTAAACTCTTCTGGTTGTTTTTGTTGTTGTTGAGGTGTGTGTGTGTGTGTGTGTGTGTGTGTATGTGTGTGTGTGTGTGAAGGCCTTGTGTTCTATCTACCTGTATCCTCTCCTCCATGTCCCTGAAAAATGTGGGTGGCCTAGTCCAGAGCTCGTCTTTAACGTCTCATTTAAAGTCCTCCCTTGCTTTATTCTTGAAGAACAAGGTATCACCTACTTCATAGTTTCACAGGGCACTGGAGTTCCTCACATCTGTTCATTTTGCTTCTACATAGACTTCTCTAGCTTCCCTACCTTTAAGGAAAAAAGCACACTTTCTTTTTTTGTGCACCTACTATGTATAAAACATTGTGTTAAATGTTTTATGTAATATGGGTAGGAAATACTTGCTTCTTTCTCACCAACAAGGCAAGACACAGATAATCATTCTTTCCTTCTCCCCTCTGCTAACCTTGCTTTCTTAGTCATCTCTGATGAGGCAGTTCACGATATTTTTAAAAAGTCCTACTTTGCCCCCAAACCTGCGGTTAGGGTAGTAATTTTGGTTCTATGATCAGCTGCAGTAAAGCAGAGTAACATCTAGAAAGAGCAGTGGAATTACCTTGAGTAGCAAGCTAATTAGTGGTAAGCGGTGTGAGAGTTGGTCCCTTAGGGTGGTTAGAGCCTGCTGCAGAAGGGTCAAGGCCAGAGGCGGTGCTGTTGTGCCTGAATGGGGAGGGACATCAATTACAAATGTAGCAGTAAGACCCACCCCTAAAATGTCTGGTTTTCCTTGCAGAAGTCGGTCTCGCATGCTGCAAACAATTGCAAGGCCCAGGATCAGATCTGGTGCCACCATTGTTCTAATGTGAGATCATGAAGAGGCCGCTTCAGCTTTCAGGGTTTGCTTTCCTCTCTGTGACTTGAGGATAATGAGTCCTCAAGGTCGACTTCATGGTTGTGCTAGCTCAGTGTAGTCCCTCAGAATCCCATGCTTAGAATGGCCCCATACTTGGGTTACTGCTCTGCTGTCACTGTCTTGGAATTCTTAATGACTTTTGAATAAGGGGCCCAGGATTTTCATTTTTCCCTGGGCCCTGCAAATTATCCAGATGGTCCTGTAGGCCAGGTCAGTGGTTCCATAGGACCCCTAGGTTTCTTCTGTGGAATTCAAGAGACCCGAAGCCCTATTAGTTTGAAAGAAATAAGTTAACTGTTAACAAAGCTAAATAGGTCTCTGTGTTGGAGGACATCTCAAAGTCTTCAGTATGTTAATGTGCTTTGTCATTTTCCAGGAAGGGGATATGAAAGTCATTTTTTAAACTTATTTGACTACAAAGCCCCTCCACTTTTTTTTCAAGAAGGATCTCACGGAACAAGTACTACACATAATACATCCTAGGAAATCTTGACCTCGGTGTTTGCATAGGGGACTGTCATCTCTAGCAACCTTGACTACTTTGATTATAATGAGTCATATGGGGATGGCTGAGGTTGGGAGTAGGAAATAAAGCTGGAACTAAGGAATGAGGATAATGCTATTTCATGCCCCACGACTCTGTTGCAAGGAAAAGTTATGCTGTTCTAATCTCCCTGGAGTCCATGTAGAACCACCATTTTTCTCCTCTGAATCTTTACTTATGTTGTTTTGTCTTCTTAAATGCCCTTATCTACCTTCCTATAGTAAATTCTTGTTGTTTCTTTTTCCAAAATACATCTCAAATTTATCTACCTTTGTATCTTCCAGCTTTACCCTTATGTAAAATACATTGTCACAAGTGTACTAATGCTGTTGTCTCCTAGCTCACCTCCCGGCTCCAGCACTTTCTCCATATGGCACTCTGATTTGAATTCTCTTTTCAAAATGCAAGTTGGCCTCATGCCCATGCCCAGCTTAACACCCTTTAGAGATCCTGCTACAGTTAGCAGAAAAACCAGACCCTCTCCTACCACCAAATGCCTGACAAGTGAACCTCACTACTTCTTGAGACTCTACTTAAGCTGTGCTGCCCATTGCTCCCATTCTCCAGTCACAGTGAAATTTTGAGTTTCCTTGATAATACCCCATTCCTTTTTTTTCTTTAAAGATTTTATTTATTTATTTGACAGAGAGGGAGATCACAAATAGGCAGAGAGACGGGCAGAGAGAGAGAGGAAACAGTTTCCCCGCCGAGCAGAGACCCCTATGTGGGACATGATCCCAGGACCCTGAGACTATGACCCAAGCCGAAGGCAATGGCCCAACCCAATGAGTCACCCAGGTGTTGGGCCATTTTTTTTTTCTTTTTAGGAACATTTTACTTACTTACTGTTCACTGTATCTTGAACATTCCAACTTCTGCTTTTCAAATGGTTCTTCCTCATTCCCCAGATTGTCACTGAAAATCATTTCCTTGGTAAGTAAGACCTTCCTTGACTGCTTTGCCAGAGTAGGTGCCCCCCCATCAACACCACATACCCCAGTTAGGTTACACAATCAGTGCATACTCTCATTCAATTCTCAGTGTCCATAATAAGCCATAATTAATTAATTTGTTTACTTGTTCATTGTCTAATTTATCACTAGATTGCAGATGCCTTGAAGGCAAGGATTAGGTACCTCTTGTGTCTCCAGTTGTTAGCTTATGCTTAGATGTTCCCTAAATATTTATTGACTGAGTGAGTGACTGAATTAATTCCTAAAGGCCTATATCAAATACTAACTTCTTATCTATGGTGTCTTCCCAGACTCAGAAGTGAGTCTCTTTTGTCTAAATTCCTGTGCTGTTTTAGCTGTACTCCTTAGCATTATTTGTGGGTTTTACTGCGTCTTCCTAGTGGCTCAAGGTCCTAGAGCAGTATCTCAGAGATCTTTTCATACCCCAGCTATCCCCAGCACAAAATAGGTGCTCTGTAAATTCTGATTGAATTTATTTGAATAATTGAAAGAAATTTCAATAAAATAAGCAACTAAAAAAATGTTAGAGAGGTTTATTTAAAAATAAAACCACAATAAGCACTGGACTCTTTGCCAAAAATGGGCACGCTTCCCAGACATTTTAGAGGTCTTGGAGGATGGCCTAAACACTGATCTCCACTGATCCAAATCAACTTCGTTAAACACTCCCTGGGCCTGTGAGATGGATGGCGTGGGAACCGAGTCCTGACAGGTAGGGAGAAGAGAGCTCCTGCCTCCAGGTTTTCCTGGCCTCAATTAATGGCCCTGCCATGGACGCTTTCAAGGAGGAAACTGCCATGGTCATGGGGACTGAATGGTGCTTTTTTCCAGATCTTTTGCAAGTTCCCTCCACCTGGAGGAAGCCTGCATGTGTGTGCACGGGTGTGATTGCAATGAAGACTTAGGGAAACGGGAAGGTGTCCATTCTGGCCAACACACTCAAATGTGAGAGATCATTTCATCTGTAGAAGTAATAATAGATAACTCACGGAGTTTGGGAGTATTAATTACATTAATATATATCTTAACTTCATATGCTTATAATGGATGGTAAATACAAGTTAAGTTCCTTCCTTTCTCCCTTTCCATTCCAGGTTGAGAGCTCTACCTATGACCTCTAGGGTAGACTGCTTCAGGGTGGAAAAGGGGAAGAATAGATATAGATAGATAGATAGATATGTTTATGTATGTGTGTGTGTGTGTGTGCATATGGCTCATGTACATATGTTAGATAAAGGGAAGTTTCTATTTGCTATGCATTTTGATATAGTAAGTGAACAACAAAATGATGGACAATTAGCATCTGTTACTTTTGCCCTCCCAAGAGAATGTGATTGGAATCTTGATCTCAAAATGGATGGAGATGAGTTGCTAGACTAATGTTATTCTGTAGAAAGAAAAGTTCTACAACTGTAAAGAGGCAAACAAAAGTAAGATTTTCTTACTCAAATCAGGAATAAGAACACATTTAATCTGAGGCAGACTGACAAGCAGCATAGAAAAATCAGAATTTCTTGTTTAAAATTTGCTTAATAGCCAGAGGGAGGAATTTCCACTGGTAGATATGGAAAATTTTCAGGTTGGTCTCCAATATTTATTAAATGAACATGGGAAATGGTTGCTTAAATGAGTACCTATATTGGTTTTCTAGGGCTACTATAACAAAGGACCACAAACTGGGTGGCTTAAACAACAAATATTTATTGTCTCATTGTTCTGGAGGTCAGAAGTCAGAAATCAAGATGTTGGCAGGCTTGGTTCCTTCTGAGCACTGCGGAGGAGTGATGTGTTTAGGCCTTTCCCCTTGGCTTGTTGATAGCTGTCTTCTCCTTGTATCTTCACATCATCCTCCCTCTGTATGTATCTGTCTCCATGTTGCCCCTCTTTATAAGGACACTATTCATAGTGGATTAGGGCCCACACTAATTTCCTTGTTTTAACTCATTTACCTCTCTCAGGACCCTATTTCCAATTTGGTCACCTTCTGAGGAACTGGGGATTAGGACTTTCACGTAGGAATTTGAGGCGAGAGTAGGAGATACATTTCAATTGAATTTCATAACAATTCTAAAACTTGAAAGTCTCTGCTAAGATGCTATGCTCCTCGCTCAGCAAACGAGCAACCAAGTCATAAGGTAGTCATTCTTGTGTCTCTGATGACCAGTTCTGGACACAGGTATGGAAAACAGATTACATGGATATAGAACACTTCCAGGAAGAGCTCACTGAAGGTTGAGGAAGTTCTTAAGGCAGTGTGACATGATGTGAGAGACTCATGTATGGACCAACTGAAGCAAATGCACGAAGGCCCACAGAGGTATGCATCTCCTGGAGGATTTTATTTTATTTTATTTTTAAAATTTATTTGATAGACAGAGACCACAAGTAGGCAGACAGGTAGGCAGAGAGGAAGGGAAGCAGGCTCTCTGCTGAGCAAAGAGCCCGATGCGGGGCTCGATCCCAGGACGATCATGATCCGAGCCGAAGGCAGAGGCTTCAACCCACTGAGCCACCCAGGCGCCCCTCCTGGAGGATTTTAAATGGCACGTGAACTGGAAAACCACTGTGGGATTTTCTTTTTTGTGTGTGTCTCTTCTATAATTATAAGGTGTGGAAAATAATATGCATATTTGTTTCGCTGTTAATGTTAAAAAGGGCGCAGAGTCGCAGTAGGAGATTCTTCCAGAGAAATGGTCATCTGCCCTGACATTCAATACTCTAACAGCAAACACAGCAAAGCGATAGGGAACTAATATAACAAGTTCCAGAACGTTAATATTTCAGAGCAACCTCCCCAACTATTTGTTTCTTCCCTCCTCCATCCCAGTAACACAGAAGCATAGTGGCATAGGGCCATTTATTAGATGAGGCTATATATAAGATGAAACAATGAAGTTTCTTTGGAGTGGAGACCTATTCAGTCATTGAGGGAAGGCACGGGCTGGTAATGGGAAGAGCATAGGTCCCGCAGGCATTATTAAAGATGGCCAGGCGTTGACACAGCAGGATGTCAAGATGTATTTGGAGAAGGGTTTTAGCCTTCTTTTAGCAAAGAGCAGAGCACCTCATATAAAGACAGGCAGAGCCCTCTGAAATCTTTCCTGGAGCTTAACCAATGGATTTGAACACGCTTATAAAAACGACTGCATAAATATTTTTCTTTGCCCATTTCAGCGCATGCTAATCAGAAAGGCTCTTTGAAAACAATATTTTTATCTGTACCTCAGATTCATCCATACCCATTAGCTGCTCAATTAGGCGAAACAAACTTTTAGTTGCATGCCAGGGGCTTAATTTAATTTGCCTGGGATAAGCAGTTGGCTATAACTGTGAAACCCTGTGTTTTTTTTAGAAATTAAACCAGAGTACTGAAGCAAAAAAACTTAAAATACAGTGTGGAAATTGAAGCAGACCATAGTTCATATTGTGTGGCAATGCGAAGCGATTTAGTAAGCAGTATGCAGGTATGTTAGTCACATCCTCCTGACTTGTTCGCTTTCCAGTTACTGCTTGTTCTTTTTGTTGCTTTTCGCTCTAGTCTTGTGGATTCTAAAGCAGAACAACTCAAGTGTCATCAGTTCATGAAGACAAAAGTAGTTTTTTTTCCCCTCTTTTTGATTGTGGCAGGGTGGGTGTGTAGTTCAAGCAAGAACAGAGCGAAATAAAAATGGTCTTTATCAATCCTCAGCCTAATATAATTTTCTTGGATTCAAAATGTAAATTCTATTGAATTACTTTCCAGCCATCATATAATGTACTTAAGCATTTCTAGACAGTGAGACCCATTTGACTCAAGTGCAAAGGGGGAAAAGTTTAACTTTGCCAAAAAATGTTCTTTTGTTGATAATCATCAAAACAACATCCATGATACACAATTCTCATAAAAAGGAAGTTAAAAAGCTGATACTGTATGGTACATAAAAGACGTATGAGTCACCTTTCTAGAAAAATGGTGGAATAAGAGCAAAGCCTATTTCCGTTGCATCTCGTTCACTGACACACATGTGGTGTGGAAAAGCAGGAAGAACCACGGATGGGGCATCAGAGGCTCAGGGTGTGAGTTCTGCTCTGATACTGGTATTAGCTGCCTGACTGCAGGCAAGTCACTGGACTACGATGCCTCAGTCTCCTGATATGTGAAAAGGTGAAAGGAATGCTATCTGTCTGAGACAGGCCACAGGTTGGTCTTTATCAAAGGAGAAAAAGAGTGTGATGACATATTTCAGGGGGCAGGAAATGGGCACCGGGGAACACAGGTTCAGAGGAATTTGGAGGTGAAAAGCATAAGAGCCAGACGTACTGGCTACTGAGGAGGATGCATAGAAGAAAAGCCTCAAGAAGTGTGAGTGGGGAGGAGCTGGGGAGAGAATAGACAAGACACTGCATGGAACTCCTTGAGGGAGATAGGTGGCCTCTTCCTGCTTGACTGTCTGTAGTGTGCACCTTCCGCTGAATGTCCCTGCTCTGCAGTCGGGGAGAGAGTGGGATTTAAGAATCCTCGTGGATGGGGCTCCTGGTGGCTCAGTGGGTTAAAGCCTCTGCCTTCAGCTCGGGTCATGGTCCCAGGGTCCTGGGATCGAGCCCCACATCGGGCTCTCTGTTCAGCGGGGAGCCTGCTTCCCCCTCTCTCTCTCTGCCTACCTGTGATCTCTATCTGTCAAATAATAAATAAAATCTTTAAAAAAAAAAAAAAAAGAATCCTTGTGGAGTCAGGGCCAAAGAAGAATCAGGGGGAAAAAATGCCCTGTGTTGAGACTGAGTCCCCAGCCAAACCTGGTGGAATGGAACAGTCCATGCAACCACTGACAGCAATGAGGTGACGACTGAAGAGATAGAGGAAAACGGAGAGAAAACCACTGGATGCCAGTCTCGTGAGAGTCTCCTTGCGCTGGGTTTATCCAGCAGGAAAAAGGGATAGAGGGAAGCAATTGGCTGATGATCGCTCATTTGTAGATTTACTTGCTTAATTGCCAATGAGGGAGAGAAGCTGCTCACAGGTGAGTTGCCAAAGTGAGTAAACGTGAGTTATGTTAAGAAATTAACAAAAGATGAATTTTAGGCAGCTTTCTGGAAAACACAGTCTGGTGATAAGATCCACTGGACTGTGAAATAGCCTTTCAGCGGAAAGGGGAGGGAGTGCCATCATTTAAGATATTTAAAACAAGACTAGCTAAAGCATCTGCTAGAATCTTATCCAGAAGGGAAAAATCCAGACCTGGCAAGAGATGAACTAGCTGATGTCTGGGAGTTCTCACACCTCTCATTCTTGATGTTGAGAAGTTGTGGTTGAATCCCTGAACATTTTCACAAATGCATTTAAGACTGGGAGCTGTGTGACTCATTAGTCATTGTGGTAATCTCTAGGATTCAGTGCCAGCTGTGGGATTTCAAGCAGATGTGGCAAAACAGTGAAGACCACCTTTCAGATTCATATCCTCTTCGTCTCTCACTCTGGTTCATCCTTGGAAGAATAGAGCATATTTTTAAAGGGCAACTTAGGTAGTGGCAGAGATACTTAAAAAAAAAAAATCTGTTTAAGAAAGAAAGCTTCCAACTTCCTAATTTATATTAAGAGGAAAGTTGCAAATGCCAGATTTGAGTACTGCAGACTATGCCTTGCTCTGACAGTTGTTAAGACTGTGCCCAACCCAGAACAATTGTCAACTGCTAATTATGCATTTGAGCATTAGGCCCAGCAAATTGATAATTCTAGACCATCTTCCCTCTGCTGTCTAATATGTTCCTAGTGTGTCCCTTGGCTATTTTCTAGCAGAATGAACTATATCCTTGATAAGATGGTCATTTGAGAGGAAATGCATCTGGAAACACTGGCAGAAGAGAAGAGATAGGAGTGCTCCCTTGGTAAGAGTAACAACCATCTGTCAGTTCTGAGTCTCTGGGCAAGCTAGCTGGGGAAAAGACAGGTGCAGATCAAAGTTGAAAAGACTCGTTTTGAATGAATTTGTCAAAAGTTCCCCTTACTTAATTTCCAAAAGATACTAAACCAGTGGCTTTGAACTGGCCTCCTGAGAGCGTACTTCCATTGTCTACTACTGACATACATGCTGTGTGGAAAAGCAGAAAGAACCAGGGTTGGGGCCTCAGAAGCTCGGAGTGTATGTCCTGGCTCTGATATTTATATTAGCTGTTTGATTTCAGACAAGTTGCTTAACCATATTGTCTCAGTTTCCTGGTGTGTGAAAAGTGAAAAAAAAAAATCCCTATCTTTCATAGATAGCCCAAAGGGTTGTCGCTATTAAGGGAGGAAAAAAATGGAAGCAATTAGTATATTTATTCCGAAAGAAAAGCAACTTAGGTTAGAAAAATGTGTCCTATCAAAGCCAAGTTCTCTATCCATTTAGGAACTGAAGCTTATCCTCTCTCATGTAAACTCCAACAATTCCTTATTGTCTTAGCCAGTTTGGGATGCTATAGCAAAAATATCATAAACTGGGTGGCTTAAACAGCAGAAACATACTTCTCAGAGTCTGGAGGCCTGGGAAGTCCAAGACCAAGGTTTGGCAGATTCAGTTCCTGCCGAGGGCCATCCTCCTGGTTTACTGATGGTCTCCTTCTTGCTGTATCCCCACATGGCAGAGAGAGCTAATTTCTCTCATATATCTTCTTAAATGGACACTAATCTCATTCATGAGGGCTCCACCCTCGTAACTTAATCACCTCTCAAAGCGCCCACCTCCCTGTCTCTTCACATTAAGGAGAAGGCTTCAACATAGGACTTTTGAGGAGACACAAACATTCAGTCTGTAGCATCTACCATCAATTTTCTTGTCTCTACTGGATAATTCCCACAGGCTTGCCCTTATCATGTTTCTCATCTTAAAACAAAACACACGGACAAACAATTTCTTTGAACCTGAGTTTCATGTCTTCCTCTACCTACTGCCTCTTTCCACTGCTCTCTTGGACAACACAACACTCCAAGAGAGTTGTCTGTACTCTGCTTTCATGATCACTTTTCAGTCCCTTTTTTAACTCATTCTCTTGGGTTTTGTCCTCACTACTGCTTGAAACCATCATGGCAAAGTCATCAGTCTCTTCCCTATTACCAAATCTACCGGTTCACCTGACAGCCCTCATCATTTGTGAACTTTCAGCGTCATTTGACATACATTGTCACTCCTTGTTTTTGAAACATACTTCACTTGGCTTCTAACCATCACAAGTACCTGATAGTCCTTCTATAACCTCAACTACTTCCCAGGCTCCTCTGGTGGTTCCACCTCTTCTTTCTGACCACAATTCTGGGGTGCTCTGGGGTTCATGGCTCAGATCTCTGTTTTTATATCTGTAGGTGATTGCATCTAGTTCCATGGGTTTCAATACTATGTGTCTCCCGTGTCTAACCTCAGTCCTTCCTCTGAGCTCCAAACCACATCAAGGTGCCTTGCTGACATCTCCAACATCTAATACATTTCTCAAACTCAGCATGTCCAATAAATCTCCTCAGATACTCAGGTCAAAATTAAAGGAGTAGACATTTAACCTTTTGCTTCCTTCATACGCAGATCATATGCATAAGCAAATCCTGTCCACTCTTCAGATTACATCTCAAATCTAACTACTCCTCAATTTCAAGATGACTATTCTATTGCTTTACTGTCTGCTCTCATTTAGTGCAAAGGCCTCCTAATGGACTGTCTTGCTTCAGGTTGAGACTGCCCCAAATCCAATCTCAGTGATCTTTTGGAAACTTAAGTTAGAGCCTGCCACTTCTCATTCAAAATTCTCTAACACATTACTATCACATAAATTGTAAAATTCAAATTCTTTATAAGGCCAACAAGTTCCATATAATTGGCTTCTACCTACCTCTCTGATCTAATCTCCTACTTCTGTGCCCATTACATAGTCTGTTCAGTTACGTGAGCTTTCTTAGTTCCAGGAACATGCCAGCTTATGTCTTCCACTTGATTCTTGCAGTTTTTCTTCCCTCTGTCTGAAGGGTTTCTTTCAGATCTTTGCAAGAATTTTTATGTAGAATCTTTCCCTGACTGTCTTATCTGAAATTGTGCTTGATTCCCACTGTCTTACCACAATCCTTCAACCTAATCGTATTGTCTTCAAAGGATCTATTAGCTATTAGTATCTGAAGTTATACCTTTTTGGTTGTCACTTGCTTTTCTCTGTCTACCCAATAAATGTAAGTCCCCAATTAAATTTACCATTGGGGACACCTGGGTGGCTCAGTAGGTTAAGCCTCTGCCTTCGGCTCAGGTCATGATCTCAGGGTCCCGGGATCAAGCCCTGCATTGGGTTCTCTGCTCAGCAGGGAACCTGCTTCTCCCTCTCTCTCTGCCTGCCTCTCTGCCTATTTGTGGTCTCTCTCTCTCTCTCAGTGTCAAATAAGTAAATAAATAAATAAAATCTTCAAAAAAATAAATTTACCATTGGATCAGTACGTAGAATAAACCTAGCATACAGTAAGTACTCTGCTATGGTATGAATGTTTGTGTCCCCTGTCCACCTGCCCCCCTGGCCACCTCCCACCAAATTCATATGTTGAAATCCTATTCCTCCCAAACTATGTATTGTAGGTAGAACCTTTGGGAGGAGATTAGGTCATGAGGGTAGAGCCATTATTAATGGAATTGGTGCTTTTGTTTAAGAAATCCCACAGAGTTCCCTCACCCCTTCTAACCATGTGAGGACATAAGGAGAAGGTATTGGTTATGAGCCGGAAAGAGGACCCTCAACAAAATATAGCCATACTCCTTAACCTTGGCCTTCCCAGCTCCCAGAGCTATGAGAAAGAAATTTCTGCTGTTTATAAGCTACCCAGCCTGTGCTGTTTTTTTTTTTTAATAGCAGCCTGAACAGATTAAGATGTACTCCATAGTGTGCTTTTTTTTTTTTTGCACCTTGTTAATTCACCACATCTTTTACATTTCCTTAAAAATTGTTTTGTTATGTTTGACTTTTGATGCATAAGGAAACCAGGTCTTCTTTACAGAGCCAGAAGATGCCTGTTTATTGGCTAATTCCAACATGCTGTTCTTTATTTTCATAGTTAAGAAGTAGTATTTGTTTAGTGGCTGATTCTTTATAACTCCCATGTTTTATCTCATGAAAGACTCCTAGGTATGTCAGTGTGTCATAGATCACAAGCAAAATTGACCACTTGTATGCTCTTTGGAATTGGCTTTTTGATGAAACTATAAAAAATCTGGGTTTCTGGGGCACCTGGGTGGCTCAGCGGGTTAAGCCTCTGCCTTCGGCTCGGGTCATGATCCCAGGGTCCTGGGATCGAACCCCGCATCGGGCTCTCTGCTCAGCGGGGAGCCTGCTTCTTCCTCTGTCTCTGCCTGTCTCTCTGCCTACTTGTGATCTCTCTCTGTCAGATAAATGAATAAAAAATCTTAAAAAAAAAAATCTGAGTTCCTCTTCTTTGGTCATCTTCCTGAAACATAGTTGTGTCAGTATGGGGATGCAGGTTGAAGCAATTAGACTTGAGAATAGAGGAGAGTGAGCTGACAAGAGTAAGCCAGGTTGAGTCTCGGTCCCAGCAGAGAGATGAAAGCAGAACTGAGGGTCTGGTGCATAGACTGATTTGACACCTTGAGGTAGAACAAAGAGGTCTGGTTGCTGGATGGTGGGAAGCTAGTGAAGGCCAGTTATAAGTCAGGAGAGGAGATCATGGGACTGAGCCAGAGGAGTAGATAGCAGTCTGCAGAAAAGACATGGTGGTGAGGGAGAAACAAACTTCCACTCGGGATGTCCCTCAGATAGCTCTTTCTGGAGCACTAACCACACGCTTCATTCAACTTAACTGATCATTTATGAAGACCCCAAATCTTTCAAGCTTTGTGATTCGAAGCTGAAAGATCCATTCTATGTCCTCAAAGTACTCACACTCTGGTGTGTTCTTTGTCCTTGATAAACCTATGTGCATAACAAATCTTCGTTAAACTAAGTAAATTGGTTTAATTTCAGAAAGATAAAGATAATGGAAATTGTCCAGATTAGGGGACAAAAGGAAGATTACAAGGAAGAGAGAAGATTTGAGGAGGAAAGGTGCCTCCTTGAAAATAATGGCCTCCGGGGCACCTGCCATACCACCCTGAACGCGCCGGATCTCGTCTGGGTGGTTCAGTAGGTTAAGCCTCTGCCTTCGGCTAAGGTCATGTTCTCAGGGTCCTGGGATCGAGCCCCACATTGGGCTCTCTGCTCAGCGGGGAGCCTGATTCCTCCTCTCTTTTTCTGCCTGCCTCTCTGCATACTTGTGATCTCTCTCTGTCAAATAAATAAATAAAATCTAAAAGAAAAAAAAGAAAATAATGGGTCTTTTTTGGTTTTTCACTATTATTTCAGTATTTATCAAAAGCTTCCTCAGTGTAACTAGTACTTCACTGTCAACAGGGAGAATTTCCCCCTTTTTCTCTTTTGCTCACATCAGCAAAGGAGCATGGATGATGAAATAGGAAATCTGAAATCAGTTAGATAGGCACATTATTTCCAAGTGTCTGAAAAATTTTATACAGGAGAATTTTAAATGTAGGCAAACGTTTATAAATGCTGTTCTTATCTTTTATGCTCTTCTTCTTTTATTTTTTTTCCCCTAGGACTCCTTGGAGAAGTTTGCATGACATTCTGTTTGACGTAAAATCAGCATGTGTCCCAAGTAAATCAACAACAGCTGTTTTAAATAGCAGATTGTATCCCAAAATATCATTATGAACCAAGGGAAGAATTGCTTAGATGCTTATGTTTTCAGATTACACTGATGGATCCTAGCATCTGGACATTGTGGCCATGGGTAGACAGAGTTCAAGTTGGCTGAGAGATGGTGAGCTATTTAACAGAAAATGTGACCTTTGGGGGAAATTTCAATGTGATCTCAGGGTTAGACATGCCAGCAAGAAAGGAGCCCAGATACATTCCAAAGAGTCATGCTTCAGTTAGTTGAAGCTTTTACTTGGAATCTTAGGGATTTCTCTGAATGGGCCAGCAAAGCAGTTCAATAACAGATGGTTCCCCAAAACACCCACATCAGTGTTCTAGCAAATATTCAGTACCCTCCTCCCTTCACGAATTTGTTGTATAATATGATGGACTAATTGTGTTATGCAATGTCACAGAAAAAGTTTCTGTTCTATGACCTAAAGAATGTTTTAGACTCAGGATAGAACCGGCTCTACCCTCAGTCTTTTGCATTGCCTCCGATTAGCTGGGATTCCTTTGACAATGACTGTGGCACTGCTCTCCGTTTGGATATCAGGCATAACAGTAAGGGCATTTCCACCTCACCTCCTAACAACTGCTTTCTTTTCTATTTTTCCCTTTCCACAATACTGCCAAATGCAAGACTTATCTAATGAAACTGTTCCATGGGGTTACACAACAGCTTCAGACTGTAGGTGGCACATGCATATCCCAGGAGCTTTGGAGCAGGCCCAATGCATCCTTCCCATGAGGCAACACTTTTTTGTAGGCTTGCTAAGGGGCATTACATCAACTTTCACTTCTAAGAGATCCCTCCCTGCCTGAGCAGACTTGTCCATTGGGCACAATTTTATAAGTCCCTGTGTCATCTCATATCTATTAAGAGGACTACTTTCAAAAAATCAGATAATAGCAAGTGTCGGCAGGATATAGAGAAACCAGAATTCTTGTGTACTACTGATGGCAAGGTCAAAAGGCACAGTTGCTATGGAAGACAGTATGGTCATCCCCCAAAAAATTAGAAATGGAATTACTATATGATCTAATAATTCCATTTCTAGATATTTATCCAAAATAGTTGCAAGCAGGATCTTGAAAAATTATCTGTACACCCATATTAATTGCAACAATATTTACAAAAGCTAAAAAGTAGAGGCAACCCACGTGTCCATTAATGAATGGATAGATAAATAAAATGTGCTATAGATCTGCAATGGAATATTACTCAGCCTTGAAAAGTAGGGAAATTCTAACATATGCCACAGCAGGGATGAACTTCGGGGACATTATACTAAGTGAACTAAGCCAATCATGAAATAGACAAATATTGTACAAATCCAGGGGAAAGTCATAGTTTAATGGGTATAAAGTTTCAATTTTGCAAGATGAATAGAATTGGGGGAACTGGTTGTACAACAATGTGGATGAGCTTAACACTATTATATATTTAAACATAATTAATATGATAAATTTTGTGTTATATATATTTTAAAATAACCAGAAAATTTTAAAAAAGATTAAAGAAAAAAAAGCTGAGTGACTAGGCTTAGTATCTCAAGGAACTGCCAGTTTTGACCTTGTGTCCCAGATTCTCTGTGACATCACACCTGCTGTCTTTGGACTGACTACCTTAGAAAGCTGGACTGTTGGCCAGAGATATTCCACTATTCCTACACATATTCCAACCTGAGGACAGTCCCTTCTCAAGCCCCCACACTTAGCCATTGGCAGGGCTTTGGGCCCCCTGCTACTCGGGGATCAAGTTTGCACATATCTCCATTGGTCATAAACCTCCAAAGACATTAATAAGAAACATCTATATCTATCACTTTTATCCAGGTTTTGCCTAATAAAAGTAAAAATGTGAGTCCAGAAAGTTCACTGGTCTAGCTTGTGTTTTCCCACGAATTTGGTGCTCTTTTATTTGAAATGGTTGGTGTAGTACCTGATGAAACTTGCTGGTCCCAGACCTCTCCTGCCACAGAGAAAATTTATCTGGGGAACAACATGACTTATTTGTTTTTAAATAATTACTGTTAAAAAAAATAGGAAAAAAAGCTTGTTAATTTCAGTGCTTCTAGAATGGCTTCCAGTTAGGTCCAAATCATACCCATTTTTTAAGGCTCAGCTCAAATGCCAAAAGATCCTCTGAGTCAGAAGTGCTCAATAACTTCCTCTTCTGAATTCCTTTTGCATTGTATCTGAAACTCTCTTAAGACATTTATACTTTTTATCCTAGGTTATGGTTATGGATATATATCCATATTCCATATAGACTTATGTCATATGGGTTACTGTATTGCTGTGTTTCCCACAATGCCTGTCCATGGAAGATGCTTAATATATATTTGCTGAATATAAAATACCGAAATCCTTGGAAAGATTGTGCTAACTCTGCAAAAATAAATAGAAAATGGCAAAATTTCTAGTTCCATAGCTCCCGGGTAGAGCAGATATCTTTGGCCAAGGGTAGTGGTCCCTTTCCGGTTCTTCCCACATCACCCTCCCCAGGCAGCTGAGACTCATGGAAAGCCTGACTCCAAGTGTGAAGTCGTTAATGAGACAAAGGCAATGTGATTTTGACCACTCATCCAGGTCAACATGGAATCTAATTAACAAGCGTGGTCTTGACCAATGCGTGAGAATAAGAGTTCACATGCATGCTCACAGAGAGAACTTTCTGAGGAAAAAGGAGTCTCACCAAGTGACAAAAATGGTTATTTCACTGAGAGAAGCAGCCTGGTTGTTATAATGGAGCACAGGCAGGGAAATCTGTTCGGCTTGAGAGACCCAGACTTAACTCTTCAAGTGAGCAACAAAGGACTCTCCAGCTTTCAGACTGCATTTCTTCTGTCTGGAACTCTCTCCTAACTCGTGCCCAAGGTCAGAGGAAGGAGGGAGCTACAAATGGAGTTACAGAAAATTTTTTATCAATGCTGCTACTTTTCCCTTGGAGGTTAATCTCTATTCGGAATCCTCTTCACGGAAGAGCTTAGAAAAAACGCAAAATAGAATCAGTGGGAACAGCATCCAAATTGCTCTTTCCCTGGGAAAGAGCACTTAACAAACCCTTCATGGGACACGCCACTGAGAAAGGCATTCTTGCTCTTCTCCCCTCATAATTAACGGGTTAGGCAGCCAAGTTACCCTGTCCTTTTACCTAGATCCTGAAGTTACTTTTAGTGCCTACCAAAAACAGTCAATATGGAGAACACGTCATTCATGCTTCTGGTGTACTGTATTTACTGTGTGATCTTGAACAGCTGGGAAGTATATGGATGAGTCTCCAAGACCGGCACCTCATGAGGCCTCTTCTGTGGGGTACATTTATTTCCCCTTAATTAGCCAACTAAATGCTTCTTATAGGTGCACAGTTTTCATTTTTGTTCAGTATATATTTGAGTGTCAGCAATAAGCCAAATATAGAATATACATTTAGATAATGTTTCTACCCATAAGGATGTGCATGGTGAGTGGAAAGTGAAATGATTACTAAAGAAATGCAATGCTTAGGGGCTTAGGGGAAGTACCAGCATCCATTCTAATTCCCTTTCCCTGGAAGAACCATGCAGAAGCCTTCTTTCCCCCACAGATGTCCTCCATTCCCACCCACCAGCCCAACACTTCTTTTGCTCCCACATCAGATGTGCTTACAGACTTGAGGACTGGCTCTAGCTCTTCTGAATTCCTGAACCATATGTTTAAATTCTTTGTTTTGCAAAGTGCTGAGTGGTTCTACCAGAGATAGAGATTCATAGCCAAACTCTACAGTAAGTACTCCCTGCTTTGGTGGGTGAAAATGATGATGTTCAGCGAGACCCAGTGTCATCTGAGAATAAACTAATTGTTTGATACTCACAGAGCTAGAAAACTGTGTTCAGTTATGTCCTATAATCTAACATGTGTGAGATAATCCAAAGTGTCTTGGGCTTTTCTCAGTGGAAAATATAGAGGCTTTGGACCAGATTTATATGGGAACTTCCATTTCCCCCTTATTAATCCTTTCTTCATCAAAATTTGATCTGATTCCTGGGGCACCTGGGTGGCTCAGTGGGTTGAGCCTCTGCCTTTGGCTTGGGTCATGATTCCCAGGGTCCTGGGATCAAGCCCCATGTAGAGCTCTCTGCTCTGCAGGGAGCCTACTTCCCCCTCTCTCTCTGCCTGCCTCTCTGCCTACTTGTGATCTCTCTCTCTCTGTGTCAAATAAATAAATGAAATATTCAAAAAAAATTTGATCTGATTTCTGAAAATAAGATAATAATCCTAGAATGCTCCATTTATTAATTTCTCTTTCAGGTGACATTTTTTTAGCATCTGCTATGTGCAGAAATGGTTCTCCAGACAAACAGAACACATATATGTTAATGTTTAATAAATATACATATGCTTTATAAAAAAAGAATTGTTTTCCCATGATTATGGAGGCTAAGAAATTCCACCCTCTGCTGTCTGCAAACTGGAGATACGGGAAAACCAGTGGTATAAATTCCAGGCTGAGTCCAAAGGTCTGAGAACCAGGAGCACCTGATGGCCTAAGTCCCAGTCTAAAAAGACAGATGTCTCAGCTCAGCAGTCAGGTAGAGAGAGTAATTTAGCTTCTTTCTGTTTTTTTGTTCTATTTGAGTCTTGAGTGGGTTGGTTGATGCCCACCCACTGTGGGGAGGGCAATCTGCTTTACTCAGTCTACCAATTAAAATGCTCATCTATTCTGGAAACAGCTTCACAAACACATCCAGAAATAATATTTAACCAGGTCCCTGGGCCTCTTGTAGCTCAGTCAAGTTGATATATAAAATTAACCATCACAGCAAGTCTCCGCTCTGGATACAAATAAATAAGAGCTGGGTCTTATCTTCAAGGTACAAAACCATTAAAATCACATCTCCGTTAAAGAGAGCCTCCAGTGGGCTTTGGCCAGCAAGCTCTTGCTCTTGCTCCTTCCCCCTCACATTGCTTCTCACTCGGTGTGACAGGCCAGCTTGGAGTGATGTAGGTAAGTTGCGTTCTCGGAATCTCCTGACACTCAACACAAGCCATCTCCTTAGAGGGGAGTGGCCTCCCTGCCTTTGTGTCCCTTAAACGCACACTCATCTCTCCTATCGGAGCTCAACAACTCCTCTTCCATAAAGCCTTCCTTGATTTATCCAGCCAAATTTGGATGCTTCTTCTCCAATATTCTCCTAACACTTTGTACACAGCCTCATAAACTTGCTGAGAAATATGTCTCACCCCCAAACCGTAAGCTCTTTGAGAGCAGAGACCACATATTTTTACCTCTCAATCCCCATCATCCTTCCCAGTGACTTGGGAGGTGTTCTGCAAAATGCAGATGGCGACGGAATAAATAAATAATTAAATGTAGAAAATGATGAATACCGGTAAGTGGCAACTTGTGTTTATTGAGTGGTTCTTCTATGTCAGCCCTTGTACTAAGGTTGTTGTATTTGTCATGTCATTGTCACTTCCCAGGGTACAGATGAGGAAACTGAGCTCGGAGAGGTATGTTGTCTTGCCTGGTTTGACACGGCTAGATGTGATGGAGTCAGATTTGAACTCAGGCCTGTCTGGTTGCTTTTAAATGCCACATGGCATTGTCCTCATGGGGACTGAGCTGACCCACAAAAGTGAGCCTATAATTGAGAACGTTGTAGCTCTTTTTAAAAGCAGCAATCAAACCCACGTGTATTATGGCAAAATGTATCGCACGTGACTTCCGAGTCTGACCTACGGCCTCCGATGATGGTTTTAGGAAGAAACAAAACCCTGGAGCTGAATGAGCAGAGAATAGGCAGGGCCTCTTCTTCAGAAGTCAGGTCACCGAGTAATACACAGTGTTTAATTGATGCCTGATCAAATTCAAATCTCATTTGAATGTGAAAATTAAAGTTCTCTACAGTGAACTCCGAGGGATTTTGTCAACATGAGATAACTCTCTTCCAAGATAATGAATAAATTTAATCTCACATAAGCCCGATAACAGGCAATTCTCTTGACAGCCATGGAGCTGCTAGGCTGCTGTGTGAGTGGTGAGAAGCTGAACAGTGTACGGAAGTCTTGGAGTATGGCATGTGAGGGAAGTTGGGAGCAGACAACAGGGCATTTCTAGGAAAAAGATGGCCTGCATCAAAGAGGCCTGGCTAGGCCTCTTAGAGCCAAGAGCTCTGTCAAAGTTACACACAAAGATAGTACTGAGGTCTTAGAAGCAATTTTGGGTATATTCATTTCTATTTATTTTTCTTTCTTAATGCTGTACTCCTCTTCCCCAGCAATACTGTTCCTGGGAATTGGTTTCTCCTCCTCAGGGTAAAATAAATATATTGTAAGGGCCTATTTAGCCAGAGCGATTCCATCCGGTTAAACAGTGATTTTGTTGTTGATGCGGTAAAAGTTAAACTGTCCCTGCTCCCCCTCCCCCAGGGGACTTACTTAAAACAAGTCCCGGAAACTAGTCCCAGGTAACAAAGCCCAAATACAAGGGTGGGTCAGGCCAGGTGGAGGTAGCCAATCAGCGGGGGCGCATACTGTCTCCCCAGCTACCAAGGAGTATGGGCCCTACACTTTGGGCACATTTTGGGTGCCAATTCTGACCAAGGTGATAGGCTAGATCAAATATCTACTATAGGGTAAATTGTAATTCAATTGGTCACTTACGTGTGACCTAGCAGGACTGTGCAGCTTTCTCTGTGTGTTACAATCTCATTGGCTACCTGTACGTGGCCAGGCCCAGCCACATGACTTTTGCCCTTAAAAGCTAGTCTGTAAGGCAGAGAGAGGTCGCCTCTTTGCAAGGGGCGGCCCCAGCTGGTTGGTTCGATTCTCCATGCTTGGCGTGAAAATAAAGCTTTGCTTGACCTTCGCTTTGTATCAGTCTCCCTCCTTTGGCCATGGACCCAGCAATATAATATTTCCTCATTTCATACCCCAATCCAGAAACACTTGGGCCTAAACATTGTCCTTACGGATTGGGGACAGAGCCAATGACTGAAGTTCTAGGTCCTGCTAAACTTATTAAAAAACAAACAAACAAACAAAAAACTCCTCTTATTTGGACTCTGCTATGATCTGACATTGAACGGATTTTCTTTATTTCTTTTCCTCCTCAACCGCTGAGAGTGATCAGGGTCTCCGAGGCCTACAAGGGTCCCGGCTCTTTGCTTTTTGGGGCAGATGGAAGGTAGGACTGTTGATAGACCAGGGGCATGCCTCTGTGGGTCATGGAGACCAAGGTGGGGTTAGGGATTGCTGTCTTTCTGTTGTATAGAGCTTTTTACCTGTGGGTCTACTCAGCTAGCTTTACTCAGAATTTCTTTTCAAACCCTCATTTCCAATTTCCCCAACTCTCTCTCAACAGGGCCTGGCCCTCCAAGGTCACTCAAGGTCAAGCAAACAGGCAGAGTCCTGGTGGTCCTTTCCAGTGATTACTGGCCACCTGTGGTCCATCCTTGCAGCTGCGGGAGGCTCAAGGTCCTGTTACCATCTCTTGCAGTTGAAAGGAGGCAGATCAGGCCTTTGACTGCCAAGGTGGGAGACCCAGAGCTGCTCCACAGTTGGGACAAAAGAAAGTTGCTGCAATTATGGATTGGAAGGCACCACTCTTCGTATCACTGACTCCCTCACTGAGGGAAGGATTACACAGAGATAGACAGCAGGGACATCCATATGGACAAGACTTGCCAGACCTCTGTTGGCTGATCAAGGTCACCTTTTTCTGACCTTTGGAAATGACAAGAGTGCTGTGTTCTCTTGACACAGAGTATGCATGGTAAGGGAGTGTGAAACCATGCCCTGGGATGTGTATTGTCACTGTTTTATTTATTTTTCTTTCGAATCAGTCGTGGAATCTGAGAGTGTGCTGAAACGATTTGGGCTCAAGGAGCTTGTGATTACGGAGGGATGCGGTGATAACACAGACATAATAATGGAGAACAAAAGGAAGGAGTTTAAAATGTCTGCAAAATTGTGTGGAGGCATCTGAAAGGGCTGTAGGAGGAGACTTGAAGTCTCTCGTAGGTAGGTAGCCAAGACAGGATTTGAGAAAAAAAGCAACTAGCTTGGTCTTAGAGAATGTGCCAGATTTGAGTAGGGGGAGGGAAGGACATTCTCAGAGCCAAGAACAAAGGGAAGGCTACAGAAGCTTTGGTTCAGTGTTAAAGAAAAGTGGAACAATTCTAAGCCACAGAAGGACAGGCTGTGAGGGTCTTTGACTGAGCACCGAGTTCCTGAGGGCACCCTCGTTCAAGGCAAATCAACTGTGAATCTCCCTCATGTCAAGGGTCCGCTAGGTGACCCCTCAAGGTCACCAAGCAGCCGAGGTGGCAGATTGCTGTGGTGTATCTGTGCAGTCGAAGGCTCAAAGCACAGCTTTCTTAACCACTTTGATTTGCTCCCACTCCTAACCCCTTTGAAGCTTGCCAAAACACAGGTGTGCTTTTGTTTTGATTACAAACTCAGAGAGCGGCTGGTGGGACTTTCAGAATCCGGAGGCTGCTGTTGCTTCTGCAGCTGCTTCTGTCCTTCCAGAGTGGAGGCCTGAGCTGTTGGGGGAGGGGAGCCTTCAGCTTCAGCGGTTTGGGTGGGAGGTGCCTTTTCCACTGTCGCTTCCCACCTCCCTCCCTTTGGAAGCAAAGGCCGCTGGCCCCTTTCAGAGAAGATCGGGAGCTTCCTCCTCGTCACCAGTGGCTCCGCAGTGCCAAGCGCTGACAGGAGGTCATGGCTGCTTTCAGCTAAGCATTAGCCCTAATGGGTTTGGCAGGATTTTAAAATAATCAAAACAAAGCAGGTAAAAAGGTCTGGAGGGGGAGGGTTATGGTGACTGCCTGAGCTCAGCTCACAGGATCTGCCCTGCAGCCAGGGCCCAGAGCAGCTCCGAGGCCCGATGCCAAGGGTCTGAGCTGAATAGAAATCTGGAATGGCTTTATCAGAGAAATTAGTCTGTGATTAGAGCTGAAAAGAGTCACGAGTCTTAACTTGTATTTAGCACTCCAAGGATACGGTGTCCTGTGTGCTACTGAATCATGCCCTCTGGCTCCGGCAGTCTGCAGATGAATGGGGAAGCTTATCAAAGAAGTCGGTGGAGGAAAGACGGGGCGGGCAGGGGAAACCTGTGAGTGGACATGCTTTGGCTTTGTTTGGGGAGGTTTCCTTTCGGACATCAGATTCTAGAATATGTGTTCGAGCTCAGGAAAGACACAACTTGGACCAGACTGGGTATTGAGCTCTTCATGAAGTTAGAATAGCATATAAAAGATCTCAGAAAGAAAGAACAGGCCTTCAAGGTGGTGGAGAGTAAGGGAGTCACCCACCTATCTTTCCTTCTGGCTTTGTGGTAGGAGATTTGTGTTCTAGCCCCGGCGCTGAAGCATGGGGTGACCAGGTGTGACTGCCTGCCCATGGTAGGGACTTGGACTTGCTTCCTCGTCCCTGACCCCAGGGCAGAACTCAGGGGCACTTCAGGGGATCCACAGGAAGTTGGACTCTGAGCACAGCCAGGGAGGGAGGCAGCCAACAGCCATCTCTGGTTTTGCTCCCACTTCTGCCAGAAGCTCTCTCCTTCAGCCTTGGTGCCTGTCTTCTAGCTCAGCATGCTTCTGGCAAGGGCAGAGCGTTGAAAAGATTCTTTCAGAAATAGCAAGAGGATCTGGCTCTGAAATGGGCCAGGCATTGGTCAGGCCAGGCGGTGGGCAGCAATGGGCCCAGCATGACCCCAGAGTCTGGACTGAGCCCTGTCCTCACTTGGCCGTAGTTCTTCCTCAAAGGCTTTTCTTTGACTGCACACAAACCAGGCAGAATGGTGGACTGAGGCTAAGAAAATGGGGCTCTTGCCTGAAACCAAAGGGAAGAACATGGGGCTAGGCTGAGGCCCAGGGCTGGCCATGACCAGCCCCTGGAAAATGCTCAGAAAGCAGCACAATTTCTTTCTCTCTTTGTTTCACTCTGAGACATGCCAGGCTCTGGTTCTCCACCTGTTTGTGTTTCTGCCTTATTTTTTTCTCACTGCACCAGGGTTTGCTATTTCTTCAGCATGTCGCAGGAGAGGGCCATCTCTTAGCTCCCAATTTTGCAAAACCCTCAGTTCAGCTGAACAGTTGAGCTGGGCCTCTCAGTGCCAATTCTGAAGTCACAGAAAGGAAGCTGATTAGTTTAGATCGAGTCCATGCAGGCAAAAGGGTTGGGAAAGAGGGATGTGATGATGGCCTCAGTTTGGATCATACTGTATTTCTAGCAACCTAGGGCTAGAGCAGCTCCAAGGCTATGGTCATGGGGTAGGGGGACAAAGGAGGGAAAAAGTGAGGGGTGCTTCTAGAGAAGGTCATAAAATATTATCATGCCTGCCTGGACCCTCATTCTGTAGGACTCAGAGACTTGTATTGGTATGTGTATTTGTGTATTGCGTGTGTGGTCTTATGGTTGGACGCAAACCCCCAAAGTGAAGATAACCAGATAGATAACCACATCTATCAGACAGATAACCAGATAGAGAGGGGAAATTTGGATCCACCTTTTATCTAGACCTTTTTTTTTTTTTGAAGGCACCTCTCTGCTTTATATATCAGTGAAGTTCCTCATTAACATGGCCCTTCTGAATCTAAAGATTTGGTTCCAGATTATGTAATCATCCTCTGTCTTCCCTGGGTAGATAAACTGATATATACTGGGGAGCCTTTTGTGAATTTACATTTCCTTTAATATGCATCGGGCACAGATGGTTACCAGGTTGTCTCCGATCCATAAGTCTTCTTTCATCAAGGGCTGATCAAAATTTAGTGCAAGCAGGTTTAAAGGGACAAGCTTTTAGGCTTGGAAATGTGCATATAAATAAAAATGTTGCTGTAGCGGCTCCATTGTTAATGAAAGAAAAATGATCCATGTCCTCTTCTGGGATAACGGAGTCTCTGAATATATTTATTTCAAGATTTAGGTGCTGGGGGGACTGGCCACAAATCACAGAACAACCATTAATGAGCCTCTGTCCCTACCTGTTAAGCTTATTAACTGCCTGTTACCTACAGTTCTATATCCCACCTGGGGAAACAAAATGGATGCTTTGGCAATACAACGGCTGAAAAATACAGAAGTTAATCAAAAGCACAGGGGGGGCCTGGAAATGCAATCAGAAGACATGTGCTGTGTGAGATTACTGGGGGACCTGCGGGTTCTTGGGAGGAAGCCTCGGACGCTGTCTGATCTGAGATTTAGCTCATGAAACCCAACCGATTCTTAAATCAGTGACTCCTCCAAGGTACACGCAGAGGACGTGAAAGTCACCATCCCTGCCCTCAAGGAACCTGCATGCTAATTGGGTGGGCACGCGCCTGGTACCTGAATTAGAGGCATTCTTGATGGAAAGCAAGTTCAGGGCAGTTATGCAAAGTCCAAATGAGTAAGGGCTCACATGATAAGAATAAGAGAGTGTGGTCTCTTGGAACGAGCCCTTAGCTGGGACACAAACTTTGGGTTTTGCTTCGGTTCTACCATATGATAGTGTCTGTGCTATCTATTCATTCTCTCCCCATCTTGGTTTTCTCACTGATAAAATAAGAACTTGAACTTTGTCATTGCTAAAGAGTATTCATGAAATGCACTTTTATGTTTCCATAGGACAGGAGTAGGGGCAGAAAATTGCTCAGAGAAAGGGAGAGTTGATTTGAGTGTTTAGCAAAGTGTAGGATTTAACTCAGGGAGAGGAAGGAAGAACCTTTCTTAAGGATACTCTTAGGCATGGAGCTTAGCGGTCCTCCTGTGTGTCAGTGCAGAGGGTGGGGTGTCATGAAGGAAGGGGCTTGAGTACAGGCTACAGGCAGAGATGGGCAGAGCCAGTTACATGGATGGACTGTGCAGACTTAATGCTGGAACCTGTGGCTGTGTTCTTTGACCCAGTTTTTAATCCTCCCAGTCGCTTCCCCACTTTAAGGCTAGGTTCTTGCTACTAACAGCCGCAGCAGTCTTTTTTAAGTAATTTGAAGGCAGAGATATACTGGAAACTAAAAAGCCTTCACTCTATGATTAATTAAAGGCATCACCTCAAATTTAGAAAATTGTTTAAATAAAGGAAGACACAAAATTGCATCAGTGTGCCTCCATATGTTAATTATGGCTATTTTTCCTTGTTTCTCTGCTGCTGCTACAGCCATGTCCCATCTATCACTTGGTTTCAGGCGTCATGATCAATTGACTGTACCATAAACAACATGTTGTACATGTGGCAAATGATAACATCATTTGGCTCGACACAGGGTAAAAAACTCCCACGTTTTCATCCTTCTTGTCTCTCAGAAGAGAAAAGGACAGCCTTGAATTAATTCCTTACTTAGAGAGTCAAGCAGACATTTTTTGTGGGCTCTATTGGGGTAGAGAAGGGGGACCCAGCTGCCCCCAGCACTAGAGCCACAAAGATGGCGGCTGTGGAAAGGAAGTCTATGCTATCCACAGAAGAGCATCTGACATGGAGTAGGCACTCAGTTGCTCTTTGTTAACCAAATCACCACTCCCTGTTTTAGTTTCTCTGTTACTGATGTTCAACTTCAGAGAGAATTTATATTTATCACCAGAAGAGATGTTTTTACCCTTGGAGAAGAGCAAGTCTTTTGTTTGTTGAGAATAAGTCAATATTGAAGATCTCCTAAGGAAGAAGCACTTTACTGACACCCAGCTCCTCATGGGATTAACCGGTGGTCTTCCATTTCTTTTCTAATACATGATGGCTACAGCTTGGGGCACCCTGAATACATGTAGTCAGTTGGCCGTTCGGCACCATGCCTTTGTGCTTCTGCTCCTTCCGTTAGCTGTGTGGCTGTGTGCTTACAAGAGACAATTGTGTTTGCTTCTGAACCTCTTCTATCTAGTTGTCCTTAGATATGTACTTGTAGAATTTAAATATTACATAAACTGATGATACCTTTAAGGAAAGAGAGTTTTCTTGATGAAAAATACATTGAGTGCTTTGGAAGAATTCAAGAAAGTCAAGTGCTTTTAAAGTGTATGTGAAATTAGTGGGCGAGATACCTGTAAATGATTGAAAAGAAGTAAACATCTAGGAGGAAGACACTTTCAACTTTAAAGAAACTAAATCTGGAAATAATTGGTGTTGTACAGGTTGTGTGAGTGTGCTTGATGCAAGAAAGACAATGTGCAGCTCCAACTGGCAAGCACCCACTCAAAGAAAGTACACATAAAGTTTCAAGGGAACAGAGATATTTAAGCCATTAGGTATGCTTTTTGAAAATGTCTTGCTGCCTTCCTAAACTTTTTTTCCAACAATTTTTTCTGATTGGTAGGCACATCAGAGTTCTACTAAAAAAAAAAAAAAAAAAGAAAAAAAAAAAAGAATAAATTCAAAAATATTAAGGCCACACAAAATCAGCAGTCTATGTTTAGTGAAAGCCCAGTAATTGGCAACCATACCCTTGGAGACTGCACCAATATGGGATCTTAGCCAAGCACCCCCAAGTGAAATGTGACCTGAGCCAGTGGCCTTTCATGGAAGGAGTTGGTGCTATCAGTAACAAATCCATTTTGCAATCATCTTGTTGTCTTATACATATCTCTTGCTTTCTTGTTCTCTATTATGTAATGTTTTACACAAATTATTTGGAAAAGTTTTCCAAGTTAATAGAAAAATATAATGTCATGAACTTTATATGCCTTTTGCCTAAATTCACAAGTGTTAACATTTTGCAATCATTGCTTTGTTTCTCTCTTTCTGCAGAGCTTCCTACCACACTTCTACTGCTTCTACCCCTTTCCTCTTTCTCCTCTTCTTCCTTCTTCTTATGAAACTTGATAAAGGGTTTGAGATGCCATGATGTTGACCCCTGAATACTTCTGTATGTATTTCTTAAAAATAAAAATATTCTTTTACTTACTCATCATGTAATGATCAGATTAAGGAAACTTAACATTGATATAATATTCCCTAATATACAGTTCATATGTAGACCTCATCTTAATCACATCTCCTTTTTAAAAAAATTTTTTAAAAAAATTCACTTGAGAGAGAGAGTTCGAGCAGGGGGAGAGGCAGAGAGAGAGAGAGAAGGAGAGAATCCTCAAACAGACTCCCCACTGAGTGTGGAGCCCCACATGGGTCTTGATCTCATGACCCATGAGATCATGACCTGAGCTGAAATCACCAGTCAGGTGCTTCATTGACTGAGCTACACAGGTGCCCCTCAATCACATCTTTTATATCATGTTTTCTTGGTCCATGATCAAATCTAAGATCACTCATTCTACTCACTGGTCACTTTTTGTCTGGAATAGTTCCTCAGCCTTTAGTTTTCTCTCATGGCCTTGATATTCTGAAAGAGTACCTAGACAGTTGTTTTGTAAAATGCTCCTTAATTTTTTTTTCTGACTTTTTGGCAGGAATACTATATAAGTAATATTATGTCCATCCTAATGCAACATACCAGGAGGCACAGGATGTCAGTTTGTCTCATTATTGGTGATGCTAGCTTGGATTGTGTGGTCATGGGGTATCCACTGTAAAGTTACCTCTTTTTCTTTTTAATTAGTATTTGGAAACTGTGTAAGTACCCTGTTTCCCATCAAACATTTACCCAACTGTTTTATCATTTTGTGATAATTCTCGTGAGTCAGTTATTACTAATGGTTGACGAATGTTATACCTGTTTCTACCTCACCGCTTTTAAATAGAGAAATCCAAGTACTTGCTAAAATTGAAGGTGAGGTTGGAGAAAAACAACATGGATTACTTCTTCACCCTGCAGCAGGCCAGTGAAGCAAAAATGTATTCCTTTAGCCACTCCCTGTGCCCACAAGTTGCATTCTAGATTCTTGGGCATGTTATATCCTTGGATATAACATATCCATATATGTATGGCTATGGATATAACATAATTTCCTCCTTCCTTGGGCAAACCCTACAGTTTGTCAGTACTTTTAATCCCTTTGCTCACCATTCCTAATGTTTCTGCATTTCCTGTGTTCAGCCTCAAAAACATGCAGGATCAGTCATTTCTTGTTCAACCCATCCAGTTTTTTGTTTGTTTTTTTGGTTTTGGTTTTTTATTTGAATGGAGTAAGTAGGGGGAAAACATACCTATAAAAGCACCATATCATGAGGATAAAGGAAAGAAGGGAGAAGACCCTCAGATATCTGTCCTCAGTGAAATAACTAAAAAACACAACTGGATGTCTTGCATGATGAAGGTGAATGTCCTCAGAGCATGGCTATTATTACTTTTGATTACCTTCTTTTTTCTTAAAATATTTTATTTATTTATATGACAGAGAGAGAGAGGAACATAAGCAGGGGGAGTGAGAGAGGGAGAAGCAGGCCGAGCAGGGAGCCCGCCTCAGGGCTCGATCCCAGGACCCCGAGACTATGAACCCAGCCGAAGGAAGACACTTAACAACTGACCCACCCAGGCACCCCTTTAATTACCTTCTTTTTTTAAAAAAAGATTTCATTTATTTATCAGAGAGAGAGGGAGAGAGAGCGAGCACAGGCAGACAGAATGGCAGGCAGAGGCGGAGGGAGAAGCAGTCTCCCTGCCGAGCAAGGAGCCCGATGTGGGACTCGATCCCAGGACGCTGGGATCATGACCTGAGCCGAAGGCAGCTGCTTAACCAACTGAGCCACCCAGGTGTCCCTAGATTACCTTTTTATGCTAACTAAATGTCTGTCTACTCCTTGACTTACTTCTTTGCTTCATTTAGTGCCTACATGTCCTAGTGCTTGGCTTATCTCATTCATATCTCACGATATCCACATATCATAGGTACTAATGTCAGAGTCTCCATTTCACACAAGAGAAACCAGACTCTGGTTGGCCTAAGATCATGGAGCTGATAAATGAGGCAGTCTATTACCTGAGGCCACTCCTTTTGCCCCCCTGTTTCCTGAGAAGTGAGAAAACTAGGTGGCATAAAGCTCATGTACATAAGTATGGAATTACCTTCTGGCCCTCTAGCTAGAGTTTACTGACTACATTTTGCACAAAATTATGCTTTGCTATGTAATCATCTTGGTGATATGGTTCCCCCCTGACGAGTGGTAACTCTTCTCAAATCATGGTTGATTCTTAGGAGAAATAACAATGGCCACACTAACAGATGGCAGATGGACAGCTGGAAAGTTCCCAAATGGTCCACTACAGAACAACTGTAGTGAACAGCCTGACACACCCAGCCCTTGAGACGACAGCTTAGAGCAGTGAGAGATGCTCATATACAGATAAAACTGAAAAAAGAAGAAAATCACGCCTTGTGTTCCATTCATCTCTTTTGATAAAAGAATTTACTTTTGTGAATCTGCTTCTACACTAATAAGAACAAGGTATGGTGGTCTGGGGAAAAAAAATCACCCCATCAGAGCTGCAAAATGAGGAAGTAGGATTCACTGTTCTCTAAAATTTCCCCTCCAGTTTCATGAATCTAAACATGAATTGTTATTGTAATCACCAAGTTCTAGAATATCAATAATTTCTTTGTTTGTGTGACACATAAACATGACCCACACTGAAGTTAATCCTAATGTTCAAACCACAGAAAAATTCTTTAAGATAGTGCTCTCCTAATTGCTTCCTGGAGCAGACACTTTTGGTGAATAAACTCTCCCAAGACTAGGAAGAACACGGACATCATTACCATATTCAGAAGACAAATGGATCACCTCATGAAAATGTTAATGGGCAGCACTAATTGGAAGCAGAGGTCAGGCTGGGAGTTCCCTGTAGATGCTGCGAGCTCCCAGAGGACTCTGGCAGCAATAAAGCCCATCATTCCAGGTCTGGGCAAGGGAGTGTTTTAAGCCCATTAGACTTCCTGATCCTTTTCCTTCCCTTTGCCCTGTGTCTGCCTTTGTTCTTAGCTTCCTCCTCCTCCCTGCCTCCCCCTCTTCTCTTTAGTAGCATATTCCTCCTCTCTGCTGTACATTTCTGGCATGAATGTTAAAGATCAGTGATGCAAAGGAAAGAGAACAAAACCAGGAGAAGTGTTGTCTTCAGAAGAAGCAATCATGAGACATCAACCTGAAAATTATTTGAGTGGACTGGAACATCTAATATGGGGCATATCGTACATGAGGATTCCCCTTCCCCATGTCTCTGTCTTGCTGTTGTCTTTCCTTTGAGCGGCCAGTTCACAATAGGGGGAAAAAAATGACAAGCAAAAAAGATCCGGGGTTAAATTTCAGCTCTATCCTTGTTTTTATTTCTTTTGTTCCCACTTGAAAATTATGCTGTCCTACTGTATTTTACTTATTTTTGCTAGCTGTGTCACACTCTTTCCACAATAAGAGGGAGTCAAACAGCAAGCATGTACAATCTGTCCAATTGTGAAAAGCAATCAATGTGTTTCTATTATTCATAATGATAATCAACACTTACATAGTATGTACCACTTGCCAGGCACTGGCAAAAAATCTTTTTTTTTTAAAGATTTTATTTATTTTTTGACAGAGATCACAAGCAGGCAGAGAGGTGGGCAGAGAGAGAGAGGAGGGAAGCAGGCTCCCCGCCGAGCAGAGAGCCTGATGTGGGGCTCGATCCCAGGACCCTGAGATCATGACCTGAGCCGAAGGCAGAGGCCTTAGCCCACTGAACCACCCAGGCACCCCTGTTTTATCTTTTTATATACATGTTGACTCGCTTAATTCTCCAACGCTCCCGTGAGTTCAGCCCCAGTATTGCCCCCCCTCCACATTTTGAGGAGAAAGAAATTGAAACCTAGAGCCATCAAGTCGATTCTGCAAGGTCACACACTTGAGAAGTGATAGAACCATGACTTGAAATCATATATTCTGAGTCCAGATACCAGGCTTTTGACCACTGTGTGATGTTGCCTCCTTTGGTGCAGCTTCTATGCATGAGATGAGTGAAAACATGAATGAACCCACTGGGGCTGAGTGAACTAATCTGGACCAACTGTTCTGAAGGTCGGACTCTACACAGCTACTTGTCAGGGGCTGTTAATACATGTAGATTTAAATACAACCCGATTGATTTCCAAAGCCCCCAGAGATCTAACTAGAGATTCCAACTTTGACAAGGGTTTTTTGTTTGATTTGGCAAGAATTTTCTGTTGGTCTCTTCTGGTCATTTTAAATTCTCCTAAGAAATACGCTACTCTGAAACCCTCAACGTTTCTTAGGCATTTTGAATGTCTCATCTTCCTCTTCCTTATCTCTATGGCTGTCCCTTGTCATACCTGCAGCTTTTTCTATCTGACAGCAAATAGTTTATTTGCCTCTGAAGCAGTGCCAAAGAGACTGTTTCAGCCTGAAACCTCATTTGGCTCTTTTGCTAGAGAGCAAAGTTTGCTTGGCACAGAGGCCCTCATCAGTGGGGGCTGGTGGCTCCCACGTCCCTTTGAGGAATGGGGATGGAAGGGTTTCCTTGAGATGTCCATTCACTTCAAAGCTGAACTGTATTGCTTATGTTTGTGGATATTGTTCTCCCTTGAAGTAGAATTTTAGCTAATTCCAGGTCTTCTGATGTTCTGATGGTTATTTCCTGGTACAAGGAAAGAGAGACAAATTTTCCTTTGAACTTCATCCATTGGCACGGCCCTCCCCTCAACCCCAGTCACTAGAGCCAGCAGTGGGTTTCAGATGTTTTTCAGTCTGCTCACAGTGCTTTTAGCTAGGGGTGACAGAGAGAAGGGACCGCATAAAAATGTTGTGTTTGTTCATGCCGTTTGTACAGAAGGATACATTTGTTAGCTCGTAACCTTAACCAAGAAATAGCTTTAGGAACCAGGGATCGGCATGATTAGTGGAAGCCCACTCTTCCATTTGGAAATCACGAAAAGTCCATTTCAGATTTTCTGTTTTTAATGATATCCCAACGACGTGGCTTCCTCTCCTGCATGATCGCTGTGAGGGGCTGTTCCGGTAGAACTACCGCTGCCCATGTTCTCTGAGGGATGGCTGTTCAGGACACAAGAATGGCTCCGTGAAGTGGATTCCATTCCGCCACTGATGTTTTATTTATTCATCAGGTTGTGACACTGTCCTTATGCCATGGTTATGTGTAGGATGGCCCTTAGGAGGCCCTCGACTATGTTTCATGCCTTTCCCACTGTAGTGAGGAAAATTATTCCCTGTTTTCCTTGGCTAGTCCAAATTTATGCCTGCTGTCTCAGGCTTATTATGAAAAATATTCTTTTCCCTCTAAAAGCTGTCCCAATTTGGATGGTAAATGATATGAGTATACGATTTCTAGGCAACCCAGAAAAATATCCTATGGAAAATCCATAGAGTTGAAAAATGAGCCTTAGAACTACACAGCTTCTTTGAAACCCTGGATTTTCCATGGCTGATGGGACAATTTAAATCTCTCTGAGCCCTTGTTTCTACATCCAGAGAACAGGAATTATAGCACCTCATCGAGGTTTTGTGAGAATTCACTGGGTCAATATATTTATGAAAACACTCAGACTCATGCATGACACCCAAAAAGGAGTTACAACAACGTTTGTTTAAAGACACAGTTCTTCACCCGAGGTGAGGGTCGGTCTGGATTTAAAGGAAGTGGCTGTGGTTTAAAGGAAGTTTTGAGATGGAAATAGGGCAGGGAATTAAGTGAAAGAAGAAAGCTAGAAGGTAAGAGAGGAAATGAATCAGAAGTAATTCTACTGTAAGACACAAGAATGCTAATTTTAAACATAGCATGGAAATTGTTTCCACTCAGGGCTCCGTAATAACTGCCCACAGACCCTCCAGGGCATGTTGGAGGTTTCTCCATGTATTTCATGTCTTGAGATTTTGATGCTTTTCTGTGCTCCAACCCCTCTCTCACGTTCTTCTGAAGCAAACTCACTTCCTCTGAGGACACGGCATTTCTGTAGAAAGACATGTAAGGGTTCTGAGACTTGAGTTTCCAATAAAAGAAAAAAATTAATCTGAAAACAGAAGAAGCCTGATCGCCATGCTGGGGAGACCAAGAGAAAAGGTGATCCAGACACAGCCATTTCTAGGCAGTTGGTTTTAGCTGGTTAAACATAAAGTACAGTAAGTACAGTGACAGGCATCCTGTGTCTGCAAGGTGTAAAGGTCTAGACACAACCAGGTTCTACTTTTTTCTGTCTCTATGTATGACCCATTGATTGCTTCACTCGGAGTAAAGATAACTGCCCAAGAAGTGAAAGCCTTCAACATGTCTGTACTTAATCGTCTCACCATCAATGTAGTACATGTTTATTTATTTTTTTTAAAGATTTTATGTATTTATTTGACAGAGAGAAATCACAAGTAGATGGAGAAGCAGGCAGAGAGAGAGGGAAGCAGGCTCCCCGCTGAGCAGAGAGCCCGATGCGGGACTCGATCCCAAGACCCCGAGATCATGACCCGAGCCGAAGGCAGCGGCTTAACCCGCTGAGCCACCCAGGCACCCCGTAGTACATGTTTATTATAGGAAATATATCTGCCTTCCTACCATTCATGGGCAACCACTGTTTTGACGTATTTTATTTGGTCATATTTCTACAATTTTGTATTCAATTTTTTTCTTTTTGCTCACATTATGTTATAATGTCACTGTGTTGCAATTCTACTGGATTAATTGTCCAAAGCTTACATAATTATTCTCCAAATATTAGAGTTCATTTGTTCCAGATTTATGAATTATACTTCTTTGTGTACAAATCCTTGTCTGCATCTGGAATTATTCCTTTAGGATAAAAATTAAGGAAGGGGAAGTATAGGGACCAAGGTATGAATCTTTTTCAAGTTCTTCAGGTATACTGAGAAGCTGAGAAGCTATTTTAAAATACTGCTCAGTTCACAACTAATTTAACGTTCTTCTCAAAATCATTTTAATGATATGTAGTAGGCATGAAGCATAATCATTGTAATTAATCTTTACAGCACTCTGTAATGTAACACTAGTCAAGCCAGCATATAGGTTAATCTAGATTTCAATATGAGGATTCTGATTTCTCCTATACTTAATACTGATGATATGCAGTATTGAATACTAGAAAAATAGAGGTTGGTTCTGTCACTCTTACGGTTTCTCATGGTCTGATGTTTTTCTGGGAGTCCTGATGGCACCTTTTCTTGCTCATCTGTGTATTCAAATTATTTTAAAAGCCAAGCTGGCAGCAGGTAGGGAAGAAGGGCAGACATTTCTTCCTTTAGAAACAGCTTAAGAAGTCATGGGTGGGCTACGACTTTGGTATTTGCAACATGTTTCGACACAAATTGTGGAAAAGATGTTTTAGTTTTAAAAAGAAGGATTTTTGTATTCTGTTAGTTTCTGTGGATGAGCATTGTAAAAATTGGGCAGAAATCTTGGAATGGATTTTCATAAGTGGGTGTTCAGTCTCTGCAGTTCCTTTGTGTCTCTTTGAGGGGAAAACTCGAGTCCAAAATGACAGCCTCCGGCTCTGTGGCTCTCTCGGAACTTATTGGCAAGAGAGAAACCTCTCCCCTGCAGAAGAGAATAGCTCTCTTCTTTCTTTGCTTTTCTCCTTCTCTGGCCAAGAGAGAAGAATTCCTCAGAACCAAGGTCAGTTCTCGGACTCGGATCACGATGCCACGTCTGAGAGCAAGGGTTCCCTTGGGCTCAGGCCCCGTGCTATGACGCAGTGGTACATGGTCAGTGGGGGTGACTGCCAACGGACTTTCTTTGGGAAATCTTGCATTCAAAGATTCTACTCTCTTGCACAGTGAGGGAAGAGTGCTAGTTCGAGTTCAGGCAATTTTGGTCAAGATGGATGTGTTTAGAGTTGATTTTGGCATAGTATTTTTATAAGCATTGTAAACGTCTTTTCTTCTGGCTTAAACATTCTCAGTATCTTCAATAATTATTCTGATGGAGTAGCTTTTAGAACTTTGCCTCTGGGGGCGCCTGGGTGGCTCAGTGGGTTAAGCCTCTGCCTTCAGCTCAGGTCATGATCTCAGGGTCCTGGGATTGAGTCCCGCATCAGGCTCTCTGCTCAGCAGGGAGCCTGCTTCCTCCTCTCTCTCTCTGCCTGCCTCTCTGCCTACTTGTGATCTCTCTCTGTCAAATAAATAAATAAAATCTTTAAAAAAAAAAAAAAGAACTTTGCCTCTGGTCAGCCTCCTCCACAAGACCACCAAACTCACTGACTCATCTAGAATCCTTCTTGAAATACTTTTTTTTGAGGCACTGTATCTATGTCAACAAAATCCTTTGTGCATGATCTAGTGTCAATAGCCCATATTTTTTTTTCCAATTTATTTATTTTCAGAAAAACAGTATTCATTATTTTTTCACCACACCCAGTGCTCCATGCAAGCTGTGCCCTCTATAATACCCACCACCTGGTACCCCAACCTCCCACCCCCCCACCACTTCAAACCCCTCAGACTGTTTTTCAGAGTCCATAGTCTCTCATGGTTCATCTCCCCTTCCAATTTACCCAAAAGCACATACCCTCCCCAATGTCCATAACCCTACCCCCCTTCTCCCAACCCCCCTCCCCCCAGCAACCCACAGTTTGTTTCATGAGATTAAGAGTCACTTATGGTTTGTCTCCCTCCCTATCCCATCTTGTTTCATGGATTCTTCTCCTACCCACTGAAGCCCCCATGTTGCATCACCACTTCCTCATATCAGGGAGATCATATGATAGTTGTCTTTCTCCGCTTGACTTATTTCGCTAAGCATGATACGCTCTAGTTCCATCCATGTTGTCGCAAATGGCAAGATTTCGTTTCTTTTGATGGCTGCATAGTATTCCATTGTGTATATATACCACCTCTTCTTGATCCATTCATCTGTTGATGGACACCTAGGTAATAGCCCATATTTTAACAGTGCAATATATTCATGTGACCAGGAAACTCCTATTGAGACAGGCCAAAGTTAAATTTCCCCTCCTCCCTCCACACACACATCATACCTTTGGTTTCTCAGAGACCTGTTGTCTGTTATGGCCTTGGGAGTTACTACCAGTGCAAACTCAAGCCTCTTTATTCTGATCTTGTAGAAAACTTTCTATTTGGCTACAAGACTTTACATCTATATCAATTCAAAGGCATCTAGTTTAAGGCCATAGTATCATACTCTGTACCTATAAGGTGTTTCATAAATGCTTGCGAACATTCAGTTCTTCCTGAAGTTGTCAGTGAAGAAATCCGTTTTCTCTCTCATCTCCCTACTTGCATTAACGCAACACCAGAATGGGTCTCTAATGGTCCTAGTGCCACATTTTTAGAGAAAGGAGAAAAGGGAAAAGAAGGGAGTCAAGGATGCATTGCCCTCCTTAATAATACATGTTTTGTCTTCCATGGGTAGGTTATTATTTAGAAACTGTGGGCTCCAGTATCTTTCCTATAGCAAACAGAAACAACATAGGGTAAATCAGGATGATTAGTATGCAAAGGGCTGATTCTGGGATATTCACTATAGCTTGTCCTTTCAATGTGTCTTCTTTTGACATCTTCACCCTGGGTATCCTGGCAACAGAGCACTTCACAAAAAACAAAAGTCCCATAGACACTGTTTGCTGAATTCCATCAGAATAATAAAAAGACTGTTTTATTGAAGCATTTGCTGAAGACAGTAATTTAGAAAAATAGCAAGACTGCAGCTAAATGTACTTGATTCAAAAGTGACTGACACTGAAGGAAACCTCAGTCCACGGATGGTGTCTTTGGGTCATATAATTTCTCAACCATCTGTGGGAAGACAGGAGGGTGAAAAAGAGATGATTTATGGGCTAAGATGGGAAGTAAACCGACATGAATGTACTAGAGTGAGAAATCCCTAAAAGGGCCTCAGTGTGTAATGCGGGGCACCTGTCCCCACACGAGCCAGGGAGGTGTCTTCCCAGCTTGTGTGAATAACCTTAGAAAAGTCCTCTGTCGGCTGCCCCGGGGGAGCCTTCCTGTCCCCAGCGCCCCATCTGCTCTATGCTAGAGTCGTAAGCTGGCTACTTAGGACGGCACACTGCTCTTTCCAGGCCTTTGGGGATCCACTCACCTTAGCAAGCCATTTGGAACTTCTGATCCATTTAGTGCTGTGATAATGCTATCAATGATTCCCTCTGGGCCTTAACAGGTTAATTAAAGCACCTCTGTCAGATTCTAGCTATCTCCTCGCTTAGGCACTGGGGAGAGGAGGTAGCAGTGCAGGAGTGGATGGCTAATATGCTCTGACTCCTATTTTTTTCAAACTTGTCCTTACAGTTCCATACCTTGCGACCAAAGGCTTCCTGCATTGCTGCGGGGACTGTCTGCTCTTCTCCTGAGGCGAAATGAGGATATGCTATCCTACCCTAAGGTTCTTTGTCTTTGTTGAACAGAACTCAGAACTCACAAGGGAGGAGCTTAGGGACTAGAAGTTTAAGGTCCTCAAAGAATTGCATCCAAGCAGGCTGTGGAGTGAAGGCAGGCTTCAGGCCAGTCTGTCCAGCCCAAGAGGCCCCTCCTCGTGCTGGCTCTCTCACCACTCCCTTCCCCATCTTTAGCTGATGGCTCTCTTGTGCTGTGAGAGCCTGAATCCTACCCCCCCACCGCCCCTATCCCGGGCCATGACTGATGGGACCAAGATCAGACCCCTGGCCCCATCTGTCTGGGGCCTCACCCAGCATCTCTCACCTGGGAATTTGGAAATGGAATTCAGCCATACTTGTCAGTTGAGCAGTGTTTTGACCTGAGGACATTTGTACTTGGAGGGCCAACTCACGTTAGCATGTGAGAGCAGACAGAAATGACAGCCACATAGCCCAGCTAGATGAGAGGACATGAAGAGAGGGAGGGAGGGAGAGAGAGAGAGAGAGAGAGAGATATGGTGGGTGGAGGGAAACAGAAGGAGGGGAAAGGAGTGAGAGAGAGAAAAACTGTCCTGGATCTTGGCCTCTTTCTAGGTGTAAGTTCCAGTTTCTTCTGGGGTTCAATTCTACTTGTTTCTCTTAAGTTGTCTGCAAGACTTACACCAGAGACTTGATTTGGTATAAGCTAATTTGAGTGGGTTTAGTTTAATTATAATTAAAAAAAAAAAAGGCATAACCAAGACAACTGATGAAAGCAAGCTTCAGGACTAGAACCCAGGCCTTTTTTTCCCCAGGAGATCCTGTTGCCTGCATACCAGATCTTGGGTCTCCTGCTTGACTCCAGACTGTGGGGGAGGAATCTCTTTCCTTGACAGCTCAGCTCTGTCGTGGTGGGGCCAAGGAGCACAGACCAGAAGTTTTCTCTGAATGGGTCTACCCTCCAGCCCACGTCCCCAGATTGTTTCCAAACCAGACTATCTGCTGACATCCAATGCTCATCCTCACTAAGACTAGAAGAGAATACTCTTCTAGGCTGTCTAGAAGAGAATACTCTTCTAGGCTGTGGCCCCCTCCACATGCCCATCTGAATGGTATGTCTGAAGAACTCTTGGACCCTTGCATTCCAGATTCCTGGATAACCTCCAACCAGCTCAGGATCAGTTTCTGGGACCCCATACCTGTGAGGCCTCAGGTGACCAAGGTAATGACTTCTTCCCCTTTGGAGGGGGTCACCTGAGAATCATTGGAAGAGAAGAATCTGCTCTGAGATCCTGGTTCTTATTCTTTTGCGATTATATGCCATTAGCACAAGGGCGAGCTGACATTCTGCGTGAGGCTAATTGTTGGGGACAGGAGGGAAGCAAGAGCAAACCTGGGCTTCTGATCCTGTCAACAGTGTTTCTGTAGCTCCTGCTGGGGGAAGGCCCCTCTCTCCAGGACAAAGCAGGCTGCATGCTTTGGGTATGAATAAAAGCCATGTAGTGATCCAGGTTTGATCTCTGCACAGAAGAGCTTCCTGCATAATTTATGGCTTTAGCGTGGGCAGTCATAGGTTTTTGGGCAGAAAAGGAGGCTAACATATTCTTGTGGAGCAAAGGGTAGAATTAGGGAGATAAATGGTCCTCGAGAAGCTTCTTACCATTCCCATACTAATCAGAAAAAAAGTCTAAGTGATGCTGATTACACTTTAAACAATTTTGGTGGTGGAAGGGCTAATTTGACCCAGCTGGCTGCATTCTCTTGTAGGGCATGAAACATGGTGAAGAGGGGCAGCTCTAGTCCTTTTGTGACCATTGTCACAGCAACACTTTCCTTCTCTTTGAGAGTGGAGCAAGTTCTGTTCACAGAAACCAGTGTGTTGTTCGGCAGTGCCAGGGTATATCAACATGCAAATGGGCTGGAGTCTGAAATTAACGGCCTTTTTCCACGTCAGGCATCACCTTCCTGACAAAATCCATGCAGGCACATATACACACACACTCATGTTCACAAGCATATGCCCATACATACTCATCCCACAGCAGTAATCCCTTGGATACAATAGATTCTCAAACTAATGTAATATTAGGATGAGAAGGGCCTTTAAAGGCTGTGCTGGTCATTTATCACTGTGTTGCAAATTACTCTAAAACCTAGCGGCTAAAAAGAACAAACCTTGATTATCTCACAGACTCTGGGGCAGGCAACGACCAGGCTCGGCTGCCTCTGGCTCAGGGTGTCTTACAAGATGGTAGTCAAGGTGTCAGCCGAGGCTGCCATTGTCTGGAGGCTCAACAGGGCAGGAAGGATGTGCTCTGAGGCTCACTTATGACGCTGTTGACAGGTCCTGGGTGCTCACTGGCAGTTGGCCAGAGACATCAGTTCTTTCCACAAGGTTTGCATGGAAAAGCTGGCAACTGGCTTCCTTCAGAGTGAGTGAACAAGAGAGCAAGAGGTCAAGAGAAGGAGAGAAGATACCCAAAATGAAAGTCACCTACTCTGGGGCACCTGGGGGGCTCAGTGGGTTAAAGCCTCTGCCTTCGGCTCAGGTCATGATCCCAGGGTCCTGGGATCGGGCCCCACATCGGGCTTTCTGCTCAGCGGGGAGCCTGCTTCCCCCGCCCCCCCACTGTCTGCCTACTTGTGATCTCTGTCAAATAAATAAATAAAGTCTTAAAAAAAAAGAGAGAGAAGAAAAGGAGAGAAGACACCCAAGGTGAAAGTCATCTACGCTTTTTTTTTTTAAGATTTTACTTATTTATTTGACAGAGAGAGAGAGATCACAAGTAGGCAGAGAGGCAGGCAGAGAGAGATGGGGAGGCAGGCTCCCCACTGAGCAGAGAACCCGATGCGGGGCCTGATCCCAGGACGCTGAGATCATGACCCAAGCCGAAGGTAGAGGCCCAACCTACTGAGCCACCCAGGTGCCCTGAAAGTCATCGACTCTGGAAAGTGACTTCCCATCATCTCTGCTGCATCGGATGCTCTAGAAGCAAGTCACTAAATCTGACCCATCCTCAAGGAGAGGGAATTACTCAAGGGCGTGAATACTAGGGGAATGAGTCACTGGGGTTTCTTTTGAAGTTGCCTGTCTACCACAAGGGTCCTCCATTTAGACCCTCCAGGCAACTGCTGCATACCTCTCGGGCCAGAAGCTTAGTCACTTTTGAGGCAGATTTCTCCATTCAACTTTTAAAATTCCTGAGATGGAACCATCAAACCTGTTTTCTTATAGTGGGCATGCTTTGTTTGCAATTGCTCAGCTTTCCTTTTCTTCTCTGTGCTGGCCCTTCACTTTTCCTTTGGAGGCTTCCTCTTCTCTTCTCTTTGGTCTGGTCTTAGGGTGGGCAGAGGACCCAACCATGGACAATCAGAATTTTGTGCCTTCTTCATCACAGAAAGGTACATTCCTCACATGGATACAGTTTACATACTCGGAGGCCTCTTTTCACCATTTCAATGACCCTCATCCCTTCTCCACCCCAGCACCTTCTGTGTGTTCTCAGGCGCCAACTATGGTCCCTCTCTACAGACCAGTCTTGGGCTACACCAGCCGCTTTGCCCCAGCCAGATGATGGGAGGTGCCAAGTAATTTATATTACTCACCTTCCTCTTTTTGTTTTCATTTGTCATGATTTTTCACCAGTTTTCGAAAAAAAAAAAATATTGAGCGGCGAGTCCTACATCATACATGTCACCCCTGTGTATGCACAGTTCAGTGGTTTTTATGTTTTACAGATTTATGCAACGATCACCACCATTTTAGCACATTTTCATCACCTCAGAGATAAAAGACACACTCTTTAGCTACTAACCTTCTTTCCACCTTCCACCCCTCCACAACGGCAAATCTATTTTCTGTCTTTCTGTATTTGCCTATTCTGGACTTTTCTTATTAACTGGATCAAATGTGGTACCCTGAAACTGGCTTCTTTCACGGAGTACAATGTTTTTTTAGGACTCACCCACATCGTGGCAGGTAGCATGCTGTGTGCTCTATTCCTTCCAGTGCTTCATTCCTTCTTGTGGTCAAATAAAAGTCCATTGTTCAGATAGACTACATTTTGTTCATCAGCCAGTGGACATTTGGATCACTTCTACATTTTGGCTACCACCAATAATGCTGCTATAAACTTCCATGTATGTGTTTTTCTACAGACAAATGTTTTCATTTGTATACATATTGAGGAGTAGAATTGGCTGGGTCTTATGATAACTCTGTTTTAATTGTTTAAGGAACTGCCAGACCATTCTTTTTTTTTTTTTTTAAGATTTTATTTATTTGCTTGACAGAGATCACAAGCAGGCAGAGAGGCAGGCAGAGGGAGAGAGGTGGAAGCAGGCTCCCTGCTGAGCAGAGAGCCCCATGTGGGGCTTGATCCCAGGACCCTGGGATCATGGGAGCTGAAAGCAAGGGCTTTAACCCATTGAGCCACCCAGGCACCCCACTGCCAGACCATTTTTTAAAGTGACCACATACCATTTTACGTTTTCCTATCCTTAGTGTATTCTGAGGGTTCTGCTTTTTCCATATCCTCACCAACATTTGTTACTGTGTGACTTTTTGGTTCTAGTTGTCCTAGTGGGTGGGCAGTGGTATTTCATTGTGGTTTTAATTTACAATTCCTTGATGACTAATGATGTGGAACATTTTTTAAAAATGCACTTATTGGTCACTTGTAGATCTTTCATGGAGAAATGTCTATTGAAGTCCTTCGCCTATTTTTTAAAATGGGTTCACCCACCCTGTTGACATCCTTTGGTGTGAGGACATGAAACTTAGCTGCCACCTCTTAGGCTGAGACAACTCTGAAGCATGACTATCTCTCCATAATTCTAAAGAATCAGGTAGAAACCAACACTCTGCGACTTTTGACTTCTTCTTTTCCCTATCAGACCCTCCGGGAATATGTGGTGTTTTCTTTCTTTCTTTTTTTTTTTAAATTTTTAAAAAGATTTTCTTTATTTATTTGACAGAGATCACAAGTAGGCAGAGAGGTAGGCAGAGAGAGAGGGAAGCAGACTCCCCGCTGAGCAGAGAGCCCGATGAGAGGCTCAATCCCAGGACCCTGAGATCATGACCTGAGTCGAAGGCAGAGGCTTTAACCCACTGAACCACCAGGCCCCCGCTATGTGATGTTTCTTGAAAATGACTGCCTTCCCTCAGTTCCTTCCCTGCCTGTACACACATCATTTCTGCACTGAGACGCAGAGTGTCTGCCTCAACCTCCTTGAATCTGGGCTGACTTGCGACTGCTTTGTCTAGCAGAATACAGCAGAAGCGGTGTTACCCATTCCTGGACCTAGAATTAAGAATGTCAGCAGTTTCTACATTCTCTCTTGAATAATTGCATAAGAAGTCCAAGTGGTGGTTGGAATCTTATCCACCCTCTGGGTTTTCCAAGTTTTATAGACCATTTCTGTTTTTATCCCACTATAAAACATTTTTTTCTCATTAAAAACTATAGTTTCTCACTGGGGCAAGTTGGGAAAAAAAAATAAAGGGATACGGGTCGGGGCAGAGAGAGGGATGAACAGGCAGAGCACAGAGGATTTCTAAGGCAGTAAAAACACCCTGTATGATATCGTAATGATAGAAACATGTCATTGCCCGCTTTCCCAAACCTATGGACTGCACAACACAGAGAGAGAACCCTAAGGTCAACTATGGACTTGGGTTGATTAAAATGTTTCGATGTATGGTCATCAATGTCAACAAAGGCCTCACTCTGGTGGGGGATGTTGATATCAACGGAGGCTATGCTGAGTGGAGGCAGGGTATATATGGGAAATCTCTTTACCTTCCCTTCAATTTTGGTGTGAGCTTAAACTGCTCTGAAAATTAAGTTGTTTTTTTTTTTTTTTAAATACACATAAGATAATAAAAATCATTGGACTTATACTCCTTAGTGATAAGCACTGCTAACATTTTGCTATATATCCTTGCAATTCTGCCTCACTAATAAATCCATCACTTGTCTACCAATCAATTTATCTTTATGTATTTTATCAAAAATATTCAGCTTGATTTATAGGTGCCTTTCCAAACTCTGCCAACTTTCTGGCCAGGGTCATTATTCTCCTGGTCTTAGAAGCCTAGGACACTCTGACAAAGTGTTGTAAGGTATTTGGCTTTAGGAATTATCCATTAAGAAAGAGAGCTTGGAAGAGAGCCCTGTGGAAGAGGGAGAGAGAGAAGAGCCACAATTTCCCCCTAATTGATTTTAAAAAACCCTAATTGATTTTAAAATCTCTGATTCTTAGCATACCCATTTTCTCCATCTTTTAGTGCTCAAAACCATTTTGTTTTGTTTTAACTTCAGAGGACCCACTTCTATTAAGGGAGTGGAATGGATAAGCTACAGAAAAAGTTCTCCCTGTGAAAGCACTTACTCAGCAGAGGCCCCATTGCCTAAAACACTTAGTTTAGATGAAAGAACAGATAACCAACACAGATCTGCAAGTTTGAGATGATGGAACTTTAAGATAATGAGTTCTGCTTCAGGTAACACAGAGTGAAGTAGAATCACAGAAGATTCTCAAACACTGACTGCAATGCCCGGGGGCGAGATGCATGAATGGGAGGGGAGGGTTGGGATGGGGACAGACGGCTGGTGTGGCTGCTAAAGGTCCTGGGGAAGAGAACAGCTAGTCCATCAGCAGCATGTCCTAAGGGAAGCCCAGGAATCATTTGCGGCTCTAGAGTAACATAAAGTAAAACACGAGATATAGTATCTGCTCTGTTAGGATGGTGAGGGAGTGAGCACAGACCATGGGAGAAGGATACGCTGACAAGTACAAACTATTGTAGCTATGAACAATCAATAGAAAGTTGATTGCAAATACATCCGTACCGGGAGTCATGTAAAATTCAAGAAAATCTGCTTTGCCACCTTCTTGCGACAGCATAAACAGATAGCAAATGAATTAAAGGTAACAAATCATTTGGGGAATGAAGTGGTTACCTTCTCCACCCTATGAATATTGAAAATGTCATTTGTTACAGCGAAGCTTGGAAGAGTGGAGGCCTGTGGCTCTCTGCTTTCCTTCCTCGCTCTTCTGAAGAGCATCTGCTTTCCTTCCTTGCTCTTCCGGCATGAGAAGGCTGGACTCTTTTTCTTTGCTGGAGGAGGCTTTCCATCACCCTCTACACTCCCATGTCTGTTTGATGGCAGTGTCGTATTTTATAGGTTCTTATAACTTATTATGTCCAAGTTTTCCACCATTAATCACCAAAGTCTACCATCTTCACATTTCTGAAATACAATTTAATGAATTCACATCCACTGAAACAAACCCCCTTCCCCTGGCTGCTGTAGTGCTGAAAAAGGAATGTGTATGTCTGGCAAGTTGTCTGATCGAATGCAGTTCCACCACGGAAGAATAACTCTCTCAATTCTAGCATCAACTCTCTCCTTTTTTTTTTTTTATCCCTAGAATGCATTTTTGCAAATCTGTGATTGTTGCAGCATTAATTAGAAAGACCTTTGACTTTATTAGATAACAACCGTTGACCCTGGTTGGCTTCTCATGCTGAACTGAGTCCAAATGACTGGTTGACAGGCTGAGTATTGTGACAAATTTCTTGACTGTGCCGGTTTACTGCAACTAATGTTAGCATTGGACAAAACAATGTCTGTACCCCATTACATGCGAAGATAACAAATACATGTTAAGAAATGGCAAAATGGAGATGCACATCACATGTGAGTCTCTTTCTATAGAATATATTCCCATCATAAATATTTGAACATACAGTTTTAAATTCAGATAATAAAATACAGGCTACCTGGTTCTTCCCCTCATTGTTATTGTGTATCCATGTACATGTTCATGGGGTGTCTACCACAGTGACTAAGATAGTATTAGCGAGGAGTCGTCAAATTCTGGTAGGACTGTAGTCGTGGAGACACAGAAGAGAGAACTGAAGAACATTTTCCATAAGGAATCCACAGGAAAGTAGTTCTATGTAGAGGAAGAAAGATTTGGATAACTGAGCTTTTTCTCTTGAAGATAGCATTAACTGGGTGTTGGGTATGTTGGGTTCAAGGTGCCAACTGACACGAAGGAAATGAAAAATTAACTCTTTACCACAGTAACCCTTCTGGAACTAAGATACCTGCCTGAAAATGTCCCTTCTTCCCCCTAGAAAAGCAGGAGTGAGCCTTTGGCCTGGAGTTGGGTGTGGGATCCCAGAACCAGCTGCTGGCAGTGCCTGGACTTGATGTGTGCATGTCTCAGATTTAACAGGTAAGATCTGGGGGAAGGCATATTGAAAAGCCAGGGGGGAATGTCTAAACCTATGTTTGAATTCATTCTAATAAACCCCATTATAGAAGAAATACAATTTTGTTTTCTGAAAATCAACTGGATTTGGAACCCTGTGTGCACATTTCTGTTCAGTTGGTGACACAATCCTTCACTGTCCTTGGGATTCTTTCTCTCCCCCGAGACTGCACCAAACCTTGGGAGATGGGGATCGTACATGTGTAATGTCTGCAAAAGAAAAGATCTCTGACTTATAAGTCCACCGTGTTCACTGCTGGCATCCTTGCTTCCAAATCCTCACTGTCTCCTGACATCTGGTAGTTCCTCTGGTTCTATGTCCCATGGGGATGGGAATGGCTTTGCCAAAGCCTCTGTGCTTACACACAACCCTCTGTGCTTACGGTTCTTCCTCTTGGGGTGCCCATGGCACCATCTCTTTCTGAGGTCTTTATGCTGCAAGGTGCCACCCTAGAACAAGACCAGGTAGTTCTGCTGTTCTCTGGGTGCACACCACACTCTTGCCACAGCCCAGGGGAATCCCATCCTGCACTTGCTACTTTTCCCAAGCCTTCAGCTTCTGCAGGCAGACCTCCTCCTCCTCAGTGGGTTTAGGGTTAAGGAAACACAAACCGGAAAATACAACAGGTTTCTTGTTTTACTTTGCCATGGACCTGCCCTAAGGCAATGAATCAAAGAGCTGGCTACCCGCTTTGATGAAGGAAGAAAGAGGGGGAAAGCACGGGGAGGAAATCAACTTAAATTAATACTTCAAAATATGATGCAGCTGCTTCAGGCGTGAACCCGAAGGGGCTGGGCAGAGAGGGAAATTCTAGGCTTGAACACCACCGCAGTGAAAAGTCTGGGGAGCCCACAGATTGCAGGCTTAGAGAAGTAAGTGGGAGGTGGAGCCTGAAATAGTTCCTTCAGCTGGGGTGGAAGCGTCCAGCTCTGGCATCTCTTGGCAGGATGTGTGGGGTTCCATGGAAATGGGGGAAGAGGAAGCAGCATGAATGTTTCTTTCCGTATTTGGTTTTGAAAGAACTTAGAGAGTTAGAGGTTTACCCTCAAAAGGAAGTTGGGTTTATCCTACTTTCTGTAGATGGATTGATCTGCGTTTGCCTTTCTGCTTCCTGGTACGCCTTGTCCCTCCCGGGCCCTGGAACGCAATGTGCTCATAACCCAGGGAAAAGCAGGCTTGGAAGGCTGGGGTGAGCAGAAGGGGAATATTTGTTGATCCACTGCTGGGCTGGACTCAGTTATTGATTAACTTATGGAGCAGAGAAGACACCGCAGATGATGCTCTTTCAAAATAAATCAGTATTCCGGACACTGAAAGGGAAACCAGGTTTGAGGAAATCGCAAAGACAGGCTGAAAAAAGATCAAACCACAGAAGGTCAGGTACCACCAAGAGGTTGCTGGCAGAATGATGTAGCCTCTTTATTGATGATTGTAGGCAGCTGGGGAAAGGCGCCCAGGGAGGTGATCTATTCACAGCTCCCTCATTCCAATGTGGCCTGCATCTTTGAGTCCACTCAGAAAAGAGCTAGAGGAGAAAGAGCTGGGAGTGGGGAGAAAGGGGTGGTTCAGCGGCACTGATGAAAACAGAGACGGGTGGTGAAGGGAAGAATGCAACAGAGCTGAGATGTATCCTTCCGACGTGGACCTCATCTTGGGGGGGGCTACAAGATGGCAGAAGTGAGAGGGACTGCTCCCTTTTCCCTGCCAGGAGCTGTCAAGTGCTAGAAACATCATGAAGGGCTGGGCACAAGTGTCTTCATTTGCTTGTGTGGGCATGGCCCAGGGCGGACGGGTAATGTGGAGTCAAGCATGGAGGGGGCTCAGTGGCCATGAAGACCACTGGAGCGGACACAGCACATCACCGACAGCTGGGGTTTCCTAGCTCAGCTTTTGTCTTCTCACCTGTGTGACGATGATGCCCGGATGGAGTTGCAGTATTAAATGAGATCATGTAGTGATTTAGGCATTAACTTATTCATCTATTTTTTTTTTTTTTCTTTCTGGGTAGTGAGGATATCAGTGTAAAAATGAAGTCTCTGTCTCTGCAGAGGACACAGTCGATAAACAACTCAACAGAGAAATGTAAAAGAGAGGGTCAGGTCCTGACCAGTGACGGAAGCAAAATGAAGCAGGCTGTGCAGACAGAGAGATGTGGTGTTAGGGAAGGTCTCTTGACTGAGGGGGCATTTGAGGAGACGCCATTGAACAATGGGAACAAGCCATGCCCCTCTCTAGAGAAAGAGCATTCTAGACTGTGGAAACAGCAGAGGAAACCTGGGGACTAAACAGACTTGGTGCACTTGGGAAATGACTAGACTGGAAGCTGATAAGAAAGATGAGAGCCATAGGAAATGAGGTTAGAGAAATGGCCAGATCATGGAGGGCCTTGTAAGCCATGGGAAAGCTTAGGGCATTATTTTAAGTGTGATGGGAAATCCTGACATATGCAAAGGTTTTAATGAAAACATATATAAAGCACTTAGTGTGTGTCAGACTGTGTTCTAGAACTTCACTAATTCAACCCTCACATAACCCTATGATGGACGCAGGAGGTTAAGTGACTTGCTGAAGGTCACATGGCTAGCAAGTAGCAGAACCCAGATTTGAACCTCAACAGTGCGCCCTCAGATTAATGCTTGTCACTTCCCATTCTCAGTCGCATCTTCTGGTTAACTGTGACCTGGTGGTTTCTTGAGCATTCCTGGCCTTTGTCCTCCTTGGAGCTTTTGCAGAGGACTCCGTCTCTGCCTGGAATGTTCTCGTGCCTCAGGGCCTTGCTCAACGTTGCTCATTCTCTTCTCAAGTGGGATGACTGACTGTACCTCTAATGGTTGGCCTACCCATCCTGTGATTTTCTTTGTTGGTTTCTTTTTTTTTTTCATGGCTTGCTACTCTCTGCGATGTTTTCATGTGTTTGTTCCCTCATTATTTTTGTTTTTGTATGTCCCGTCCATTTGACTCTAAGCTCCATATGAATAGGAGCATCTGGCTTATTCACTCAGTATCCCTGGGGCCGGGACCCAAAACACATTTTTTGAATAAATGAGTAAATGGACAAATTAATATTCTGTGAACAGATTTTATGTGAAATTTCAAATATTTTTCTTTTTTAAACAATATATCCATTTGGACATGGCCTGGTTGAAGTGTCATAGTTACATCGAAGTGTTCATGGTTTTTCTTTTCTATAGATGAGAAGGTTTGGAGTTTTGCAGAGTTGCAAGACAAATAGAACTTTGACTTACCTTTCATGATTTCATGACTAATTGCATGTATTATTGGTTATAATTGGTTTCTTTCTAGTGGGAAGTATTCCAACAGTCAAGAGGCACAAAAATAATGATACTTTTTTTAGCCTAAGTGGAAAATATTTACATACAAATATTTCAAAATATGGAAAATTACACGAATATACACAATTCTTTAATTAATCATTAATTAAGGCATTAATCCAAACAATAATTGCATACCTCTATGAAACAGACAATGTGCTACATTCTGGAGCATCAAGATAAATATGTCAAAGTTCTTCTTCCCAAGGAGTTTATAATTTAATGGGAACGACAGCTAAACATGGTTAGAACCCATCTCAACATGCTGTATGCTAGAAGGAAGCCCAAGATATAACAGTATGTGAGAAGGAGTACCTAATCCTGGGCAGGGGGCTTTTCTCAAGGTAGGCCTCATGGGTTTCCTGCCTGAGATGAAAGCTAAAGGGGTCCGAAATGGCATTCCTGGCTGAGGAAAAGTGTGTTCAAAGGTACAGGGGTATTAGAGGGCCTGTAACGTTCTAGGAGCTGGAGACAGAACAGTTAGAGCCCATCCGACATGGATATCCTTAATGGGCTCCATATTGATAATAAGCAGAGGCTCTGTCATCTGGTTCCCAGATTTCTCTGCGTATTTACCCCACCTTCCCTCCAATAGCTGTTTTCTCCTCTGTTTAGGGTTATTCTACATACACCCTACTTATTCCAACCTATAAACCTTTTTTATGATATTACCAATCAATAGTGTCTTTCCTAGTCTCTTATAGTATTCAACCTTTTTGCTACCCTTTATTGCCTGGCTCTACTACTGCTTCTTCCAGAAAGACTTTTCTAACTGAACCTGTCCATAGTGATCTCTCCCAGCTTTAAAATGATTTCATCCTTAAAACAATACCCTAAAAATCGATTCCATCCTCTTTTAATTATTTTAAGCATTAAATTTGCTTTCCCGACTCATTCATGAATTGGCAATGGTAGATTCCCCTTTGTGACTTAAATTTGTTTATCTAGCTCAGTATAGAGCAATGATGGACATACTACAGTTTGATAGATATTAACTGATACTTTTTTTCCCCAAAGGCACTGCTGTATGCTGGCTGTGGTTTGGAGTCCCTAGCCTCTTGTACCTGGGTGGTAAAATGGGTAGGGTTTTTTTTTTTTTTTTTTCTCCTATATTAATATGTCCTGTGACCCTGGGCAATTAAAAAGAATGAACTAGATCTGTATATACCTATATATATACATCACCAAAACACAATGTTGAATGGAGACAGCAACTTGCAGAATGATACAGTATGATACCATTTAGGTAAATTTAAAATTTATATATACACTATAGCACATTTTTAATGGTCATTTATATGTATCTTAGAGTATAAAAAATGGACTGGAAGTCTATATGTGCTAATTCATGCTAATGGATTCAGAAAGAATGGTCAAAGACTGCAATGTGATCTATTTTTATTTCACAAAATAAAAAATCCAAAGCACCTACGACAAAACATTTTCAATAGTCCATGCTATTTTTCTTTTTTTTTTTTTTTTAAAGATTTTATTTATTTGACAGACAGAGATCACAAGTAGGCAGAGAGGCAGGCAGAGAGAGAGGAGGAAGCAGGCTCCCCACAGAGCAGAGAGCCCGATGCGGGGCTCGATCCCAGGACGCTGGGATCATGACCTGAGCCGAAGGCAGAGGCTTTAACCCACTGAGCCACCCAGGCACCCCACCATGCTATTTTTCTAATATGTTAATAGGTTGTGGCAGTGTTTACAGTATTATTTCTTATATTTTTCTCTATTTAAAGATTTTTCTCAAAGATGTAAGGAGACAGGCACACATAGAAATTGCATATGTGTTCAAGAGCTACAATATTTAGGAGGAACAGAGGAACAAGGAAGGTAGGATTATAGCTTGAACAGCTCAATCACTGTGAGGAGAACATTTTTCTCATAAAATATTCAAGGCCCTGCTAGGTTCCTGTTATTGCCCATTGTAGCTCAGGACACAATTCTAGTAAAAATAAATTCTGTGGCCTTGGCATGGTCTTTGGTTTTACTGTAGGCTCCATGAGATAATGTAGGATCTGCCCTAGAGGACTTCAGCTACCTCTCTCTGGTGAACTGGAGCTTTCTCTCTGCCTTTTCTGAGCTATATGGTTTCAGGTGAGGTTAATGGACATTAGTTTTACCAGTAGGTGGACTATATGGGGCCTGAATTTTAATGCCTGAGCCCCTGACATTCTAAGGTGAATGCGGACTCAGGAGAGTTACAAATAGGTAGAAAGCATCAAGGGGCTGATCATTAACATTCCTGTGAAAGCTAAGAGCAGGGTGGTAGGTCGAAGGGTTCGGCAGTGATCTAGAGCCCAGAGGACCTGAGGACATCACCAACTTACAAGGTCTGAATTGCTCTCACTTAAACTCACATCAGTGGAAACGATGGGAAGACTTTAAATGAACAAATTGAGCTGATTCAACAAGATTATGTGACCTTACAACCAAGTTCAGCCTGAAGAGATATTCAAGAGACAAGTGAATCCAAAAAAGGAGAGACCAATTGTTTTAATACCAACTCAGAGAGAGGGAAGTTACTTTGAAATCCACGTCTGCCCAGTTTCCAAAGAATAGGTCTTGAGGTAGTCATTTAAAAATGTTTAAAAAGGGATGCCTGAGTGGCTCAGTGGGTTGGGCCTCTCCCTTTGGCTCAGGTCATGGTCCCGGGGTCCTGGGATCAAGTCCTGCATCGGGCTCTCTGCTTGGCGGGGAGCCTGCTCCCCCACCACCGCCCCCTGCCTGCCTCTCTGCCTACTTGTGATCTCTGTCAAATAAATAAAATCTTTAAAAAAAATAAAATAAAAAATAAAAATGTTTAAAAATTACACACCTGTACGTGTGTGTATGTGTGTGTATGCACGCACACACATACTTCATGCACACATGCCCCTGAACATGCAAATGAGACATTTATATGTCAGACGATTTATAAATATGTATTTCATATATGTAAGCCAATAGATTATAGGCATATAGATCCCAGTATATCGGTTCCTACGATCAAGAGATGAAGCAAAGCAGCAAGCAGCTCGTGGTAGGCCCTAAATTGCAGGTTGCTATCGTTATTATTAACCATAGTGATAAAATTTGTTGGCCATTAAACTTAGGGAAAAGAGTGCACAGAGGTCTAGGTAGAGGCAGAATGCGTCTCTTCGCACCTAGGGCAAACACACAGCTCATGTGCCAGCAGCACAGAGGGTCCTGGTGGAGATGACCTTTCCTTCACTGCGCACAGGGGTGGTGGGGCTCCGTGGTGCTGGCTGCATTCTCCAGCACCGACACTAACAAGGGAGCGGGACCATCACCATTCTAGACCTTCAGAAACGGAGGCTCAGTGAAATTAAGTCACTTTCCCAAGGCTGCAAAACAATGAAGTGGCGGGTCTGGGATTTGATCAAAGGTCATTCCCCTGCCCCCATATTTTGTAATATGATTGATCCAAAAGCTCCTGAATGGTACTAGAGCAGACCCTGCAGGGCATCTGGAGCGATCCTGCTCTGGCTCAGGGGCGTGGGCCATCTTTGGACATTTCTCCACCTTGGTCCCTTCTCTTGTGTGTCCTGAAGGGACCCAGGCCCTGGCGTGCTAGCATTTTTTTAGGTGGAGAGTTTTCTCTTTGAATGAGTGGTTTCTGTTTGAACAAAGATTTTCATTCCTGAGGGGAGCCCATGCACACATTGATTATCATGGATAGACTTGCAGAAGAAAGAGAGCAGAGATGATCAGCTTTCATAGCTCACAATTATTTAGCACCTACTGTGTGCCAGGCTCTGTTTTCAGTGTTTTCCATGTGTTAGTCACTCAATTCCTTAATCCTTAGGATAACACAATTAAGTAGATACTATTGTTATCTGATTTTACAGTTGAGGAAGCAGACACCAAAGTCACAGTCTTTCAGTGGCCGAGCTAGGATGCCAGCCCAGGCAGTCCAGCGCCAAGCTTCTTGCACAGTGGAGGCAATAATTGCTATTTATGGCCCTGAAGGCTTTATATCATGGTAACAGAGTTGTGTACAAAGCAAAACGGCAGTTAGCAGAAACAGTTCTCTCTACCTCAGCAACCCAAAGACTCTGCTACCCAGAGTTAAAGATATGCTTCTCCTACGATTGTGTCACTGGCATCTAATTTTAGAGCAGTTAGGTAGCAGCAGGGATTCTAACCCATATTTACTGAAATCAAATTAAATGTCTGCTCATTTTGTTATCTTGGAAATATACCTTGCTTTAATGATATGCTAAGTGGATACAATGTCATGGCAAAATCACAGAGTATACCATCTTTGTTGGCTATATATAGGCAGGCTTTTGTGATGTTATTTTTATGGGAACTCATGTTTTTGGTTGTCTGATTTATGCATACTCCAACTTCTTTTATGCTCTACATTTTGCTTGTTCCCCTTTCACAAATTTGCCTTGCTTGTAACAGGGAGTGTATTTTTGGGTTCAAATGGATAAGGTAGCCCGAGACATTCCAGGCCCCAGGAGTTATCAAATATTCTAATGGTTTCTAGTTAGAGAGAAAGAAACAAGTAACAAGGTAATAAGAAGCACTCAGGAGAACACACAGCTGCTAAATTTCATTCTGCTTGTTTTCATTTATAGCATAGACCTCAAGATCTGCAGTGTTTACCTCCCTTCTGTGCTACAGAGAATGGTTGGGTCCTGGATTTCCTCCTTGATTGCAGAAGCCATTGACCTAACCCTTTCTGCCAAATGTATGGGTAATTCATGGTCCAGACAGCAAAATACTCTGTTATATAATTGTCCAGTAACATGTTCAGGGAACCACATGAGTTTTAAGAGTACCATCTTCTGTTAGGCAAATCTGGATCATGGAGCTTTATTCATTTTGGCATTCCATAGTCTTTCACTTAAGATCACTGGGCCTGACTTAGCCCATTGAGACAAGGCTTTGCCAAATGTATAGATGAGTCCAGGCCTGGTGAAATGGTGATGTTGGTGAACTTTTCAGTGCTGAACTTTTCCCACGTACGTGTCCTTTTCTTTTTTTTTTTTTTTTTAAGATTTTATTTATTTATTTGACAGAGAGAGATCACAAGTAGGCAGAGAGGCAGGCAGAGAGAGAGAGAGGAGGAAGCAGGCTCCCTGCCGAGCAGAGAGCCCGATGCGGGACTCGATCCCAGGACCCTGAGATCATGACCTGAGCCGAAGGCAGCGGCTTAACCCACTGAGCCACCCAGGCGCCCCTACGTGTCCTTTTCTTGTCCTGATGAGGCCACCTCTGGTGAATCATGCCTATGACTTCACCTTCCTGCTCCTATCACATTTGGGGCTTGTGAAAAGATTTGAGAAAATCATTTGCAATAATAGGTGATTGACTGATGAGATTCATTTGTTTGTGTACTTATAGTATATTCTGGGACATTTGCATTTTAATAGAACTTCATTCTTCCTCCAGAGGAATTAATGCATTCTAGAAGTAAGGAGCTGGTCAAGCAAGCATATTTCTGAAATTGGACATTTCTTTCTAGTACCCATGAACACATAAATGGCCACTTTTACTGCATACTTGGGAGACTGACCGTGCATATTAAATGTTCACTTGAAGAGAAAAATAAAATGTATACCAAGGTTCTTTGTCAACTGCCAAAGGCAAATGATGAGATTATTATAGCTTGTTGTTAACTACAGTGCATCAACACAGTCCGATAATACACGTGCTTATAAAAATTAGCAGAAGTTATTTTACATATAAAGTTAACATTAAAATACAAGTTTCTATAACTTGAACTTTGCACTACTCTAGAGTGCAGTAATGAAGCTAAAAGGAGCTATAAAGGTCAATGTTTTCAAAGTGCGGTCTGTGTACCAGCAACATCGCCATCAACTGGAAACTTGTTAGAAATATGCATTCTTGGGCTGCTCCTGAGAACTACCACATCAGAACCTCTGGGGATGAGCCCCGCGGTCTGTATTTTCACAAGCTCTCTGGATGTTTTTGTGGGGCACATTATGCCCAGAGACAGAGATCTGTCTTTGCCAGTAATTCAGCTCGCACAGATTTACTGCAGGAATTATAATTTTTTTAAAAGATTTTATTTATTTATTTGACAGAGATCACAAGTAGGCAGAGAGGCAGTCAGAGAGGCAGGCAGAGAGAGGGGAGGAAGCAGGCTCCCCGCTGAGCAGAGAGCCTGATGCGGGGCTCGATCCCAGAACCCTGAGATCATGACCTGAGCTGAAGGCAGAGGCTTAACCCACTGAGCCACCCAGGTGCCCCGGGAATTATAATTTTTAACAATAATATTTCACGAGCCAGAAGCACATAGGGTAAAGTCTCCTGATGAGCCAATAAAGAAATAACACTCCAGACCAATGAGAGAGTAACTGCATTATTGTTCTAGGCAAAGAGGAGATGAAAGAATGTCCAAACATAGTTGAGGTGTTCTTTCTCCATGGTCGTTCTTGGGAGAATCAGTCCTTCCATCTCAAAAGCTGGGTGTCAGCTTTTAGCTGTCCCTTGCTTTGGGGGCACTTCTCTAGTGGGTGATGGCACGGGTGTTAGAAGGCAGGGTGGGCTACTCCAAAGGTTACTGTTACTCCAGTGACCCCCAATGTGGCTTGCACCATTGCCTACAAGGAGTAGCCCTGCTAAGCAGAAAGAGATGTCCCTTCCCGCCTGAGTCTGCTGCCTGCTCTAACAACCCTGCAGACCGAGAGAGCCCTGGCTACAGCAGGAACAAGTATCTCAAGATCTTTGGGAGAGTTATTTAGATCAGCAAAGAGGGGCCTTGCCCAGGCAACATTCTTGGTAAGTCCTCATCGATTCTGGGTATTTAAAATTTGGACGTGCCTTATGTCATAGTAGCTCCTCCACACAGTCGTATGAAAAAACATTCAGTAAGACAACATTTCTGCCCATATCATCTTGGCACGGCCTCCTCAATTTTCCCTTAGATCAAAACAACGTTACCTAAGCCTTGAACAAGGAGATCAAAACAATGTCACTTAAGTCACAAACAAGTGGATTTGAGAAATCACAACAAACCAATACACGACACTGGGTAATTCTGATGCACCCAAAACTGTGAGAAGCAGGCTTGTAGATGCTTTTGTTTGAATGCATCCTAACTCAAAGATGAGCAAATTGAGGCTCAGAAGGATGAAGGCACTGAGCAGAGCTGCTGATTTTTACCATCCTGGGAGAAGTCCGTCTGGCTCATCAGCCTGGTTGAGTGAGGTTTGTGCGGCATCTTTGATTGACTGGATGGTCAAATCATTTTCCTGATTGTGCGGCTTTACCCTTTAAGGCTGGGGCGGGCTGGGCAGTGGGGAGGTGAGACTTGAACAACTTCAATCTCTTGGAGCCTCTTAGGGATCCGGCTGCTCCATATTCACTCTCTTTAAAAAGATCAGCATTCATTTTCCTTTAAAGTTGGGGTTAGTCTGCCTGAGTTGCATACAAATAAGATGAATGAATTCATTACCAAAAGCTAGATTAAGTTTTGCAGCTGTTCCGCCTGGGGATCTAGTAGAGCGAGGGACCAGCACAACGGAAAATCCTTTACTGATCAAGGCCGTCTGAAAATGCAATCTTACGTGGTAAGTAGCATTCAGAAATACTGAAATGAAGTGAAAAATTAAAATGACTTTTGCCTAAACATGTGGGGAATGGGGAAATCCTGGGGTGCCACCACACACACATCAGAGCTGTGGAATGCAGATGGTGCCTTTTTAGCTGACTCACCTCAAGGGGAAGGGAACTCAGGGATATGGGAAAAGAGGATTCACATGCAAGATTTCAAAGGGGCTGTGTACATTTCAGGACAAATACCAATGTGTGCCGCTTTAGCAGACTCGTTTATCTCTGAATCACAACCTCCAACCTAGGCGGTATCCCAGAACTGCTTTCTTTCTTACCTGGTATCCTCAGAAGAGGAATGTCAACACTGCATTCACCCAGCCCTTCCTTCATGAATGCAGCCATTCATCCTGCCAATATTTTAAAACTACTATGTGCCAGGACTATTCTGGGGTTGTTTTTTTTCTTTTCCTTTCTTGCCTTTTATTCTCAATTGAATGAGTAATTTTTATCTTCTATTTTTCCCTCCACTAATTTGGAAGTTACATGTGCTGTTGCTTTCTTTTAGTGGTTTTCCTAGAATTGCACCAGATATACTTAAATTACTGAAGTTTAAAATTAGTCAGAATATTGAACCTCCTTCCAGTAATACCATTTCTCTTCAAAGTTGAATTCCGTTTGCCCCTCTCTTGACGTTGGTCATTGTGTTGTATTTTTAAATTACTTTTAAAAAAGTTGACATTATTGGGGCGCCTGGGTGGCTCAGTGGGTTAAGCCGCTGCCTTCGGCTCAGGTCATGATCTCAGGACCCTGGGATCAAGCCCTGCATGGGGCTCTCTGCTCAGCAGGGGGCCTGCTTCCCTCTCTCTCTCTCTGCCTGCCTCTCTGCCTACTTATGATCTCTCTCTCTCTCTGTGTCAAATAAGTAAATAAAATATTTAAAAAAAAATTGACATTATTATCACTGCTTGATACAATCAATGTTGATTAATTTTGGTTCCCTTTATTCCATCCTGCATCTCAAAGCTTACATCTAGAATCACTTTCCTTCTGCCTGAATACTTTCTAGGTGATCCTTTAATGGGTGTGTGCTAACGATGAACTCTCTTAGGTCTGTAAATGTCTTCATTTTTACTCTTTTTTTTTTAAGGTTTTATTTATTTTTTTGACACAGAGAGAGAGAGAGAGATAGAGAGAGAGACCACAAGCAGGGGTTGCTGCAGAGGGAGAGGAAGAATCAGGATCCCTGCTGGGCAAGGAGGCAGATGTGGGAATCGATCCCAGGACCCTGGGATCATGACTTCAGCTGAAGGTAGATTCTTAACCAACTGAGTCACCCAGTTGCCCTAGTTTTTACTCTTTTCTTGAAAGATGTTTCACAGGATATATACTTTCAGATCGGCAGGCATTTTCTTTGAGGACTTTGAAGGTGTCCTTCCACCACTATCAGGATTCTACTGATGTACTGAGAAGTTAACTGTCTAATTGCTTTCTTTGTTTACAATCTGTGTTTTTTGTTTTTGTTTTTTTTCTCCTGACATCTTTATCTGCTTGATGATTTTCAACAATTTTACTATAATGCATTTAAGCTTGAAGTTTCTTTTAATGTATTCTATTTAGATGCACTAGGTTTCTTGAATCTCTGGATTGTTGGCTCAGATTAGTCTTTGAAAGTTTTCACATAGCATCTTCTCAAATATTGCTCTGACCTCTTCTGCCTCTTCTCTCATATTAGTTCTCCAGTATTTTTACCTTGTCATGATATTTTCCACCATCCCTTGCCCTGTTTTCTGTGTGTTCTGGCTGCCCCCCCCTTTACAGGGCACTCAGGATCATTTGCCTGATTTTATTTTCCTAGAATACAGAAGGCCTTCAGTAAATTCTTGTTGAATGAGATGAAATACTAAATTTGAAAAAATGTTTTTACTACATGACACTAGTTTTTTGTAAGACATACTTCTTGGGAAAACCTGATCTGATATAATTAGCTACAAAAACTAAAGCCTATAATGTCAATGATTTGGCTAAGGGTAAAGAGCCAGGTGGGGGCATGTCTGCTCTTAGAACTTAGATCCGACTCTAAGGCCACTGCTCCTTACAGTCCACCACACCATTATTTCATGATCTGAAATATTATGATAAAGGTCATGGGCAATACGGTAAGAGGACTCCACTCTTTTCCCTCATGAGATGTTACAGTAGTGTCTTAAAAATAACCCATTTCTGGGGCACCTCGTGGCTTAGTTGGTTAAGTGACTGCCTTTGGCTCAGGCCATGATCCTGGAGTCCCAGGATGGAGCCCCGCATCAGGCTCCCTTGCTCAGGAGGGAGTCTATTTCTCCCTTGGACCCTCTCCCCTCTCACGCTCTCTCTCTCTCTTGAGTAAATAAATAAAATCTTTAAAAACAAAAAAGTATCTCATTTCCTCTAGTAATGCTAATGAGAGATAAGGTAATCGGAAGCGAGGTAGGAAAGGACAGCAGGTGGTTTGAGAGTTAAGCAAGGAAGGTCTGGACATCTTTGAGTAAGATGACTCACTAGCCGCGAGCCCTCAGTTAAGCAAGCGTCTTCGGGTTCAGTGGCTGGCAAGAGCCACCCATACGTGTAACAGGTAAAAGCAGTAGATTCACAATGAAATCTTGTCTAGAGTAAAGTTGATGGAGAATGTTTCAAGAAGGATAAGCACTTACACTAATGCCTAAATAATTAGCTCTAGGATAGAGACCCCTTCTCACAATTCTAGGAGCAGTTGTCTGCTGAAATTAGATCCTTTCGCCTGAGTGAGAACACAACTGAAATTCGCTAAAATCTATGAATGTGGTGTGAGGGGAGTCTTAAGTGATGGGGGAAAGTGGAAAAGCAGAGAAAATACAAGATAAACCCAAACACCTGCAACAAAAATATATTTGTGAGTGGGAGCAGGGAGATGGAGGGAAAATGAATTCTTCTCAGTTGTTAATAAAAGACTACAAAATAGTAGCATTTATATATGGATAAATCAGTGTAATAGTCTAAAAGCTTTTTATGAAAATTTGGACTAAAGCAAGCATCCCAGAGAACTGAGAGATGCCATATTTTTACCCTTTTGCTTTTGGCTATTTTAGCACATTTTTGAAAATAATAGTCAGAGACTTGTTCAGTTCTCCCCACTTCTGTTAGTTCCCAATACAAAATCACAGAATGTTTAAAAAAAAAGCACACAATGTAATAACTCCATGTACTCACTTTCTTGCCATCTCCCCATCCTTGGCTTTGAAGCAGTAATCACTCCCATATACCTGGGAGGACTTTGCAGGTGTCCTTCCACCACTGTTCCTGTCTCTCCAGTTCCTCCCAATTACCCTGTATAGTACATTGCTTCACAGACAACAATCCAGAGCTGCATGATGATAAAACGGCGGGGGAGGGGAGGGCGGCTACTTTCATGTTCATCTTCTCTCTTAGTTTTGAAACAGTAATCATTCCCATGATCTTTATCCTACCTTGCCATCAAGACAGACTCACTAGTTGCAAGCCTTAGACTAACCCGGCTATAAGAGCAGCTCTCTGGAGAGGAGGGACAATCCCAACTTGTACAGCAAAGAGGAATGACTGATGGCTAGGGTGGGGGGGACAGGGGCAGATCCAAGCCTGCACCGCAAACTATAGATATCTTGGCAACATGCTTCCTGCCTTTATTCTCAAAGAGACAAAGCAAAAGATTCAGACCAATATAGTTTCTCCTTTTCACCCCAATAAAAAACATCACCCTATCATGAAATGATAAGATCTGACGTGTTCTCTGAAGACCATCTCTTTTCAGGCAGTCATCTGCATTAAAGCCATCTGTCAGCTCCTCTTGCTTATTAGTCATGTCCCTGAGAAACCAACTGTAGTCCCTACTAATCCTGCAAGCCATGAAATATTATTGATCAGAAATTGGAAAGGATGACACTGAGTTGCACATAGTCTCTATCCCTGCAGTGTAGAGTAAAAAAAAACATGAAAATTTGATTAATTTTTATGAGGATAGAAAGTCAGACAAGAACAATCATCTTTCAGTATATATATTTTTTTCTATCTCTCTCCCTTTTCTTCTGGTTAGTTGGTTGGAATTTTAATCTGTTTTGTGTCCTGATAACTGATTAGGATATATTTTCTGTCCTAAATATTTTTACTTGATTAGGATATATTTTCTGTCCTAAATATTTTTACTTGCTTACTTGTCATAATTGCCACATACAAAGAGGTGATTATTCACCCAAATCATTTAATCCTAATCCTTTTCCAAATCTGAAGTTTAATCTAGAGTGTGTTTTGAAATTAGCAGGATAGAAAGAGCACTGGCTTTTTAGTCTGACAGCCGAACATTGAGATCAGTTCTTATACTAAGTCACCCTGAAATTTGGGTAGGGAATTTTGATGTGACTTATTTTTTTATATATAATTTAAATTGAAATGACCTAATATATTCATTAGTTCAGTCATTCAATTATCCACCCACCCACCTCTCCATCTATCTATCCAAACAACCATTTGTCCTTTCAAAAGACATAATTAGTAACATGGGTCAGGAAGTAGGGATAAAGCAGCAAACTCAACCAGAAACTGTCCTTGTAAAGCTGAACATCTAGTAAAGGAAAATAAATAGGTGATAAATAATTAAGCTATAGACTATATCAAATGATCATGGGGGTAATGGAGAAAAATTAAGTAGGAAGGGTGCTAGGGAGTTGTGATTTTAAACTGAGTAAGCCAGGGAAGTCTTTCCAGAGAAGGGGGCATTTGAGCAAAGACCTAAAGGAGTTGAAGAAGTGAGTCATACAAATACCTGGGTACAAAGTGTTTCAACCGAGGAAACAGAATAAAATTCCTGAGGCGGGAATGTACCTGCCACATTCAAGGAGAATCCAGGAACTCAGTGTGGCTGGCGTGCCACGAGAAAGGACAGAGTGGCAGAAGATCAGAGAGATATTGGGGGCAGATAATGAAGAGTCTTGCAGGCCACTGAAAGGATTTTTGGCTTCTCTTCTGGAGGAGATGAGGAACCATGGGAGATTTGGGACAGAGGAGTGACATGATCTGACTTAGGTTTTGGGTTCTGTGTTGAGAACAATCTGTGCTGGGTGGGAAGGGAGCGGAAGAAAAGTCAGAAACCCAGAGACTAGTTAGGAGACTATTGGTATCATCCTGGGCCAAGGGAATAGCAGTAAGGTGGTGAACAGTAGTAGATTCTGATGGGTTCTGAAGGTAGACTTAGATTTGTTGTTTAGAAAGGAAAGAAAAAGAGAAATTAAGGATATTTATAGGATTTGGCCTGAGGGGTTTGAATAATAAGCTGTCTAGGACTGAGATGGTAGCATGGGGCCAAATGGGGGAGAAGCAATTCATTGGGGTGAATAAAGAGGTGGGTGTTGGACTGATGAGTTTGAGATGCTTGTATACTATGCCCCGAAGAGGCCCCCACCAGGAGCCAGACCACACTGAGTCCTTGGGTCTGTGGACAAAGTAATAGGCAGAGATGGTGGAACGGCCACCCCAGCTCTCGAAGTTCTTATTCCTTACAGAGGGATCCAGGCAGGAAGACAGATAATCACAGCCAGTAGGCAGACTAGCCTAGACTGCAGGAACAAGTCATTTTTTTACCCAGAACTTTCCTTTAGGATACAAACCAGTAGCCCTCCATATGGCTCAAACTTTTGATCACTTATTCAGCTTTCAGACTAGGCACAATCAATATCACACCTCATCTGATTACAATCCCATTCCTGTTACCGTTAGAGATAAGACTGGAAGAGACCTCTATGGCCCTACGCACACTTGCGAACCACACTTTGATGGGTATGTGATTGTATGCCTCTTTGAAAAAAGTTTCAAGTGAAATCAAATCCTCCTGCTGATATTTCTGACCTTCACCTTTTGGTTCTATATATTTTTGCCCAATTTTTTGCCTGAAGCTAGGAATTGTGCAGATTAAGCTATGTATTCACCAGCACGCTAACACAGAAAAGATGTTGTTTTGCTTCCATGCGTGATTACCAGTGAGACATGTATTTTCAGAAAATTGTCTAAGGTTGGTTTTGAATGAAATTAAGTGGTATCAAAAATCAGGTTTTGGCAATTTATTTTATTGAAGCTTTATTTATTTGAGAGAGAGGGAGAAAGCAAGGGGATGGCGGGGGGCGGTGGGGAGAGAATCTCAAGCAGGTTCCCCGCTGAGGGCAGAGCCTGACATGAGGCTCCATCCTCATGACCCTGAGATCATGATCTGAGCCAAAATCAAGAGTCAGATGCTCAACTGACTGAGCCACCCTGGAGCCCCTAGTTAAACTTAAAATTGATGTCTAAGACCGAGTGAACACCTATAAGAATTAAAGTAATTGTGCTGGGTGGTAGATTATAGGTGTTTTATTTTTCTTTTTTCAAAGTTTTAAAGATTTAAAACTCTATAGGAAGAAAACATTGCCATGATTGTATATTAGATTGATATCATGCGCTTGAATATTGATTTAAGAAGCATCTATTTTCTTTTTTAAAAAATATATATTTTATCTTCCTATCTTTCTTTTAAATTACATTGTGAAGCTAGTCCACAACATGTTTGTGCTATAGGTCATTTTTTTTCCTATTTATTACTATGCCCACAGTTCAAATGAACTGATAATGAGGAAATGAAGGCCTGGCTTGTCCTGACAGGTATCAACATGAGCTAAAGCTACTCATTCGGGCTTCTTTGGATATTCTTTTCTTGCAGCTTCCTCCAGGAAGAGCCTTGAAGGGGCATGGTAGGGGAAAATATGGGGCCAGTCCTCAGAGAGGTGAAAATGAACAAACACAAGAGTTGGGTGACATAGACCCACAGGACTGAGATGTCGTGAAATGACTGGTTGTATTGGGATAGAGGTTTGGCAGACATACCTGTCAGTCAACAATTTCATTTCCTTTAACCTCCAGGATAAGAATTAGAAACTTGGGCAAGAGTAGGAATAATAAAAATGCATCTTTTTTGTTTCCTGGAGATGTTCTGGCCTGTGGGTTTTGGGGTTTGAGGTTTTAGGGAGTCTCTCTGTATCGGTCTTTGCGTGAGGCTTGCAAGACAACTTTGACTTTGTAGCCTCAGACCCTGATGGGGCTCACTGCAGAGAGAGAGAGCATGTGTCAGCCACCTAAGTCTAAGGCTCGCTCTAAACTCCAAGAGACAAAAGTGGATGTGGGGAACAACTGTTGTTTCCATATAGTATCTCTTCTTGGTTAATAGCATCCACTCCCCTAACTGGTCCTCTTCTACTCAGCCCGATTTTGTAAGAAGGGGTCGTTACCTCTCTGGCCTAACCAGTGAGTGGGTCTGTGAACCAAGCATATACAATCAGTGCTCTTTGCTGAAGTTGAAAGGTTGAAAGGAAGATCTTTCTATTTCCCGTGGGCCATGACCTGCAGAGACATGACTTCAAAGCTGCCAGATACCCCACAGTGTGGAAGATAGCCGATAGGGTAACGTCAGTGAGGACAGAAGCCAAGATGAGAAATGGGTAGAAGTGGAGTGGATGAGATGGGGAGTGGGTATAATCTAGACAGTGAGAATACTTTACCTTATTTCAGTCCTGTGTTCCTAGAAATACTCTAGTCCTTCCTTTTTGTGCTTTGGTGCTGTGATCCAGTAAATCACCTTTAATTTTTTTTTTAATTCCTTGAATTTGTTTCTGTCAGTTTCAGCCAAATAATACAGATGAATACAGGGGAATGTGTACTTTATTCTAAAACTCTGAGTTCATGTTTCCAACATAGGTAGAGGCAGGTGAGAGAGATTGTGCATATGCCTAGAGGTTTTCTGAGCTGATTGTATTTTCTTTTCCCTTCCTCCTACCTTTCTCCATTTCTCTCCTTCTTTCGTTCATTCCTTCCTTTTTTCCTTCCTTCCTTCCTTTTTAAATTCCTTCTCTTTTCCTTCCTTCCCTCCTTTTTTCCTTCCCCCTTTCTTCCCTCCCTCCCTCCCTTACTTTCTTTCTGAAATTGAGCAGAAGATGGCAGAAGTAGATGAAGACCCTTACAGTAGCAGAGAAGAAATGGTAATTAACTGATTAATCACATTTACTGGAATTACTAGTAACTATTTAATGTACAGGGTCCAATTTAAGTGAGGATTTAATGAAGTAGAAACATTTGGGAGAGGAAGAGAGGTAACATTAAACTGTGCCCATTACATCATCAACACAAGCTAGACGCTCTATATCCATTACCTTGTTTAAGTGTTTATGAGAGGCTTATAAAGTAACTGTATAAATTACACATACTTTATGACCTACGTTAAGTGGAAAAGAAAACTTATTTGCTCCCATAATTGAAATTGACTAACTCCAAGAGCAGAAATGGTTTTGGAGGGGCTTTATTTGGTGCTTACGTGATGTCATCAGATCAGTTTCTGAGTCAGGACCTCTGTGTTGTGTAACTCCTGTTATATGGAAAACTGTGTGAGCGGCACTCTCAGGATTGGGCAGCTGCTCCTGTTCTTTTTCCTCACGTTTCCCTTATTCTTAGACTTAACTTGGTGGATCCTGAAACCTGAGTCTCATATTATGCCAGCACCTATGAAGGAGAGTCAGTTTCCATCATAGTATGAAGAAAAGTCCGAGAATTGAGTCTTGGCATTTCTTGGCAATTCCAAAAACAGTTGAGATTACTATAGTTCCTTGGAGTCAGACGTGTTGACATTAAGTCCTGACTCTACCACTTGCTGGCTGTGTGAGCTTAGGTATTTCCTTGACCTCTCTGAATCTCAGAGATGGCCAGTACCTTCCTGCTAAATTTAGTGCCAGACATTTGCTATCAGAAAATGAAATTTAGGGACGCCTGGGTGGCTCAGTTGGTTAAGCAGCTGCCTTCGGCTCAGGTCATGATCCCAGAGTCCTGGGATCGAGTCCCACATCGGGCTCCTTGCTCGGCAGGGAGCCTGCTTTCTCCCTCTGAGCCTGCTTGCTCGCTCTCTCTCCCTCTGTCTCTGACAAATAAATAAATAAAATCTTTAAAAAAAAAAAAAAAGAAAGAAAATGAAATTTATATAACCTGATTTGTTTGCTATGTCTTTTTGAGATCCTAGCTGTTAACACTTTGGTTCAGGAGCTACAATATACTTCACTCATGAACTTGGTGCCTTGGGGCGCCTGGGTGGCTCAGTGGGTTAAGCTGCTGCCTTCGGCTCAGGTCATGATCTCGGGGTCCTGGGATCGAATCCCGCGTCGGGCTCCCTGCTCGGCAGGGAGCCTGCTTCCCTTCCTCTCTCTCTGCCTGCCTCTCTGCCTGCTTGTGATCTCTCGCTGTCAAATAAATAAATAAGATCTTTACAAAAAAAAAAAAAAGAAAAGAAACTTGGTGCCTTGATTCTTCTTCTTAATTCAGATAGACTTTTTTTTTTCCATCTTTAAATTGTCTTTGATAGTTATTTCTAGCAGTAGCCAGAAGATAATCTATTGAGAGAGAAAAGGTTATGGTCAACTTTTGCCTGAGAGACTTCACTCTGATGTTTTCTTTCCAACTAGAAAGAAGCTTTTATTAATTCATACTAAACTTTTCTCCTTTCATCAAAATCTGAAACTTTTGTATAATTAGAGACTCCACAAATTGTTCTAACATTGATCTCTGTTGTGTACAAGTTATATTTTAAAACATCGCCATCTTTGTTTTTCTTAGATTTTTAACTTCCTAAAGGCTGCAAAACAGAAACTAGAAATTAAAAACTAGACACCTGTTTGTCTTATGTGAAATTATACACACAGAAGGCAGTGACTATCTTCTTGCCCCTCTCTCACACCTCTACTGTACCCCTCCTGCCCATAGAAATTTCTACCTGTCCTCCCTTGACGAGGCTATCTTTGGTGCTCAGTCTGTCTGGCAAGTATCTTAATGCAGGGTAATGCTCCTTTTGAGGACTATCACAGGTAGCACAAACACATACACTCTTGAGATTTGCCCCTGGAAAATTAGAGGAAATTCAGAATTTGTCATCTTCAATTCCTTTTTTTTTTTTTAAATTCTTTTCTCTTTCATTTTTTAAAAATTATGTTATGTTAGTCACTGTTGAGTACATCATTAGTTTCTGATGTAGTGTTCCATGATTCATTGTTTGGGTATAACACCCAGTGCTCCATGCCATCCATGCCCTCCCTAATACCCATCACCAGGCTCACCCAGCCCTCTACCCCCCTCCCCTCTGAAACCCTGTTTGTTTCCCAGAGTCCACAGTCTCTCATGGTTTGTCTTCCCCCCTGATTCCCCCCGCTTCATTTTTCTCTTCCTTCTCCTAATGTCCTCCATGCTATTCCTTATGTTCCATAAGTAAATAAAACCCTTTAATTGACTTTCTCTTTTGAACAGAGTTTAGGTTATGAGAACACATACTTATCAACAAGGCTGAAGTCTCCAAAGCACACTGGGAAGCTGGAAACTTCCGGAACATTTTTGTAGTTCAGAGGTGGAGACACAGTTTCTACGCACGAAGGCATCCTCCTGCGTAAACGCCTCAGGGAATCCAGTCCTGCGAGCTTGGAAGATTATCTTTCATTGTCAGAACTTCACATTCTTAAGGTATAATAATATAAAAAGAGGAGATCTGCAGGCATCCTTCCCCCCACTTCTGATGGAGTTCTACATCACTGACCATGTCGCACACTTTGAAACCAGGCGCATTCCTCTGTGGGGAACACAGGCAGCTTTTTGTGAGAAATGTCAGGTGCTTAAGGCTTAGAGGAGATAGGAGAGCTGCCCCCAAATATTTGATATTTGTCAGGTGAAAAGTGCTCCCAAGGACTGAACTGGAGGTAGAACCAGTGGATGGAAGCTTTTATGGGGGGGGCAATTTAATGAGAAGTTTCCTAAGAATTGTAGCTGTTCAACAAAAGAACAAGTTTCCCTGAGGTCTTCAATTAAGGGCTCTCTGATATTATTCAGGTTAGAGAGCAGAAGCAAGAGGTTCAACCTAGGGTTCATGGGCCCTCAGAATGTCCTAAAAACAAAGGAATCAAAATAGTTTCTTGGTCCTATTGGATACACTGACATTCTGAATTGTGAAGAAAATTTATTCTGTCCCAGTCTCAGCATTACCTCCACACATTTTTGCCCCCAAGGAGTGGAATATAAATACTCAAAAGGGCAGAGGGGATATGCAGGATGGAAACATAAAAAAGCAAAGTGAGCCAGGTGGGCACTGGGATGAAATAGAGTCAAAATCTGTTTGGAAGTGCTTGCTCCTACTGTGTCCCTTTGCCGTGTGGGAATTGCGACCCAGTGTTGCCAAATCTCCTGAAGTTGCAAGAAAACCAGGAAACAGATTTATTTTTTTAAAGATGTGAAAGCTCTTGATCTTTGAAATGTTGGTAACTAAAAACATTCAAAACACAGTGCAGGACTAAGGGTAGGGGGTTCAAATAAAACTTGTCTGCAAATCAAATTTAGCCCTCAGGCCACTTTCTTGTGACATCTGGAACGAGCAAAGAGATAATAAAGTGAATGAATAAGTAACTATCCTGGTCACGAATGAGAGCACAGATGAGAATTTGTGATTTCTCAGTCATGTATCATTAACTTTGTCATTGTTTGTGTCATGTAATGTCTTGATCATGGGGCTTAGGTCTACTAAACATATCTGCTGTCCTCAGAGTGGAGCAGACATCTCAAGAAGCAATATGGCAGTGTTAAAATATTCTAGGTACACATATACAGTCAGGGCTCTTCTGTAGAACATTGTCAACAGTGTACCATATTGGAGGTATGATAGGGCAATTCAGTCAGAGAGACTTGAGGTAATATTCCTATGTCCCTCCTCACCAGCAGGTGGCCTTGGGAAGATCACTTAACCTACCCAAGTCCTAGGTTTGGGGTCTGAAAGATGGGTAAGATGACTCATACCTCAAAATGTGGGTGTGGGTCTGAGTGGAAGTTTTATGAGGTACCCAGCAGAGGGCTCAACGCAAAGCTGGAACTCAATTAACTTCCCTAGATTTTTCTCTGGGATCTTCCCTCTCACTCATTTAAGATAATTTTCAATTGAAAAATATGAGTATTGTCAGAGTTCATCCGGGAAAAATAAATGAATGAATCAAACAAATAAACGACATAACTAACATAACTCATATAATGGCTAATTTTATATATCTTGGCTGTGCCACAGTGCCCATATTTTGTCAAACATTATTCCAGATGTTGCTGTGAAGTTGGTTTTTTTGGGTAAGTTTAACTTATAAATTGGTAGACTTTGAGTAAAGCTGATTACTTCTATAATGTGGGTGGGCCTCACCCAATCAGTTGAAGATCTGAATAAAGCAAAAGTTGACTTTCCCAGAGCAAGAAGGAATTCTGCAAGCAGAGAGCCTTTGGGCTCAGACTGCATACATAGGCCATACATGTGTATGTTATGTATATTTATATCTATATTCACCCTGTTGGTTTTGCTTCTCTGGAGATTCCGGACTAATACACCCAACAATGCCTCAATCGGCAGTATAAGATGTATGAAAGGGTAATTAATTCATGTAAAAAGTGGTGATGAGTTATGCAGGGGCTTTGATTTGAGTCCTGAACTGTGTCTCCCCTGGGGCCTATCGTCCTGGAGGTAGGTCCAGACTTGTCTGGTGCCAAGTGCTTAGTTTGTCTGACTTCAGTAAAAATCCCAGCTGACAGATGACAGAGTTGTTGCTGATGCCCATTGGATGATTCACCTTTCAAATCCTCGTTCCCAGTGCTGGGGAAGAAAAAATGTCCTGCTCCTTCTGTTCTTGATACTTTATATCCTGCCACTTCATAAAATGCTCTTAGCGTTGCTGGGAAAGGCTGTGTGGAGTTAAGCTGGTTGGGATTACACTTGCTCACAAAGTTCTCCTTGTGAAAGTATGGGAGACAGAAATTTAATTACTGCAGGAATTTCATGTGGGGTTCTTTGGGGCCCGTATCATCATGTTTTGTGTTTAGCGGATCTCAGGAAGTGACGGTGATTGTATTCAAAGTAAAAACGGGCACAGGTGATGGTCGTCCAGAAATCATGCCATTGATTAGGAGCTATGATGTCACAGGCTAAGAAAAAGGCAGGACTTGTACCGTCATCACTAAACATATCCATTTGCCCCACATCCACACCTCCAAGACACGGACGGGAACCATTTCACAAGGTACAACCTGCGGCAGGAATGGATAGTCACACAGAGCATTACTCCCACAGTAAACAGGATTGCGCTGCTCAATATTTATTCTGTAATTTATGGAGACTTGAACGTCCATTGTGAGGGGGCTGGGCAGAGAGAGAGTTAGAGGTATGAAGGGGAACTTCAGTTACTTTTCTTTCATAAAACGAGAGCAACCTTTCCAGAGAAGGTAGATGTGTATAAATTCTTTAAAGAAAAATAAAGGTTGGCCAGGAACTTTTAAAAAATCAGAAGAAAATGTTGAGATGGTCATCACTTGGTACTTGTAGTTGAAAGAGGGTCTGAATCTCTTATTTGAGTCATTAAAGGTAAGCAGAATTCCAGACACAGCACTTAGACTTTCATTTTAAAAGTTGCTAAAATCCGGTGGGATCAGTACTCCCTTAATGTGACATGCAAGACCTTCTACTTGCATTAGGACACCTTCTGGGTTCTCTGAACAGGGGCGCCCTAATTTGGATTCAGACCTTTATTAACTGAAAAGGCCTGGAAAACTGCTCCCACTGGAAGTTTGACAGCACCCATTATCTTAAAGCAATGCCTAGTCACCATTTTTAGGTCAAAACGTTATTAAATAGATTCTTCACTCTTTCTTCCTTATGATGCTGCTTTCACATAAATTTCATCTCACATTTATAATTCATTCCTCCAAATTTCCTCCCATTATGTCAAAATTTTTCAAATGTTTCTGTCTTAGGTTTTTTAAAAAAATTTCTTCTATTCCTTCCCAATTACCATATTTCTTTTCCTTCAAATGTTGCTCACCATTGTGGCATTAGTCTTTTAAAATATACGTATCAAAACCTTTTATTCACGGGGAACAATGATCTCCTTTCAAATGTCTTCTCCTATTTTTTATTTCTTTGTAAAAGTGTAAAAGAAGAAAGAAAATGATCGGAGCTGACATTGGTTTCCCTCTCTCCATCACAGTGCAGATGATCCACCTCCTATATGCACGAGCCTGCACAACCCCCACTTTCCCCCACGCTCTGTCGATGGCACCCACCATTCATCAAGTCACCCAGGATAGAATCTCCCAAGACTGACACTGCTCCCTTGTTTTCCAAGTCCTCCATAACCCTCACTACTTCACTGGGTACACTCCCTGGTGTCTCTCCTATCGGCCTCCAACCCTGCCGCCACTGCCATGATGGAAAGATCCTAGTTATCTCCCCCCACCCCGCCTCCCCTTCCCCCCAGCCCCCACAGGACTATTTCAGTTGCCTCCTATTTCTAATATCACCTTCTCCATTTATTCCATAAATACTCTTGAGATCCCTACCATCAACTGTGTTGGGACGCTTATCATGTTGGGCAAAACTGACGATCAGTACCCTAATGGGTACTGAGGGGAGGGAAATGCGAATTACATGATCACAAAAATATGTAAGCATAGACTCTCAGCTGCCATAGTAACTCTCCCCACCCCAAAATCTCCTCACAGGGTTTAAAATCCTTCAGTGTCTCCCCGTTTCCTTTAGGATAAAAATCCCAAACCTAGCGAGGCATGGCATGTAGATCATTCATGCTTGGCCCCTTAAGGATCTTTCCAATCCTTTCCCTCAACACTGGCATCTCACATCCTTCCCCCAACACCCAACAGGTCACCAAGCCGGCGGGACCATGCCTCAGCTGCCTGCTTTTGCTGATGTTCTTTCTTCTGCTTGAATGTTCTCCTTCTCAGCTAGGCTTGAACTGATGCATTTTCCCAGACCCAACTCAAATACCAACTCTAATTTTTTTGACGACTTTCTTGCCTTCCTCATATCATTTTTGTCTCTCCAACATGTGGCATGATCTAGCTTTGTGTCCCTCTGTGCCTTATTTGGAGGTGGGACCCACTTCTATGGGACTCCACTGCAATTGCACATTCCTATGAGCCTCTTATGGGGGAGATTAGAAATGCTGTGAGGTCAGAGATCCTGTTTCATTCCTCATCTCTGTATTCTTAGGGTCATTTCTTTCTTTCCTTCTTTCTTTTTTTAAATTTATTTGGGAGAGAGCAAGCTAGAGAGAGAGAGAGAGAGAAGCACAAGCAGGGGCAGAGGAAGAGGGAGAAGCAGCTCCCTCCCGGTGAGCAGGGAACCCACAGCCAGACTCGATCCCAGGACTCCAGGAATATGATCTGAGCATAAGGCAGATGCTTAACCTACCGCACACCCAAACATCCCTCTCAGGGCCAATTCTTATCACTGACACCTGGCAAGGTAGTTAATTACATATGAATACGTGAACGAGTGAAGAGCAAATGCTTGTACTGCATGTATGTTTTTCATCCTGCTATTAACCCAGAAGGTTTTTTTTTTTTTTCATTTATAAATGGGTTTCTATTTACAGATGGGGCCATCATGTTAAAAAAACCCAGCTTACACAAGTTGTAAGGGTTGGAGCTTAGCCTTAGCCATGAGCAGGAATGAGTGATTGAAAGACTCAATGAATGACTAAGTGGATGACTTCAGAAAAACTAAAATAACTTCATGAAATTTAATTGTTCTTTTTTTCTTTTCTGTTGCTGTGGAGGAAAATTATTTGTAGGTGGGACAGCTCTGACTCTAACTTGATAGAAATGTGGGCAAGGTCTTTGGTCTTACTTTATCTACAAGGAGACTGTGGTGTACCTGTCACAGGTTTTCGGGGCTGATTGAGTGAGATAAAGCGTGTAAGGTGCTTCCCGACGTGGCAGGCACGTGGTCAGGCTGGGTGAGTGGGAGCAACTGCTCTTATCTTCTATCACGCTAGGCTTTCCCTTTTTTTCTTCTAAAGTTTTAAAAAGAAGAGTACAGAAAATAATCACGCAACATGCAACCCTCCATGCACGGAACAGCTAGACCTACATAAATTAACAAAGTGCAAATCCCTTTTACAGGTAAAGTCATAACATAGTAACCTTTTCACAGTTACTGTTGAAATCTGCCCTTACCTCCCTATAGGTAAGGCCTATACTGGCCTTGAGCTGACTTTTCCCATTACTTACAGTTTATACTTTTGTCATACACATGTGTTTATGGAAAAAAAATGTATACAAATGTTTTGAAACACATTTACAAATGTATTACCATTTGTGTGAAAGTATATATTTTTTTACTTCTTGCAGCTTGCCTTTTCACTTTATACTATTGAAATTTACCTATTTGGGCACATATAACTGGATCATTCATTCCGTTTTATGAATATGATATTAATTTCTTCATCATATGAACATATATTCATAAATATACATTTTTTAAAATGTTGGCTGTTAAAACAAAGCTCATTGAATATCCTGATATATGTCTTACTGTGTACATATGCAAGAGTTTCTTTTTGTCCCTTGTCAGCTAGGATTTTAGGAGAGAAAGCCTTCTGCCCTCATATGTAATGAATGAATTCTCTCCTATGAATCTAGAATGGAACTAGCTATGTATCCCAGGTGAATGGAAAAAATTGTTACTCAAATTATTTTTTTATGGGACAGTTTTCTCATAGAACCCTGTGAGACGGGTTATACACAGATAGGGAAATACTTGATTATACAATACACCCGTTGGCTCAACCCTGTGAAATTGCCAATATGTAATCACTTTTGATTAAAAAAACAATTTTATAAAACTCAACCCACGTGTCTTTAACTGAAAAATTTTGCCTAATGAGATGGCATTTTATTGTTTATGAGATGATATTTTATTGTTTTAATTTGTATTTACTGGATTACAAGAGAGTCTGAGAATCTTTTTACATACTTTCGATAATTTGTCTTTTCTTTTCTATTTATTTTAATTTTTGCTCCGTCTCCCCCCCTCCATTTCTCTAACCTCTTGCCTTTAAAGATACATGTATGTATGTGGTAGTATATATCGTCTCCCTGTCTTTGGGCCTTTAAAAATTTTGTATCATTTTATGCAGAAGTTTAAATTTCACTATAATCAAAATTGTCAATCTTTTCCTTTAAAGGTTTTTCTTATTATTTAAGACTCCTTTTCTTTGAGGTCAAAATACATTTTCTGTATTTCCTCTAACAGATTCAAAGTTTTGCTTTTTTACATTGTTTCTTAAAATATTTAGACTTTACATTTTTGTGTGTGGGATGAGGTAGTGATCTAATGTAAGCTTTTTCTACCACCCCACCTTGCCTCCTCAAACCCACTCATGATGTAGAAATTAAAGACTTAATATCTGGCACACCCAGAGGACCTGGGATCCGTGCTAAATCCCTTTTATGTGATTAGGACCCATACTTTTTTAATATTTGGACCTCATTCTTGCCAGTACTCACTATCTTCAATGTGATAGTTTAATAATTTCTTTATATGTGGGAGAAAAATTGCCTATGTTGTGTTGTTGTCTTCAAAATTGTCACACATCTTTGCTTTTTGTTCTATGGATTTTTAAGATCGGTTTATCAAATAAGCTCCACCTAAAAAAAACTATTAGGATTTTTAGGAGAATGGTTTATTATTTGGATCAAAACAGAAAATAGAAATGATAAATTTTTTGTCCATGTTTCTCTTTTAATCTGGAGGTCTTCTCTCCTCTCTTTTTCTCTTGTAATTTATTTATTAAAACAACAGCAACAAAACAAGCAAACATGTTTTGTGAGCTGCTGAGTTTCTCATGAAAACACAGACTGTTGGTTCCTGATTGCATTTTCAAGGCATCCTTCAACATGTTTCTCTGGCCCTGATAGTTCCTATAAATTGCTAGTTAGAGCTAGATGATTGATCAGTTTCAGATTTTACCTTTTTTTTTTTTTTCCCCAGTTGCATGACTCCATCAAAGACAGGATTATAAACTTGAATCAAGAAACAGAATGTGGGGGCACCTGGGTGGCTCAATGTGTTGAGCCTCTGCCTTCGGCTCAGGTCATGATCTCAGGATCCTTGGATTGAGCCCCGCATCAGGCTCTCTGCTCAGCAGAGCCTGCTTCCTCCTCTCTCTCTGCCTACCTCTCTGCCTACTTGTGATCTCTGTCAAATACATAAATAAAATCTTAAACAAAAACAAAAACAAAAACAACAACAAAAAAACAGAATGTGTTGGAGTGCCTGGGTGGCTCAGTTGTTAGGTGCCTGCCTTCAGCTCAGGTCATGATCCCAGGGTCCTGGGATTGAGCCCCGCATCAGGCTCCCTACCTACTTGGTAGGAAGCCCACTTCTCACTCTCCCACTCTCCCTGCTTGTGTTCCCTCTCTCACCGTGTCTCTCTCTGTCAAATAAATAAACAAAATCTTAAAAAAAAAAAAAATGAATGTGTTGTTATTTCTGCTGCATCATATTATCAGCTTCCATGATTGTTGCCTAGATCCTTAATGCAACAGTGCGTGAAAAATCGTGATATTCTAATTCTATCATTCTTTCTCCATTTACTAGCTGGGATACATCTATCGAAAAGAGCTTTCTTTTCTCAACTATTACTCTGAAATGCAATTTGAATAAACCAGGCAAGATGAATTCTTAACTCTTTTCCCTTTTTTATCAGTTTCTAAAACAATGGGTTACTTATGTAGCAGACCTCAAGGTGATCTTTAGTATTGTTTTTAACTCATGGCTTTAAACTTATTTGGTATATCTTAGTCCATTTCATTATATTGTCATCACTGATGTCTAAACTGTCACTGAACAATCATAATGTCTCCATTGGGATTGGCTTCATCAGCACATGGCCTGTGCAGTCCTCCAGGACCCCATTCTCTGGAGGGCCCTGCATTAGCTCCTGTGCCTGCTAGAACAAATGACTGCACACTGAGGGTCTTGCAGCAGCAGAAATTTAATTTTCTCACAGTTCTGGAAACTAGAAGTCCAAGATCAAGGTATTGGTTGAATTGTACTCCCTCCAAAGGCTCTAAAAGCAGATCCTTCCTTGCCATTTCCAGCTTCTGGTGGCTCAAGGTGTTCCTTGGCTTGTGCCTGAGTAACTCCAGTCTCTCTTTGTCTTTCTCTCTTCATGTGTCCCATAAGCACAATTGTCGCTGGATTTAGGACTCACCCGATAATCCAGGATGATCTCATCTCAAGGTCCTTAATTACACTGGCAAAGACCCTTCTACAAAAAAAGATGACATCCACTGGTTCTGGGGGTCAGGCTCTGGGCGTATCTTTTTGGAGGGCTTCTCTTCAGCCCACTCTAGGCCATATGCTTGGTTTAATTTCAGTGTAGTTAAATTTTATTATTGTTTTTCTCTAGGGTTAGTGCCTTTTGTGTCCCATTTTAGAAAAGCTTTGACTATTCCTAAGTTGTGGCTATATATTCCATGTTTTCTTCAAAGCCTTTTGCTTATTTTTGTACATTTAAATCTGCAATCCATCTGAAAGTGAAGTAGGAGATTGGGTTCTACATTCATATTTTAATATGTAGCAATTGACCTGGCACCGTTTTTGAAAGATCATTCTTTTTCTTGCACTGCAGTGTCATCTTCAGACGTCCTGTCACTGAATGTGTACTTACTGACTCTATCTATTCCACTGGCCTGGGTATCATAATTGTTCTCGATATCTCTTGGTGTCACATCCCCAGTACTCATCTTCGTCAAGCTTGCCTTGGTTTTGTAAGGTCTTTGGGCTTATCTGCACATTTGAGAAGGTATATGAAATACAGAGTTTTAGGATCCTGTTAATCTGCACAATTTGGGGGGATTTTGTTTGGGAACGCGTTGTATCTGTAGATTAATTTTGACATTACTGACACATTCGCAATGCTGAACTTTACAAAACCTGTCCGTGGTAAGTCTCTCCATTTAGTTAGAATTTTATTTTTTTGTTGTATGCTTCGTTTTCGTGTAGAAATCTTTTACAATTTTGTTAGCTATAACCCTAGGCATTTGATATATTTTAGTGCCACTGTAAATAGTATTGTTTGTTAAATTTTATTCTGACTCATTTGCTGTTAAATATTAAGTCAAACAGTTGCTTACATTTGCTTGCCACTTTTCTACAACTTTGATCAGTAAGGAAAGGAGCCAACGGTTGTAGATAATTTATTAGTCAGGGCACATATTTACATGACTCTCTTTAACTACCCCCCCTTCCCAACCCCCATCAAGTTCATGGGGGTGAGGCAGAGTGGGCCAAGGGGAATTCTGCCCACACAGGTCTGTGAGCAGCTGAGCAACACTGAACACTGGAAACTCCCAATTATTTTTTTTTTAATATTTTAATTTTTTTTTATTTGTGAAAGAGCATAAGGAGGTGGAGCAACAGGCAGAGTGAGAAGCAGCCTCCCTGGTGAGCAAGGAGCCCAATGCTGGACCCTGATCCAGGAGGCTGGGATCATGACCTGAGCCAAAGGCAGACACTCAACTAACTGAGACACCCAGAGGTCCCTGGAAACTTCCGATCTTATGAGGCTGCTGTAAACCTGCCTGTTCTCCCTGCAGGAGACAGAGATTAGGTTTATTATCCAAGAATGTAAGCAAGTGGCTCCAGTGAGATAAATCTCTCAATCTCTCTAGAACGGTATATTATCTCTTCCTTCCAAGGGCTTTACTATTCACACTTGCCTCCTTATTTAGAATGTTAGGACTTTACAGAAATGAAAATATTCATGGAGAATTTTCATCAAATCTATGTAAAATCACTTAAGAATTCTAATTGTTGTGGATTTTCAGTTGATTAATTGAATTTTCTGTATCACAATCATATCTTCTGTGAATAACGGCAGTTTTATTTTTCCATTTCCAATCATTTAGCTTTTGATTTCATCTTGCCTCACTGCATTGCTTGGAATCTCCAATCAAGCTTGCATAGAAACAGGGATAGTGGGTCTCCTGGTTCATTTCTCATTTTAGGGAGAAACCTCTCATTTTGTGTGTTGTTAGACTGTTGTAGTTAACTTATGTCAGGTTCAGGAAGTTCTCTTTTTTTTTAAAAGATAATAAATGGACATTGAATTTTCATGAGATGCTTTTTTTTTTTGCCTCTATTGACAGATAATTATATAATGTCTCTACTTTTTTGTACTTAATATGGTAAATTACACTGATAACATTTTGAATGTTAAACCACCTTTGCCTACCTGAAATACCCATTTGGTGGTGATATACTGACCTTTTTATGGGTGAGATATTATAATATTTTGTTTGGGATTTTTTTTATGTGAGCTCGTAAGATATGTTCTATAATTTTCCAGTCTCGTGATGTTCTTGTCGGACATTGATATCAAGGTTAGTCTGCCCTCAGGAAATGAATCTGAAAGCATTTAGTATTTCTCTTCTCTGTAAGTATTGGTATGAGTGTTAATTCTTTAAATATTTGAAATAGTTCATCAGTGAATGCATCCAGACTTCTTGGAGTATTCTTTATATGGGAAGGTTTTAATAATGAATTCAATTGCTTTAAAGGTTATGGACCTAATTATTTTTCTTTCTCTCCTTTTTAAAATTTTAATCAGTTCTTTTTTTCAAGAAAATTGTTCATTTCATCTAAATTTTACAATTCTTTAAATTTTGGATGTATATTTACCATGTCCTTTCTGTTTTCTTCGGGGTTGACTTACTTTATTTTATTTAGCTTCTTGAATACAAAGGTTTTTTTTAAAGATTTTGCTTATTTAAGAGAAGGAGTGACAAAGCACCCACGAGTCTGTGGTGAGGGTAGAGAAAGAAGGAGAAGCAGACCCCACCCCTGCCCTGCAGGGAGACCCATGTTGAACTCCATCCCAAGACCCCTGAGATCATGCCTGAGCTCAAAGGCAGGTCCTTAACTGTCTGAGTCACCCAGGCATGCTTATTTATATATTTTAAAGGTAAGGTCTAGGGGCACCTGGGTGGGTCAGTGGGTTAAAACCTCTGCCTTCAGCTCAGGTCATGATCTCAGGGTCCTGGGATCAGAGCCTTGCATTGGGCCTCTCTGCTCAGCAGGGAGCCTGCTTCTGCCTCTCTCTCTGCCTGCCTTTCTGCCTACTTGTGATCTCTGCCTGTCAATAAATAAATAAAATCTTAAAAAAGAAAAAAAAAATTAAGGTCTAGATTCAGTCTTGGGCTTGAACTTATCACCCCCAAGATTGAGAGTCTTGGGCTCTACCGACAAAGCCAGCCAGGTGCCTCCAGATTGTTGATTATTTTTTAGCCTTTTTTTTTAAAAAAGTGTATTTTTGAAGATTATAAATTTTCTTTTGAGTACTGTTTTAGTTGCACCCTTCAAGTTTCAAGTTTGGATAAATCGTGTCTTCGTTATTATTTAATTTAAAATCTGTTCTGATGTAATGCTGGAGTATCACGTTTTGCTGGAGACGATTATCCCGAGCCAGCCACGGACGGCTGACCCTGGAGCTGCACCTGGCAGTGAGAAGCTCCAGATCCTCCTCCCTTGCCCGAGGAATGCTGGTTCCGCCCGCTGTTTTTGCGGTGGGAGGCATTTTCAGTGTCACACGCAGCCTTGGAGGAGTACAGTGCTGTTGAGATTCTGGGGGACTGTGTCAGTAAGGGAACCGAGGTAAGGGCTCCATATGAACTTGAAGATTCTGGGGGGTGGTTGCGGAAATGCACTCATCTTATGACGCCCTCAACAAATATCATTAAGCTCCCTTGCTTCTAAAAACTGCCGGCAACCAGTGTGGAGTGGTTTGCTGCTTTCTTCCATCTCCTTGCCCCTGTGTATATGGCCAGTTTACAAACCAACAGTTTTCTTTTTGACTGATGAATATGTATAAGTATGCTGTTCAGTTTTCAAGCAATTGGGGATTTTCTAGTTATCTTCATGAGATTTTTTTCAAGCCATTTGATTTCTGACCCGTTGTGGTCAGAAAAAAAAAAAAAAAAACCGCTGAAATTATTTAAATCCTTTGCAATTTGTTGAGATTTGTTTTATGGGGCAGCATATGGTGTGCTTTGTAAATATTCCATTTTGCACTTCAAAGATTTTGTATTGTTCACTTGTTGGATGCAATGATTTACATGTATCAGTATCCTTATTGATTTTTTTTTAATCTGCTTATTCTATCCCTAAAGTTTTAAACAACAATTCTCCTTTATTTTGCTAGATTTTTTTTTTTTTTTCAGTTGTCAACCTGTTATTGGTAGCCAAACTATCAGTAGGTATTTGGAAGCTCTGTTGTTGAAGTAATACAGATTTAGAACTATTATATCTTTCTGGTGGATTGGATCATATATCATTATAAAATACTCCATTAATCTCTGCTAATGTTCTTGCCTTAAAATTTTTTTCATCTGACTTTGTATTGAGGTTTCCATGGTGTATCTTTTGCCATCCCATTGCTTTCAATCTTTTCCTGTCCTTGTACTTCAAATTTGTCTCTTGAAGCAATTTAGAGTTAAATACTGTATTTTTAAATACTGTATTCTTAGATGATAATCTTAGTCTTTTAATGGTAGCATTAAGTCCCTTTATGCTAATATGATTATATATTTGTGTTTAAATTAGCATTTTATTTGACCTCTCTTTATGTTCCTTTTTATTTTTTTTTTAACTCTCCTTCTTGGACTAATCAAATATGTTTTTATTTTTCTCCCTTTATGTAGTTTATTCTTTTTCAATTTCTAGAGATTAAAGCATGCATATTCATTTTGATATAAGCTAATATTACTTTACCACTTCCTTAAAACTGTAGAACCTTAGAACACTTTAATACACCCTTTTTTGTATTTTTTATTCATGTTTTTAAAGATTTTATCTTTTTATTTAGAGAGAGAGTGTTGGCGCTTGTGCTCCCATGCTTGAGCGCGATGAGGGGGGAGGACCAGAGGGAGAGGGACATGCCAGTTCTGCACTGAGCTCCTAGCCCTACCGATGAGGCTTCATCCCACATCCCTGAGATCCAGATCTGAGCTGAAATCAACAATTGGATGCGCTCAACCAACCCAGCCACCCAGGTGTCCCTAGTTATTTTTTTATTGTGGGTCTACTGGAAATGATTTTTTCAGAATTTGTAATGAAAATGTATTTATTTTGCCATTTATTTAAAAATATTTTTTCTGGATATAGGATTTTATGTTGGCAGTATGTCATTCCTTTGTTTTCTGGTTTTCATTATTTCTTTTGAAAAATAGCTTTAATCTTTTCATAGTCACCTTTGAAGACAAAATTTCTTTTTTCAATTTAAATAGTTAATATGTTTTGTCTTTGTTTTTCAGCACTTTTAAAATAATTAGTCTGGTTTTTAAAAAAAAATTTTTTTTCAAAGCAATTTTTATTTTCTTCCCACTTTCCTCTTCTACTAACCTAAGGTAAAGATAATGTCCTTTATATATTTTTGGGAGACAAAACTTAATTCTCTGTATTTGATGCTTAATTTGTGGGTAGATTTTTAAAAAATTCTAATATATTCTTTTTAATTGTTACTGGATGACACAGGTTTTTTACTTATTCAGGTATCAGTTTTGGCAATGTATATTTTTCTATAAAATTATTTCACCTGAGTTTTCAGATTTATTGTTAAAAATGTTCATAGTGCTCTCTCCCTCCCTCCTCCTATATATTCCCCTCTTTCTTTCTCAGTCTGGATTTTTTTTTTCTTTTTCCTTTTTTCTTTGTTAATTTTTAAATATATTTTCTAAAGCATTTCTAATAATTTATTTTGCTAGAGAAGACCATATAACTTCCGTAATCTTAGTAACTTAGTAAGCATGTAACCAACCATAACTGTGTCAGGCCCGGACAGATTCAGCAGAATATTTTCATATTATCAGGAAACAAAACACAGCCAATTGTATTACCTTCCTGACACAGCAGTTTCTTTTGTGATAGTGTGACTTATAATTTATTATAAGTAGTGATTTATAATTTATTTGTTAGTAGTGACTTATAATTTATTTATTTTCCTATCCTAATTCTATTTTTATTGTTCTACATTTTCATCTATGTTTATTTTCCTTTTCTGTTCTCTTCTGTTTTGGGGACAATGCAGGGTCATTTTAAAAAACCTGCCATCTTAGGAGAAAGAATCCACTTTTGACCATCCCAAAAAATTAAGGAAGAAACAATAAATATGTCAAGATAAAAAATGTTTCACCCATGTTTTCAGATAAACAGATGTATACTGTAGAGATGTCATGATATTTTTCCAGTTTATTGTAGTATTTTTAGCAAAATTTGTCCTGTAATTTAAATAACTCTTCCCTGTCTGTACATGAGAATCCATTGGCATTGCCTTTCTTCTCAGAGATAACTTTTTTAAATACCTAGAATGGAGATGATTGTAGGTCAAAGTCATAGAGACAAGTTACGTAGTGATGATTTTCCTTGGCCATGCCATCTTAACAAACCTTGTTCTCCTCGTGATGCAGAAATGATCCCTTCAAGAATCATTTAGGGACTACTATCTTACCAAAACAGAAAAAATTATATTTTCCTGCTTCTTGACCTTTCTTTTCATTTTTGATTGGATTGTGGACAATGTTATATTGATAGATAGTTTATTTTTGTCTTCCTTTAAAAGTTTGACAGGTAAGTAAGCTATTTTTAGATTCCTTTGGGAATTATTTCAGAGCTATAGATTGTATCTAGAGGAAATTTTATTCCAAGTAGAACTTCAGTTCTACTTTTAAGGAGTGAAACATCTGGGATCTCTGTTGAATCCCTGGGTGATCCCTCTATGCTAAATACCAGAATTCAGGTATCTCCGAGATTCTAGGACCTGAGAATTATTGAACTTACTGCTTTCTTACTGTTGGTTGTTCTTTACCTACTCTTTAATTACTTGTTGGAAGTCTCAATCAATGGATCTTGATATGCAGCCACAGCCCCAAGAGGACACCTGTGGACGTATCTGGAGATCATTCTCTGCATGGCTTGCTTTTCTGGCCCACAAATCTTGCTGCATCAGCCTCCAGCCCTTCTCTGTTTTCCCAACTCAGTGAGAGCACCATGACTGCTTGGATTTTTGTCTTCCTGAACCACAGTTTGAAACTTGTCTCCCAGGAGAAAGCTCGCGAAGCTTAGCTCATTTGTTTCTCTTCTTGTGGATCACAGACTGAGGCTACCTATTGTTTAATAACTATGTATAATTTCTTTTCTTTTTTTTTTTTTTTTTTTAAGATTTTATTTATTTATTTGACAGAGACCACAAGTAGGCAGAAAGGCAGGCAGAGAGGTAGGGAAGCAGGCTCCCTGCTGAGCAGAGAGCCCGATGTGGGGCTCGATCCCAGGAATCTGGAATCATGACCTGAGCTGAAGGCAGAGGCTTTAACCCACTGAGCCACCCAGGTGCCCCCTGTGTATAATTTCTTCATACATTTTGTTAAGTTCTCTAGTTGTTGTTGGAGAATGGCGAGGCTGATGTTTTTCTTTGTCATGGATAGACGCAGAACCATTAGCCAGTATAATTCAAAGTTAACTAAGAATTTCTTTTTCCTTGACTTGGGGAACGGAATTTTGTTACATTCTCTAAGGATACTTGGAGTATAAAATGTCTTCCACATATGATACAAAAATGTATGAACCTTAATACAATTCTTAGGTCAGACTCCTTAATGATTTCTTGCCTCTAAATCTTAACGATTGCATGAAAGGGTTTCTTTCTCCAGTGAATGACCATCCAAACTTTTTTTTTTAAACAGAAGGCCAATTGTTAGCAGTAGAATGGATATTGATTGAACTCAACTAAATATTTCCTTTAGCAAACTACCAAAGAATTGACAAAACTAGAACTATGTTAAAAATATACATGTACAGCCCAGAGAACAGATGGAATAAATAACAGAGGAATTTAGAAATAATTTTTAAAATCCTTAGTGAATGTTTTTCTCATGCTTCAGAATTGCCAATCATACTCTCTAAATCACAGTAATATTGAACTTAAAATAAAATCTGGTTTGCATATCTTTTCTGTCTGATATGACACACTGTAGTTAACATGCCATTTACAAAAACAAACATACTATTAAGTAAATTGGATTAGTCATCCAGATAGCATTTACCTATTTCCTGAAACATTGAAGGAGAGAAAGAGGAGTTGAAGATGTAAAATGATAACCTGGCTTTTCCTAGATCATTGCAGAACCATACCACACTATCATATTCCTGACTCCTTAGCTGTATCAGTGAGAAGAATGCCAGTGTTCACTCACAGGACTCTTATCTACGATGTGTTCTTAATTATCTAGTTGACTTTAGGGGGACTAAATATTGTCCTCTTTTCACTATTCTAGCACTCTGCCAAGGGCTTCCCATCATACAGACTTGAAGTGTTGAGAATTGCTCTTGAACTGACAATATATTGATAATTGTTGAAGTGATGGGCCCATGGGGATTGGTTCCTGTCTACCTCCATATCAGCCTTTGGTCTTCCTCTCTCTGCTTCAAGGGTTTTCCTTTATCCACTGAGACTTTTTATTCCCTTGGCTTCATAACCTTTTCACTGCGTAACTCCATCCACCTTTCTCTCCGTTCTCTGATGACAATTCCTGTTCTCTGATCTCTTCCTCTTTCCCTTAGTCATCCTGAACCTAGAATTTACTTCACCATGAACTCCAGCTTTGCCATGAACCCTTTGCCTCTATTCAGGATCCATCGCCTCTTTAGTACCCTTCGTGGGGCCTTGTGTCCTATAGTCATTCACAGAAACATTTACCAGAATGTTCAGAGATCTCAGTCCTTATTGGATCAAACTTTGGTGCACTGTCTGATTTTTTTTTCGTATGTATGATCTGTCTTCTGAGTATTTCTCAGGAAAGTCTTTCCTGTACCCTCATGTTCTCTAGTTGTAAACTGGGTCCTTACAGCTCTTTGAGCACATAATTGTTCATCTCCTTTAACTGACAACTGTATTCAGATACTGACCCTGATTCTGAATTCCTTATTCCTAAAAAATGACTTATTTATCACTTTAAAGATGGCAGATGAATGAACATAAATTGCCTCAATTTTCATTTTTCTTTGTCAATTTCTCTGCATTGTTTTCCATTTTTTTCCTTTCTCTGTGTGTCTAAGAATTATGCCCTTCTCATTTTTAGGAGCAGACTGTCCATACAATGTTCAAGTCCTTACAGTCTTTGGAACCCCCTCTTTTAACCCTGCTGCCATCTCAAGACAGTACTTTATCTCTGTCTCTGCTTCTTGAAAGCATAGTGCATATGTATTTACTATGTCTGCTTCTTCATGGCTTGCTTACTTCTTGATCCTTTGGTCACCTGGTGGGCTCTCAGTCATCCCATATGATAAGCCATGGTTGTTATTTGTTATCACTGGTGCTATTCATGTTCTCTTCAGAATTTTTTTCATTCTACTTTTTTAGTGCCTGAATCTTCCCTGACTTCATGAGGGAATCCATGATGGCTGAGAACACCAACAGGCTGCAATGAACTAGGCTGATTATATTGATAACTGTGGTGTTGACTGGGAGTTGGAGGTGCAGCCTGTTAGGTAGTCTGGAAGACCATCCACTAAGGTAAATTTCAAATCTGAGGACATAAAGGAAGGATCATAATTGGAGTTACTGAGCCAACAATTTAGAACTAGGAAGACTTTATCAGAGCAAAAGCAGCTGGAATTGGGTAGGAAATGTGAAGTTGGGGAGAGGTCATTCTAAGTGACGGCTTGCACATTGGTTGGTGTCTGACGATTGCCTTTGTGAGCAGGCAGAGGCAAGATAGTTGGAAAGGCCAGACTGGTTTAAGGCCATAGGTGTATCTGCCACTTGACTTCTCTGAGACTCTGTCATGGGCAGGGTTGGGGTGGCTTCTCCTTATATTTTCCTAGTGGAACTCCATGAGGTCTAGTGCATTTTTAGAAATTTTAGCTCCCAAATAAGTCCTTTAGCCCCTATGCATTTGGTTACTCCAAGCATTAGTGAATTAAAAATTGCTATCACTGCCTGATCTGGGTCCCTATTTCTGGTTGAGTGGGCTGAATATGGGTCTATGTATTCTTTAAAAGACAACCAAGAGAGACTGAGATCAGGTTAAGGTTAAGTTGCAGACAGTTTGTGATCAATACTACAGGCTCACAGGGATCTCTCCATTAACACTTCAATTGACGATGCTGTGTGCATCAAGGAAGTGTACCAGGGAAGGGTGTCATCCACACCAGGGAAGGGTATCACCCATTACAGATCTGGGCAGTGGTGGGAGATTGAGGGATTGGATTAGATGGCTAATTGGGCTCAGTGTGAGGTTTCATTCTGCAACACTTCCTTGTGTTCTTGGTTTCTCTATTAGAGGTAGGGCCGTGATTGACCCAATTCCAAAGATCTATAAAAGCTGGTCTCTACTTCATTGGCAGAAACTAGCATCCAGTGATTGGGAGTCTCTAATGGAACCTGATTGTGTCACCCTTTACTCACGGGCAGCATTTAAATATGAATGATGAGTTTTTGTGTGTTTAGTGTTTCATGATTTTTTTTTCAAAAATTTGCAAGCATTTTCCATATTATCATTGTGCTCTTTGATAGCAATAACTGTGATTTCTTCATTCAGGTGAAGATTTATTGTAGCTCTGACAGCAAGGACTTTTGTGTTCCATTGGTCATTGTGGACGTGGGGTTTGTGTGCATGAGTGTGCTCTGATTTGATCAGAGGTAAAGAAAATAACATCACTCTCAAGTTAAGCACACAGGTGAACCTCCATTTTTGAATTTTCAGTCTTCATGTCAGTTCGTTTCCTTAGTAAATACTACTACCCCCCATTGCATTACTATACAGCCACATGAAAAGACTATATGGCTGTTTGATTGCCCAGGGCTATCTAGTGGTCCCATTGGATTATTTTATGTACTTGGCTTAATTTCAGTCATTGCTGGTAGTGCTGCTGGTTTTCCTGTTCCCTTTCCCTCACCATAGCCTTGCATTAATTTGATTACCCAAGGTGGCTTTGTTGAGAATACTATATACAATAAGGTAGATTATTAGCAATGGTTTTTTTTTTTTTAAGATTTTATTTATTTGACAGACAGAGATCACAAGTAAGCAGAGAGGCAGGCAGAGAGAGAGGAGGGAAGCCGACTCCTTGATGAGCAAAGAGCCCGATGCGGGCCTCGATCCCAGGACCCTGAGATCATGACCTGAACTGAAGGCAGAGACTTAATCCACTGAGCCACCCAGTTGCCCCAGCAATGATTTTTAAAATCATTTGCGGGCAAATTGCTGTATCAGTGCCCCATAACAATGTTGACTAGTTCTATTCTTCACAAAGTCCTTTTTATTCCTCCAGAAATAAGTCATAACTCTTAAGAACTTTGGCTCTAAACTAAAATATGAGCCAGCAGGCATTATACTAGAACACCCTCCGGGGTAATAACATTATTTCCATCGTGAGGGGCCTGTACATTTAAGTCATAAGAAAAGGACCCATTCCTGATCTCAGAATCGTGCTCCAGTCTTTTCATTTTAAGTTTCTAGCTGTGTTGATGAGCATGAAGCTTGTGTTTGAACTAAGAAGGACATTTCCGCGGACACTTCTTTGCTCCCTAATCCTTGCATGAGCCGCTCATGTCAGCCATGCTATCCTGACTCTTAGTTTTTTGCCTTCATTTGTCCAATCTTGCTCTTTCAGTCCCTTAAAACACTTAATCCTTGAAATCACACAGTTCTGCTCCTACTCTCCTTACCATATGATAGGATCAGAAAACTCAAAGTGGAAATATTTTCCTTTTTAGGACAGTCTTTGGGTATCAGTACAAGAAAGGTCACAGTAATGTGCAAAGTTGGGATGGATTAGATTAAATTTCCTTAATTTGGGTTTCTTGGGCTGTCTCTCTTCAGCCCATGTTGGGCAGAAGGGAGAACAACTTTCTTCCCTACATTAGGAACCCATGTCAGGCAAAATATACTTCTTCAGCTTTGGGGAGTAGAGACTGAGAGAATTTTAATTTGCCTCAAGATGGCTACCAGCTTGTGCGTAGTGGGAAATTGCATTTTTGACACTTTTGTGACGATCAGATCCTGCCTTGAATTGCTTTCTAACAATAGGTTCCATTTATTGAACTCCTACTATGATCCAGATCTATATAAAAGTGCTTTCCATATGTAGCAGTTGTGAATTTTAGTCTATAACTCAAATGTGCAAACACAGATCTATTTTATCTAGATGTAATTCACATATCACAAGATTCACCCTTTTTAAAGTGTACAACTCAGTGGTTTTGATTATTTTCACCAAGTTGTACAATCAACACCACTATCTAATTCCAGAAAATTTTCATCACTCCAAAAAGAAACCCCATACCCATTTGTGGTCCCCTGTATTTCCCCTTCTCCTCAGACCCTGGTATCCACTAGTCTCCCTTCTGTCTCAATGAATTGTCCTATTTTAGATATTTCATACAAATTGATCATACAGTATATGAACTTTCGTATCTGGCTTTTTCCACTTAGCATAGCTAGTTCACTCATGTGGGAGTGTGAATCAGTACTCCATTCTTTTTTTATAGCCAAATAATATTCCATTGTATGGATATAGCACATTTGTTTATCCATTCATCACTCGATGGACATTTGGAGTCTCTCCACATTTTGTAGAAATGGATAATGCTGCTATGAAAATTTGTGTACAAGTTTTTGAACATTCATGTACATATGTTTTCATTTCTCTTGGGTGAAATGGAATTTCTGGGCCATATGGTAACTACGTTTAACTTTTCAAGGAACTGCCAAAGTGTTTTCCAAAGCAGCTGCACCATTTACATTCCCATCAGCAATGTATGAGGGTTCCAATTGCTCCATATCCTCACCAGTATGTCATTATCTTTATTATAACCATCTTCATGTGTGAAGAGGTAGCTCATTGTCGTCCAGTCCCATTGTATGTTCTTCAAGTCAACTTACTTTCTACTCCAAGCTTTCATCCCGCCAGGCTTAAGCTCAGTGATTTTCACTGTTAGCTAACTGAGGTCACATCAGGATCCTGGGAGACTTAAACAGTATGTGGATTTGGGCAGGTGATGACCACAGGGGTCTGGTCACTTGAATTACCCACACACACAACACCTAAACATCCAGCAGTTTGGTCCACATGGCCAATATATGCACCTTTCGTGAGGTGGCCAGGGTTTTCATCGGCATGTGCGCATCAGGAAGCCATGCATTGCTTTGTTTTACTCTGACCACAATGGGCCTTGAGTGATTGAGCCTGAGTACAGGTTCCCCACTCCCCTAGGATCTCTCTAGTTCTCCTCTAATCCAAGGGTATCTAGCCTGAGAGAAATTTTTTCCCCTTTATGTTTCTTCCACCAGAAAAAGTCTTTTTTTACCCCCCTACCCTCAACTCTGGGCGTTAAGATTATATAAACAAAAACGATGAAGACAAATGATTTAAAAGCAAAATAAAATAAAAAAAAAATTTTCTGCCATGCTATATGCTTCCTCCTGGGCAATAAGCATAGAGCTCACTTCTTGCTTTTGTGGGAGGTGGGGTGGAAACATTTTAAGGTAGTCTAGGTCTTCATCTGGCTTCTTTTAGACAATACTAGGCAGACAGCTACCTAACCCCTAGACAACTAAGGTTTGTCATCTCAAGATGTTATCTAGTCACTTAGGCAATTTATAATTGAATTCTTAAAACCTCAGGAGTAAGGATTATCACTGTTTGCAGGTGGGAAAACTGAGAGTCTCAGAGACTAAGTAGCATTTTAAGCAGATAATAAATATTGGTGTAATGAATTGAACTTAAACAGGGTTACGTAGGTCATACATGATAAAACTGGGAATCATACTTGAAAAAATTCAAGCTCTCCACCCAATGTCAGTATTTGAAATTTGAACTTATTGAAGAGGTTGGCTCCAGATGACTACTTGTAGTCTAATAATGAATTTTGTTCCTGGATTCCCTAGACAGTAATAGTATTTTTTCTTTTTTGTACTGAAAACAAAGAAAATCAGTTGTCCTATAGACATGAATCAGCAGGCTCCCAAGTACTGCTTCAAGTCAGGAAAAGTGTAACCAGTCGTGGGTGTAAGCTGGATTTTTGTTGTGGGTTGGTGATAGTTGTTAACAGTCTCCTAAGAACAAACTTCGGCACCAAGGCTTGATTTGCGAAAGGGTGAGTTGAACCCAGTGTAGGAAGATGTGAGTGTGGCAGGGGCACCAGTTTCCATTTGAGGGGAATCACTGTCCTGGTCACTGGAATTGGTGGTATTACTGTTTTCCGAGACATTTTCCTGTTCCCATCCTTCTGATAGCTGTGGCCTGTGAGCTGTGTCCCACTGCTCTTGGCTCAGAAACCACATCCTTGCCTTAGTGTTTACCTTACCCACAGGGAGGCCACATATTATTTGCAAATCGGTGAATTGACCTTTGCACATAACACCTTTTCTTTCAGTACTTTTATTCCCCGTAGTTCCAAAGGCCCTCCTCTGCCTGTATTTCTCCCGGATTAAAATGTGTGGTGTACCAGGGTGGCTCAGTTAGTGATGGCAGGGTCCTGGGATCCAGCCCCACATGGGGTTCTCTGCTCAGTGGGGAGCCTCCTTCTTCTTCTCCCTCTGTCCCTTCCCTACTTCCCCCTCATGCCCTCTCTCTCAAATAAAAAAAACCAAAAACTTAAAAAAAAATGTATTCCTCAAAATGTTATCATCAGTCATTCACACCTTCCATCAATACATCTAAATTTACCAAAGGTGTGTTTATATTTTGAGAAGCTTTGTCTTGAGTCGGGGGGAAAAGACTTTCATTTATTAATACAATTTTAACTTCAGTGGAGTAGTCTACCTTGTGCTTTGATTTTGTAAAAATGGGGCTTATGTTGGGGATTGTGATGAATGCTGCTATGTAGAGAAGACTTCAGTCCAAGCCAAGGGAGAGCTAATGCTTTATATGTCTTACTGCATTTAATAAGAACAGCACGTCGGGCTCTCTGCTCAGCGGGGAGCCTGCTTCCCTCTCTCTCTCTGCCTGCCTCTCCATCTACTTGTGATTTCTCTCTGTCAAATAAATACATAAAAAAAAAAAATCTTTAAAAAAAAGAACAGCCCTTAGTTGTGGGTATTATTGTCATGCTATTTTACAGATGAGGACATTCAGGCTTAGCAATAGTAAGTGGTTTTTCCAAGGTTACTTGATTAATAAGTGATGGTGTTAGAAATTAGATGCAAGGATTTCTAACTCCAAATACTCTCTGTAGTTGGCTGCTGTCTCCTTTCATGCTTGCTTTTGCCGGCTCAAAATAGATCAGAATATTGTACCTGGAAACTAATGAATTACCAGGAAAGACAGAGTAAATGTGGATCAGGTAGAAGAAGAGGTGTTACATATTAAAATTATATATTATATAAAATTATTATATTATATATATTATATAAAAGAGTTATATAAAAGTTACATAAAAGAATATTATTATAAAAGTTACATAAGTACCTATTATGACTGAATGTTTGTGCCCCACCCCCAAATTCATATGTTGAACCCCTAACCCTCAAAGTGATGGTATTTGGAGGTGGAGCTTTTGAGCAGTGATTGAGTTTAGATGAGGTCATGAGGGTGGAACCCCAATGATGGGATTAGTTTCCTTATAAGGGGAGGAAGCCACCAGAGTTCTCATCCTCTCCATGCAAGGATTCAGCGGGAAGGCATCTGTCTGCAAGCCCTCACTATGAACTGAATCTGTTGACACCTTGATTTTAGACTTCCCAGCCTCTAGAGCTGTGAGAATTAAATTCCTGTTGTCGAAGCCACTCAGTCTGCAGTATTTTGTTATAGCAGCCTTGGCTGACTAAGCCAGTGCTCCAGCCTAAAATATCACCAGCCCCACGTTTCTCTTTTCTCCCCCAGGGAATCAATTAGGGTTGTATTCTTGGGTGCCAGAAGGCTTCGGATTTCAAGAGTTCACATTCCCATATGCCTCATATTTGTGTGTGTGTCCATATCAGAGACTATCATGTCTGTAGCCCCTGCCAGCCAGCTAGCTGCCATTGTAGCTGGGATTAATAAGAACCAGTGCTGAAAAATGGACCAAGACTGCCCTTCTGAGGCACGAGGAGGAAGAGGGTGAAGGGAATACAAGGACCGGTGTGACGTGGACCCTGAGGCTGCCCTCTACCCTACTGACTTGTCTTTTTATTTTTTTAATTATTTTGAGGAAATATATACTTTTTAAGATTTTATTTATTTATTTGACTAGAGAGATACAGTGAGAGAGGGAACACAAGCAGGGGGAGTGGGAGAAAGAAAAGCTGGCTTCCTGCCAAGCAGGGAGCCTGATGGGGGGCTCAATCCCAGGGCCCTGGGGTCATGACCTGAGTCGCAGGCAGCCAAAGGCTTAACAACTGAGCCACGTAGGTGCCCCCTGACTTGTCTTTTGACACAGAGAGTTGCCAGGGTAGTCCGAGGGCTGACAGAAGTAGGAAAATTCTGTGGACGTGTCAAGGAGAAGGGTCGCCTTCCTTGCAATGATGAGAGTAGAATCTGTCATTAGTGCTGTGATTTATGCCTAAACAGAGAGTTAATCTGGGGAAAGGCAATGTAATTATGTATTATTGTATTGTCATCCTTTCTTTGTTTTGGTTTCTTCTTTTCATTCCACAGACCGACTCAGTTCTTCCCCGTCCTACAGAAAACTCCTTTGTAGGCTATAGATTTATCTCCCTTTTCCATAATTTCTCCCCACTCACTTACTTCTCTTTGGACTCCTTGCCCCTTATAATTGGGCTTCTGCTTTCACCGTTCTACTAAGGTGTATTTCAGTGAGAGTGTTCAGAAATAAAGCACAACCACACTCCCAGTAGGTAAGTCCAAAGGACATTTTTCCAACTCGTGCCACCACACCATCTGTAGCATTTGGCTCTGTGGATTGGACTCCCCTTGAAATTCTGGTCAACCTCATATGCTGTAGTAGTACTTTCTTCATTCTCTTTTGTTCACCACATTCATTTATTTATTCATTCTCTCTGTTAGTTTCCTGGAGCTGCCATTACAAAGTACCACAAACTGGGTGGCTTAAACAATAGAAATTTATGATCTAACAGTTCTGGAGGCTGGAAGTCTTAAATCAAGACTGCTCCCAGGGTTGCTCCTTCTGAGGGCTGTGAGGGAAGAATCATTCCAGCCTTCTCTCCTTGGCTTGTAGATAATTTTTTTTTTCTTTGTGAATCTCCATATTATCTTTTTTCTAAGCATGACTGCCTGTCTCTGTGTCCAAATTTCCCCTTTAGATAAGGACAGCATCATATTGGATTAGGGCCCACCCTAAGGATCACATTTAACTTGATTACCTCTATAATGACTCTTTCTCCAAATAAGGTCACATCCCAAGATACTAGCAGGATTACAGCAGGTCTTTTTTGGGGCGGGGACACAATTCAACTTACAACATTTAACCAGTTTGATTCAGTTGAATGTAATTTGTCTGACGTGTTGAGCTGGGAGTTTGGATCTGAAATGACCTAGTACCTACCTTTGGAGGGATTCAGAGTCTAGTGGGGAGATAAACCTAGACGAGGTTTTCTCTAGAGCTTGACAGGCAGTGAATTAACATAACCTGCTGACTGGCTCCACAGTCCAACCCTGGAGAGTTCCCCAAAGTAAAGGAACATCTAGGGTTCTAAAGAATGAAAGCAAAGACTGAGAAGCCCAAGGAAGATGGTTGGTGATTCTGACATAAAGCGTCCTAAGTGACAAAGGCAGAGAGAAGCCAGGTGCCATAGTCAGGGAGAGTCACAGATGTATCCCTTTCTCTCCGTCACACTGCCTGGACGGGCTAATAGACACTTTTTTTCCCCATCACAGTGGGATAGGGAAACCTTCCAACATCAGCCCAGTTAGTAGGGTAGAGGGGATTATGGGAAAATCTCAAACTAGGAGAAGGGTGGTTTAGGAGCAAGAACACAGATACAGGCTAATTGGCTTACTTTTAGCCATTTTCCTCTTTTACACCTTCATACTTCATATCTTGAGGCTGTTACAGCTAGAGGTTTAAAGCTTTCAGAGAAAAGCAGTGCGTTGAGCCAAGAAATGGAGTGGTTTCACCATTTAGAGGCTGAACTTCTAGGAACATCCCTTTGGGACTTTCTACAGTGTCCTTGGTGTTGTCCCAGATGGACTTAGGACTAGATTGTTATAACATGTTTGGCACAATATGCTTGAAAATGTAAGTGTAGAAATGCTTGGAGTTGGAATAAATATTAGCATGGAATTTTGTGGTTATCAAACTCTACAGAGCCTCATGGCTCCCTGTGAAACCCTAGGGATGGGCTCGACATCTGCCCACCTCAATTCACTAGAAGTACTTTGGTTGAGAAGGGAGTGATTGAGTGCACAGACTCTGGAGCTGGGTGCTCTCTAAATATATGGTTCTTTGACCTTGGAAGAGTTTCTTAACCTCTGTCTTCTTTATTTCTTTCACTGTAAAATGGAATTTATAACCGGACTTACCTCATAGGGTTCTGTGAGGATTAAGATGAGGGAAATTATACATGAAGCATTTAGAACCAAGATTCCTGCAGAACGTATGCTCAGGGAGCATTGTTGTTCTTATGATTTATTTCAGATAATGGGACTTGGGGGACGATTCGACTTGGCAAAGGAGTTTTTAAGCAAGTTTAAGACTTCTGCTTTAATTCTTTCTGTAGTTTCACAGATGGAAAGATCATGACTCGCCCATAATCATGCAGTTAGTAGAGTGCGAATAATTTCCTGGAGTCCCTGACTCTCAACAAGGTGCTCTGTACCCTCTCCCCACCCCATTTCCCACCAGCTATTTTGGACATCCTAGCTCCCTTCCTGCGTTAGTCATTACTCCTGGGTCACAAGCAACAGAAGACAATTCAAACTGGCTTAAACAGAATAAGAATTTATCTAGCTTTGGTCACCCTTGTATCCAGATCTACTTATTCTTATCTCCTTAGCGTCTCCTACCCTCTTCCCAGTGAAAGATCTTTCTTCCTAATTATGGGAAGAACCCAATGACGCACTCATGGTCTTATTAGTCCTGTGTGTGGTGTGTGTGTCCATTTTTAAACCAATTATTGTGACCAAGAGGCCCACAAGCTCTGGCTAGGAATGGATCAGGGACCTGATCCTAGAGCTAGAGGTGGGTAGGTGAGTGCTCAGCACACTCTACAGTGACTCTGAGTGCAAGGGAGGACACTCCCAATGGAGAACTAGGAATAGGGGAATGATTTCTGGGAAAGGAAAAACAACACAGGTCCTTATTTCCAAAAACTGACTTAATCACCAAAGAGCTGAATACCTCAGAGTAAGCACTCCTGTAACTTACAAGAGCTGGGCCATTTCATTTTACATTATCAAACCGTTCACTGCTGGTTCAACCCAGTTCACTCCCCTTCTTTGCTCCCAGCTGTGGCTGCCATGTCTTTTCTGCCCCCATGGCTCTGCTGATTTCTTGTTCCTTTCCCTTTTTGGGGAGTAGGAGCAGAGGTGGGGAGAGAGAGGGTCTTCAGCAGGCTCCACATCCAGCATGGAGCGCAATGAAGGGCTTGATCTCACAACACTGAGATAACGACTTGAGCTGAAATCAGGAGTCAGATGCTTAACTGACTGAGCCACCCAGACATCCCATCTTGTCCCCTTCCTTTTAACCAGAGACTGTCAGGAGGGTGCTTTTCAAAACAAGTATCTAAACTTTGGACTAGGAAGGTATGATTGGTATTGTAACATTTTAGATGATAATACATTGCCAACAACTTCCCATGAGTCTTAATCACTTTTTAGTTACGAGTGTCAGTGTTGGCCCTTCGAGATCCTATGGGAATATAGCCTGTCCCATGTGACCGCTAAGTGGGGTGAGCTACAGGAATATGAGGCCCCAGTGAGCTCAGGCTGCCTTTTCCATCCTGCTGCAGTTCTAAGACACGGGCCTCTCAGTCCCTGAATAACCCCAGTCTTGGAAATTGCACCTCTCCCCATGTGCCACCATCACAATTAGCGTGACTTGAAGCATTCCAGCTACAGTTTAGAAATTCAGGCTTCAGGGAAAGAACTGCAGAGACTTCTTATGGAGGGTCCTCATTTGTAGAATTTTCTCTGCCTGCCCTGATTGCAAAGCTCCAGTGAGAAAACCTTCGTTTTGTTATGGGGAGTTACTCATGCTAATATAGGCAGTCAGTGTTGTTTGCAATCTATTTAAATTAAACATTATTTTGTACTGGCTCCCTGAAGAGTCTGTATCACACACAAAAAAGCACCATTTCATAAATCTAATAAACAACTAAACAAATACATGCCTTTGTGCATTGATATCCCTTGGAATGGCTGTGTTTTCCTAAGTTTGTTCTATATGATTGCAAAGACAGCTATTTGTACTTATTTGTGCATGAGTAATTCCTGTTTCCTTGGAAGTAAAGCCAAAGGCAGACATTGGCTGCTTCTCTGCACATCTCTATGTGTACACAGGGATCTATAAATATGAATGCTCCTACTTCCAGAGTTTGAAAATAAAACGACCAAATATTTTTTGAATGAAACTGGTCTTGCTTTTAATTCATACCAACTCTCTGGAAAACATGCTAATAAAACCACTGTAACCATCACGTGTTTCTTTGGAAACATCAGTGTAATTAGCCCTTTCAGGAAGGGAACAAAACTGTATTGGAGACCTCAGTTTGAAATACAGTGAAGCTGAATACAGTATCTAATTACCACGATGCTGGTTTTTTTCCTTCTGCTTGGATTTCCTGGCAAGTCGTTATTTTAGGCTTTTTTTTCTCCCTTGTGAGGATTGTGATAGTCTTGGCATAAATTTTGCCAGGTGGAAGAGAAACCTCCAATCTTGTGGGTTTTCTTTCTTTCTGTCTGTCTCTCCTTCTCTCTCTCTCTCTGTCTCTTTGTATGTCTTTCTGGTCTTTCTTTCCTTTTCCTCTTCTTTTTGGTAAGGTATTCTTAGAAGTAATCAAAAGGGCTGTGTGTTTAGAGGGTTACCCCTGGAAAGTCAGGAGTCCCTTCAAAGCCAGGCTCCAGACAAACATTTCCATCTCTTCCCTTTTGTCTGTATCCCCCAAGACACCCCGGCCCTTGAATCTCCTCTTCCCCATGGTTGGACTCCCTTCTGCTCCAGGTAAGGATTCTACTGGCGTGGGCTTTCAGAGTAAAGAGAGAACTTGGAGGAATCTGGGAAGGCTTGTAGAGGCCCCTCCTGGAAGATTTGAGCTAGAAACCTTACCCTCTTCCTCAGCCAGCATTTGTCTTTTCAGCTTTGTCTATCGGATGAAGTATTTGTCCCTTGTGAAAGGAATCCCTTTGGGAGCAGGATGGGGGAAACTATTTGTGAGTTAGGAGTCTTCCTCTGGGGGAAGGGGATGAGGATAACAAATAACAAAAGCATCATAAATACAGCTGGTGAGAGCTGGGATTTCCAGGTGACTGCTCTGGTGCTCCTTAGGGCTCCTGGGGATAGGAGTTAATACCCCTCCCTTTGCACCCGACTCAAGGACTAGCCAGAGGGAAGACTTGTTCTGGCTGATTGTAGTCTCTCTTCACTTCCTGATGTGCCCCCAAAAGCATGAGCTTAGTTGAACAAAGAGGCTCCTCAATACTCCAGTCTCATTTCACCCTCACAATACCTAAAGTACCCCTGATTCTATTGTGTGAATTTTCACTCATTGCCATAGCCTCAAAATGAACACTCATGCTACAGACTGCGGACTGTTGAGGGAACATAAACCAGTGGGAACATTTGCACTTGAATTTCATTTAGAGGACCCCACTCCTTTAAAGTTCTCTTTGAAATTATGTTTCCTCAAATATGTCCAAGTGGTGCACACTTTTAAAATTATGTTGGAAACCTGTCTTGAGACACAAAGTACCATCAATAGTGATTATCTTTCTTCTGGAAATGATAACAGGTGTCAATAAGCATGTTTTTCAAGTGGGAGCTTCTGAGGCACTTGGGATAAATCTGAAATAATTTACCATGGTTTCCCAAGACGAGCACGGAGCCCGGCCTAGCACTTAGCCTCTTCTTTGTTCTCTATAACTAGTGCCCACGGTTTTCTTTCACTGCCTGCAGTCTATTCTACTTCGTCTTGCTTCTGGGAGTACGTGCTGTTTCCTTAGCCTGGAGCACTCTGGGCCCCATCGTTTGTCTGAGAAACTTCTTCCCACTCTGCAGATTTCAACTTTGACACCACGACATCGCGTCCTCTCCCTTGTGAGCTATGCTCTGAAGAGATACTCTGGACCTCTTCTTCCATATTTGTGGTTGTTTTTTCAGTATCTTTCTTTGTCATTGGATGAAGTTTCCTGAGGGCAGGCGGTGTGTATATTTTTTTCTCTTATTTGCAACTGTCAGCACTAGCCTTGGCATACAGTAGTCGCCTAGTAAATCTGTGTGGGAAATGTATGCCTGTGACAGGATCAGGAATTTACTGTATGTAAAACCTCAGGGTAAAAAGTCCTCTTTTCTGTTGTCTTTTTAAAAAGTGCGCACACTGGATTCTGCATCATTTCTTTGTGAGCGATAGAGGACAGGAAGTGTGAACAAATGTAATAAATGAAAAACCATGGTGTCATTTGCAATGTAATTAGCTCAAAATAGGCTCCATTTTCTTTCAGGCATGACCTTAAGCTTCATGGATCGCTCACAGTGCCTCCTGGTCATTCTTTCCAAGGCCACCGGTGTGAGCCTAGGAATAAATACTTAGGAATGGGCTTTAGCTTCATATTCGTCCTTTTCTCTGGTATGTGTTGGAAACACTGATCTTACTGCCTCTTACCCTCTATCCTCCACACTCCAGGATATTCAGTTAGGTCTGGATAGAGTGTTCCAGAAGTTTTGACTGGAAAGTGAAATACTGACTGAACAAAATTCTTTGTTAGTCCTTAGTCCTCATTGATTTGATTATAATGACACCAAGCTCCCAGGAGGTCTAGAGCATAAAGAAGTAGAACTTTACTGAATCCTGTGTGTGGAATGTTCATAGCCTGAGGTCTTGGCAGGCTTGTGTCTCCATGCTGACCGCTTCTACAACAGCTGCCTTGCTCCAGTCCCGGGAGTCAGGCTGGGGGCCCTGGGCTTCCTCTTTGCTGGATGACGAGCCATCCCAGCTGTAAAAGGGTCCAGTTCACTCCTGATTTAACCTTAATGCTTTCTTAAATCTTTGCTGTGTACTCTTGGCATCATCAGAACTTTTCATTAGTAATGCAGTTTTATTTTGGACCATTAAATTGTTTGAGTTCTAATCAGCATTTACAAATTATTTTATTAACTTTTTAGCTTCTAAGGTGTCTTTGAAGCTTGTGAGTCTTGGGTAGTTTGAATACAGCCTTAAAACTCCATAGGCAGTGTTCACACTGAATCAAATGATGTTTTTTAACAGAATGTTACACCTTTGAAAATTTACATAGGAAATAATTTTTTGATCAAATTAAGGATATGCATTGTAATAATTTACTTGGATACCACAAAACTTTACAGCAGTAGGAAATCTCCCTTTTCATTTCTACTCCCTGCTTTTTCCCATCTCAGCTTATCCCAGTATTAATAACTTCCACGGAAACGGGGAAGTCTGGAACCGATTTATAACTTCATCATCTCTGCAGAATTTACTGAACTTGCTCAGAGAAGTTAGACTCTTTTCAAGCTTAAAAAAATACTTTTTCAGACAAACAATAGTTTACCAGAAAAGTGTTTGCTAGGGATGAAACCCATCTACACATTATAAAACATGGAACAAAAATTTCTTAAGTCCTCCTATGTTCCTGAATTGGTTCTAGCCAAGGAAGTTCAAAACAACAGCTTTGAAGATAACCAAGACAGGACCCAGGGTCTGTTGATGAAGTCAGGAGCCTTCTGATTGAATGAGCTGTCGTCTGGAGCCCTTAGAGTTTCCTGATCCTCAGCACTGGTTAAGCATTGCCTGTCCTAGGCAGCCGGCAGCTGTCCTAGGTTTTAGAAGGCTGCAGGGTGTACAGGTACAGTCCTTGCCCCAAGAGCTCACTGCTTCTAGTCTTCTGAAAACATTCAGAGTAGGCCTTTTATGAGCACAGGTCGTGGAGTTGTAAAATGAGGTCACATACGGCAAGGTTCTGAGAGTGCCCGACACACAACCTCCCTGGGTTACTCTAAAGGGCGTAACACCATTTTAGAGATGAAGAAAATTTTGGTTTATGATTGGAAACACAAGCTTGAGGAATATCTCAAAGTGAATGTCTGAAGTTGGCAGCCGCTTCTCTGGCCTTTGCTTCAAGTCTCCTGTCGTATGAGTTCCAGCCTCTGAATTAGCTCATTACCAGACACTGGTGTCTGGATTATTACTTCATCCCTTTTTTCTCATTTTAATCGTGACAGAGTGCAGCCAGACTGCGGGGACATTTCCTTAGCATAAGGAGGTCAATTTTAAAAAAGAAAATCAAAATGTTAAAGAAAAGTACTTTTTTTTTTTTTAACTTAACGGAAAATTCAAGTTGTGCAAGGCCTTTAGGAATTAAACAATTACGTAAGTTTGTCAGTGTCTGGATTTATTCATTCATACCCCGCTTTTTTTCTAGAATGATTTCAAGTAGATAAAGCAATACATGAAATACACCAAAATAACAGGTGAAAGTGGGTTATAAGGAGAAATACAGATGGGTGAACACAAACTGGTTTTGGAATAAGCCTGAAGACACATCTATGGAGACACCTGTGAAAGGAAGGGTATGCTTATGTCTATAATTTCTGACACCAAAGGAGCACAGAACAAATGATGATTGCCTAAGGAAAAAAATTCCATGTAATTACCATCTCCACCTGAGGTACTGAATTGAATTCTGTGGGCTGGTCTTCCTCGGGGTAACTAAGTTGACAGACTATTTTCTGTCAAATTGTTCAAGAGATTGTAAGCTCCTTGGGGCAGCAGCTCTTTCTTTGTAACTGTGGCATCTGACAGAGTTCCTAGCACATAGTGGGTACTGAAGAAACACTGGTTGACCGGCTGAGTAAATGAGGAAATTCAGAAATGTGAATCAAGTGAACTGCCAGTTTGGAGCAAGGGTTAATGTGTCTGTTTGTTGGTGACTAAGTGACATTCTTGGACTCCCAACAGATTTTAGTTTACAACATGATTATCTGGAATAAAGATAGATTTTCAAATCAAAGTAAATAAATTCCTAGAAATCACTTGGCAATTAATAGATACCACTCTTAAAATGCAGCATTTTAATACCTCTTACTTAAGAGAACCTTAATGGAGCTAGCTTCCAATAACAAAATTGTTTTTAAAAAAGAAAAGGAGGCTGTTCACTTATTTGTGGAGCATAAGAAATAACACAGAGGACATGGGGAGATGGAGGGGAGAAGGGAGTTAAGGGAAATTGGAGGGGGAGATGAACCATGAGAGACTGTGAACTCTGAAAAACAATCTGAGGGTTTTGAAGGGGCGGGGTGGGGGTGGGAGTTTGGGCCAGCCTGGTGGTGGGTATTGTGGAGGGCACGTATTGCATGGAGCACTGGATATGGTGCATAAACAATGAATTCGAGTACACTGAAAAGTAATTTAAAAAATAAAAAAGAAAAAGAAAAAGAGGAGGCTGTTAAAAACGTGTTTAAGTTTTCTAGAATACAGAGTTGGAAGGAACCTTCCAGAATGCTTCATTTATCCCCATTTCCCACCCTTGTTCTGTAGATGAAGAGATAGACCAGATTGTTGACGTTTCTTGCTCAAGTTTATGCCAGAGTCAGGATGGGAGCTCTGAGTAATTTTCCATTTGGTCAAACCACAGCCTGTCCACCATTCCCTTCTACCAGTTTGTGATAAGGTTGTCTCAGAGAATAAAACTGAATAAAACATCAGGAATTGCATGAGGTGATACTGAAAATGTAAGAGTCTGTGTAATTGTTTGGCAGATTTTAACAGTGGTAATATATCAAGATTTTAATTTGCCTGGTGATGTATCTGCTCACCCATAAGGTGTATCCGGCTTGAGTTTGATATGATTTACTACTGGTGGTGATTACTTTGATTCAATACCTGATGTATTTACAGAAATTCCCGAACAGGTGTTTGCGATTCAGCAATGTCTCCAGCATCTAATTCGGTATGCAAGTTAGCAGGTCATGTATCATATTTATAGGAACTCCATTACATTCATAATAGGGTAAATTTTTTTCCCTGGGCAAAATCTTGAAGTTTATCAGTGAAGTAACTATGAATTCATGGCCATATACATGAAAGTTTGTAAATCTGAATTTAAAATTTTTTCCCCCTTGTTCTTTCTGAATTATCTTGTTGTCTGAGAAGGAAAGCACTGAGTTGCTTTTACTTTATAAATTTCTCAGCTTTGTTTTCTGGCATCCCAGTGGCCGGAGGTAATGCTTTAAAAAGTGTTTGGAAGTGATGTTAAATGAAAATCTTGGCGCCTCAGGAGAGGGGCCAATAGGACATTGAGTAAGGCCTAAATAATACCGCTGGATGTTGGGATAAAGAGCTCATTCAGTCTCCTGGGTCTGTAGACCTTGTTCTTGCTTCCAGGCTGTGAACAAGATGCTAAAATAGATTGCTGATCCTCGACTCCGGGAGCTGCATCAAGGCTTAAACTTGATTTAAGCACACAACACCTGGAAATATTTTTATCCTCTTCACTCCAGGCTGGATTTGAACTGCTGACTTGGAGATGAAGTGTTCTACAGCTCAGACCCAATCCCTACAGTCAATCAAGCTCCTTTCTCAGACACTTTCTATTGTGCTGGGCCCTGAGAGGTGATATTAAATGGCCCTGAGGAAAAACAGGATGTTGTTGCTGCTGTTGCCATTGATGGTAATATTGACGTGCTATCGCTTGGCTAGAGAGTTCTTTTATTAAAATAAAAAGTGCAAATTAGTTGTATACCGTAAACCCAAACTGGAAAGACAGGCCATGATCTATACAAAGAGAGGACAGTTGGCGTATACGTTCTGCACAAAAGAAACAGATAAATTTTTCTGAAGAGGCTTGCCAGCACCACTCTTCATAAATGTGTGTTCAACAGATAGTCTAATTGCCTCATTTATAGTAGTCAGACATGCTGGTTTTCTTCCGCATTATTTACCCTTCCACTGAGTTTTGGATTAAACAGGGAGATGACATTTCAATCCTGAGGGCTGCTTGTCTTAAACATTGCTTCTGTCTTCATGACAAGTGTTTTATTGTCACTTCTGACTGGATTCCTATTTTGTTTAGTCAGTTGTCTGTCTTTGCAGAGTTTGCGAGTTTAGCGAAGCTTCTGAGAATTATTTTTAAACCCTTCAGTTATCATGGCTCTTCAAAAATAAACTCTACTCCTATGTGAATGAATAAGACAAACTGGAAGCAATTCTGTGACTTATTCCTGTGGATTGGAATACAATAATTTACATCCATATAATGTTTTCCTTTTTGCATATTAGTCCATAAAACTTAAACTATAATCCATAAAACTTAATCCATAAAACATAAAACTATTATAGTCACTTGGTTAGATAGGTAAGGTATTCATTCATTCATTCATTTATGTATTTATTCAGCACTGATTGGGCATTGGGCTAAGTTATGGGGGTACAGAATATGAAAAGGAACCATCCGTATCTGCTGGAAGCTTCCAGATGTTCCCTTCTAATGGGTGCTAACAAAATCCAATACCACAAAGTATGTACAAAGTGTAGAGAGAGAAACAGAGAAGGATTGGTAAAGTTTGTTGGGAAGAACAAGAAAGAATAAAACTTTAGGGTAAGCTGTAAAAAGAAAAATGTTTTCCAGACTGGTCAAGGGATGATACTGAAGTAGGGATGCTATTACCATTGTTCTATAAATGAAGAAACCGTGGTTAATAAAATTATGAGACTTGCTCAAGGGTATAAACCAGTAGATGAGAATTCTGGCTCTTGAACTGAGATCTTCCATTCTTTTTTCTTCATGCCCCAGTCACCAGTCAACAACTCAGTATATGGATTTTTCAAATTTTCATAATTCTATAAGAGCAGAGTGCTATATACATTCATCTTTTTTGAGTATATAAAGGCATTGAAGTCTTAGAGAAAAAAAGTAACATATTTGAAATTTTGTATATTATTTTTACTGATATATGAACCATATATGATTCAGTATAAATCTTAAGTGTATAGCTTGATGAATTCTTATAAAATGGATATGCCCACAATGAAAAACTGGAATACCACAAGCCTTTTGACAGCCTCCCTCATGTCAACGCTTAGTAATTTTACTCCCAATAAATTAACCATTATTCTGTCTTCTATATACATGCTTTTGTGTTTTATAAAAACAGAATCACATAATATGTAGTCTTTTGTGTTTGGTTTCTTTTTCCCAGCGTTATGTCTGCAAGATTCACCCAAGTCTCAGCATGTAGGAGTAGCTTGGTTTATCATAATTCTGTACTATTCCATTTGTAGGAATATGCTTTATTCATTCTATTGCCTATAGCATTTGGGTTATTTCTGGTTTGGGTCTATTATGAATAAAACTTTCAGGAACATTTCATGTGTGTCTTTACTGTACATATGTGTACATTTCTGTTGGGTATACTTCTAGGAGTAGAGTTTCTGGCTCATAGGGTATGTATATATCCAACTTTAGTAGTTCTTGCCATGTCCATTTTAATTCAGTCTAATTTATCAATGTCTTTTATTATGACTAGTAATTTCCTGTGTCTTGTTTAATAAATCTTTGCTGGTCCCAAGGTCATGAATATGTTCTCCTGTATGTTCTTCTAGAATGATTGTTTTATCTTATACATATAGGCCCAGAGTCTGTCTGGAATAGATTTTTGAGTACGATGTATAATGGCGTGAAGGTGTACTTTCCCCTTATATGTATGTGTAGTTGATCTGGTGATTTCAGTTGAAAAAAAATCCTTTCATGACTCTATTGTTTTGTTAATACAGTGGAACTTTTGTCAAATATCAGGAGATTGTATAAGTGGATTCTCTCTTCTATGTCAATAATATCTAACTGTCTATATATATGCCAAAACAATGTTTCCTTAATTATTGAAGCTTTATGATGTCTTAATATCTGACACTATAAGCCCTGTCATTTTGCTTTTTGTTGTTCTTCAGGTGTCTTTCCTGTTCTTGGCCCTTGCCATTTCTACAAAGAAAGCTGCATTTTAATTAGGATCTGCTGAATCTGGGAAGAAATGAAGTTTTATATTAAAACTCCAGTCCATACTGTAATGCACCCTTTTCTGTATTTAAGTGTTCTTAAATTTCTTAAACCATGGTTTTACTTTTCTATGTAGAGGCTTTACATAACTTTATTTTATTTCTAGGTATTTGAGGATTTGTTTGTTTTTGAAAGTGAGTGAGTCGGGATGGGGGCTGCAGAGGGAGAGGCGGGGAGAGAGAGAGAGAGAGAGAGAGAATTTTAAGCAGATTCCATGCTCAGTGCGGAGCCTGATGTGGGGCTCAGTCTCATGACCCTGAGATCATGACCTGAGCCAAAACCAAGGGTCGAACACTTAATGAACTGAGCTACCCAGGCATCCCTTGAGGATTTTTAATGCTCTTATAAAAGTTCTGAATTAAAAAACTCTTAATTATATGCTGCCGCTACTATCTATCTATGCATATAAAATGTACTGATTCTTAATACTGAGTTTAAATGAAGAAACATTGTTCTATTCATTTATTAACTCATTGTCCATAGTTTGAGAAGTTTCCAATGCTTATCATTATATTCTCTGTGAATAAGAATGCTTTCTTTCTGCTATGGAATAAATGTTTGTATCCTTCCCTTCCCCCTTCAAATTCTATGTTGAAACTTAGCCCTCACTATGATGGTATTAGGAGGAGGGGCCTTTGGGAGGTGATTAGGCTATGAGTGGATCCCTCATGAATGGGATTAGTGTACTCATAAAGGAGATCCCAGAGAACTCTTTCTCCTCTTCTGCCACCTGAGGACACAGTAAGGACAGCTGTGTAGGAACCTGCAAGTAGGTCCTTGGCAGGCACTGGCCTACGGGTGCCTAGGTCTTGGACTTCCCAGGCTCCAGAACTGTGAGAAATAAATTTCTGTTTATAAGCCACCTAGTCTGTAGTATTCTGTTAGAGCAGTGTGGATGGACTAAGATGGTTTCTAAGACTTCATATATTTTATTTTTATTTTCTCTTGCCCTGCCTAGTACATCCAGTAAATGAGTCAGTGATAACTGACGTCCTTGTTTTGTTCCTGATCTTAAGCAGGGGAAATTTTAATGTGTCACTATTGAAACCCCTATTAAATGTGACATTTGTTATAGGAGATTTCCGTAACCTATAATCAGATTAAAGATGTTTGCTTCTATTCCTAGCTTGCTAAGAATAGAATACCTACAAGGTAGATAAATTGCTCCTCCTTTGGGGAGGAAGAGATGAAAGTTGACAAGAAGTTCAGGAAATGTTATTCCAATGTGGCTGAATCCTGTTCAGTGGCATGTAGGGGAGACAGAGAATTTGCCCATAACAAAAAAGTAGAAGAAAAGAAGAGAGAGAATCCTAAGTAGGTATAGACAAAGGAATTTCTTTTCTTTCTAATTTTCTCTCCTAAGTCACATTTCTCCTATCATGTGCCTCTCACCATTCTTTTGTCTCTTTTTTCTTCTTGTAGATTCAGTTCACGCAGGCTCTGGCTATAATAAGCAGATATGCATCCTTCTACCCATTCCACTGTTCCTTTTCGCTGGGAAACCACTTTTTAATTTGTTGTGTGAGTGACTGGTGAGCCCCTCCGCCGATCCCATCCCGCGAGCCACTGCAGCAGATGTCTCTTGACCTCACCTTCCAGGCAACAAGGTAAGCTCTGGTGCTTTGCAGCTCCCCTCCGAAACTTTCTGCCCCAACCCCTCACATTTTCTAGTAACAGCTGTGCTGTTGGAGTTTTGGTGATTAACAAAGTATCAAACCATTCCCCTGGAACCTTCTTGAATTGCCTCTCATGGGGAATCTGATGGATCTCTACTTCACAGATGGTTTATCAGTACATCAAGTAATAACTTGCTCTTCTGTCTCCATTCTCCAGGGTACATTTTAGAGAAAAAAAAAAAAATCCTCCAGGTCATATGATAGGTGTTTCATCTTTGTTAACACGAGCACCTGGTAATGAATCTTTATAATATTAGCGGCATGCTGAACCAGCCCTATCCCTGAATTCACTCGGAGACTGTAACTCCACATTTGCTTTAGCTTTCTTACGAAAGCTTGAGATTATTTATTTTCTCTGTGTATGTTCCTGGCATATTTCTGCCTAAAGGAAGAGCAAAATCAATAAGTCCTACAGTTTTATTAAGTTTCTTAAAGAGCACGATATCTGATCTGCTGGCTTGAGTTGGTTAATCGCTATCCTGTATGAATCCATCTTTGGATGGTGCTTTTTTCTTTTTTTCCCGCATGTTTTTCAGTTGTCTTTAGTAATAGTGTTGTCTAACTTGCTCACCTTATTTAAAGAATGATTGTTCCTTGCAGCATATCCGTGCCTTTGGGTATATCCCAAAGCAGCCAAAGGTAAAGACTATTTTCCTACATACACATTCTTTCGCCTTTAAGCCTTCTGTACGATCATTCAGTTTCTCTTCTGTTTCTTCCTAAGGGTCTAGTTGTGGTAGTCTTAGCTGCCACTCAGCCTACCCCAGTTGGCAGTGAAAGTCCAGTGAGATCACGGGACATGTATCCAATGTCACTCTAATATAGAGAGTCATGTACGCAGGGCGTGGGATCAACCAGTCTGTCCCCAAGTTCCTCTGCTCTACTGGGAGAAATCATCCAGCAGGTTGAACAGGCCCTTGGGTCTCAGCCCGACTCCCAGGGCCACCTGGAGTCATGCCCCCACATAGCCAGTCAGCTGCTGCTCCCTTTTCTTTCAGAAGCTATTCCGAGTGTTCACTGCTTTCTTCAACTCCCTTCCTCTACCCTGTCTTCTCTTGCTCTCAGCGGATGACCTTGCCTCCTCATTCTTTCAGAAAAAACAAGGAATAACTCACCCCCACAACCCAAAACCACCCAAAAAATATATGTCCATCAGGACCCACCCTTTCGGTCTTTCCTGTTTTCCGTGAAAAGACTGTCCGTCTCCCTGGGAAAGTCTGATTCATCTACCTGACCACCTGCCCTGGAGTCTGTCTTCTGCCTTGACAGAGACCTTGGGCCATCCATCATCCACTTTGTATTGTTTGCTCCCTTCAGCATATGAACATGTTCTTTATAATGATATCCTCTGACCCCCATAACACCCTCTAGCTCCTGTTGTAGATCTCTTTTCATTTGCAGCCAAACTTCTTAAAGAGCCATTTACATTTCCCATTTCCCTTCCTCACTGGCCATTTACTGCTCAATGGACAGCAATTTGTCTTCTATCCCCAAAACAGCCATGAAATTGTTTCCACCAGTTAACTTCATATTTTTAAGTCTGATGGATATTTTCTTTTTCCTGTAGTTATTTGGCAGTGTTAACGACGTCCTTTTCAACCTCTCTTCTTTTAACTTTCATAACATTTTTCTCCTCTGGTTGTCCTATTATGTCTTTGGACACTCCCCTCAGTCTCCCTTATTGGCTCCTTTTCTTGGGATCCTTCTAAATGGCAATATTCGCAGAGGTTTCTTCCCAAGTGTGGCTACATTTTCCCACACTGACTTCTCCAATCACTTAGCTATGGCTGACTCCTAACTTTAAATATACAGCCCATTCCTCTCTGCATAGTTTCAGACTCACATTCATTTGACTATCTCTTAGTCGCTGGAACTCAACATCTTTGAACTAGTCCCATTGTCCTTGTTCCTAAGCAGGCTGCTTCTGTGTTTGTCTTAAGGCATGGCACCCAGAAGCCCAGAAGGAAACCTGAGTCACCCCTGAGTTTTCCTTCTTAGCCAGTACATCTTTGTATGCTTTATCTCCTGGACATAAATCTTTGTTCTCATTGTCACTGCTCTATTGCACCTAATTGTCTGTCTAGCTTCCTAGCTAGTCTTTTAAAAATTCAGTCTGACTCCAGAAAACCCAATACACTTTCTTTTACGAGACTTACGCTTCTAAAATGTGGATCCACGTAAATTGTGCCAAAACTTACCCATAGAGTTGAAGCAAGTCCAATAAGTATTGTGACCTTTTTTTTTAAAAAAAAAAAAAAATGATTTAAAAAGGTAACTCTAAAAAGAATAGCAAAGGGCTAAGAACAACCCAAACATTTGTGAAGAAGATTAAGGTGGAGACACTCGATTTATTGATACCAAGGTTTGTTCTAAAGCCATAGTTAATGTGTTACTGCCTCATGGATAGATGATCACCCAGTGATACATAGTGGAAAACCTAGGAAGAGACCCACTTATAAATGGAACTGTGATCTTTGACAGAATGAATTAGGGGAGACGGAAACTATCCCATATTTCAAGTATGAAGGATTAAAACAAAAAATAGATTATTGAAGGGCTGGAAGGGCAAACGTGTGGGGCACAGCAGTGCCATTATCTTTGCAATTCGCAGCTACAACCATCCAGAGAGTCCGTATTTAGCGGCTACAGAGAGGTCGGCAAATTTCAGGACACTCTACTGAAGACACAGCGTCCCCAAGAAAGGCGACTAGCATAGGAATTCTGAGTCCATCTGGCTCCTGAAAACCCTCCTATGGACCCACATCTGTATTTCCTTTGCCATTGTTGCTGGGAATAAGTTGTTTGTACCTCCCTACTGTTTTCCTAATTTGCATAAGTGCATTTCTTTGACAGCATCTAAACCGCATCTCAAAGCTTGCTAGCAAAGAAGTTTGGAAAAGTCAGTTCCTAGGTTTCTAGCTTTTGTGATACTGCGGACAGTAAGAAGAGGAAATCAATGGGTGCCAAGGGCCACAGAAACCATCTAGCACAGGGAGCATTGAAAATCAATGAAGAAAGGAAGAACTGTTCAATAAATAGTGCTGGGACAACTGGATAGCCATTCAAAAAACTGAAATTGAATTCCTGCCTCTTGATATACACAGGGGTCAACTCAGAGAGAGAAGGACTTTGCAAAAAGAAAAACTTTAGGCAGAAAATGTAGGAGGATATTTTTCTAGTTCTGGGGTAGGGAAGGTTTGTCAAACAAGATATACAAAGTTCTAACCATAAAAGAAATTATTAATTCAAATATGTTAATAATCTCTGTTTACCAAAAAACATCATAAAGAAAGTGAAAAGACAACAAAGTGGTTAGAAGGTATTTGTCACACATAGAGCCTACAGAAGTTTAATACCCAGAGTATATTAAAAAACATTCAGGGGTGCCTGGGTGGCTCAGTTGGTTAAGCGTCTGCTTTTGGCTAACTAAGGTCATGATCTGAGGTCCTGGGATTGAGCTTCTCGTTGGGCTCCCTGTTGGGGAGCAGCTTCTCCCTCTTCTCCCTGCTGCTCCCCCTGCTTATGCTCCCTCTCTCTGTCAAATAAATATGTAAAATCTTAAAAAAAAAATTAGAAAAACACACAAGTAGTAGAAAAATGGGCAAATGACATGTAAGTATATGGCCAGTGCACATAAAAAGGTCTTTAATCTCTTTAACAATCAGGGAAGTAAAAATTATGATCAAACTGAAATATCACTCTTACTATATTGGTAAACCGAGAAGTAAATATTGAATCATCCTGGATTTTCCTTCCTACCCACCACATCTTTGCATGTTTTGTCTATTAAATACAGTCTGAATTTGTTTTTTTTCTTTTTCATTTTTTTCCTTTTTCATTTTTATTTACAAAGTATTGGTTAGAATATGGATCATGAGGAATTCTTATGTAATGGTCTTGGAGAAGTAAATTAGAAAATCACTTTGGAAAAAAATTTGGGATCAGCTTGGGAATGAACATGGAAATACCATACACCTGAGCAACTTCACACCTAATATAGATACCAGAGAAATTCTTGTACATGTACCAAGAGGGCAGGCTCATAGAAAACAGTCTGTAATTGCCAAGAGTTGGAATTGTTTAGAATGCATTCTTAAGAGAATGGATGTATATACACTGTGCTACATTTGCACACTGGAATATTATGTTGTGGTGAAAATGAAGGATCCATAGATGTACTCAGGAACCTATACTTCTTAGAAATCTAATGTTGAATTTTTAAGGAAGTCTTAAAAGTCCATAATTGGTATGATATCATAAAAATGATATATAAACATTAATATGTTTAGATATCCATAAACATTTAATGAAGCTATTTTTAAATAGCAAAATAAAGATAGATACAGAATATCTCTGGCTTAATGGGGAGGGGATAAGATGAGGTAGAAAGGAAATACTTATTCATAATGTATTCACTGGATAGTAAGTTCATGTGCATTTCCTGTCTTATGCTTTTCAACAGAAGTATATGTTAATAAACTATGTTGTATGTGTCAGAAATAACACTAAAAATTTAATGGAAAATAATCCGTATTCTAAGATGTTGAGCTTGTTTTAAGACTAAGAACTGTCATTTTAAAATGCTTCATTTTTGATGTTGAGTAAATAAATTATATTAAAAAGACCTGTACTCTGTCGTGTATCTCCATCACACAGATGACCACATAGTTGCTAAAAATATTAATTTTAGTTCCATGCCAGAATGGCTTACTGCCTACCAAAACATAAAGCAGAGTATGGAAAGCAAATAACTCTGATTTACTAAACTGGAGGAAATGTAACATACATTGAAAAGCACCTGGGGATTTTATGTGCTAACATCCAGCAGGGGAAATAAACCTGTGAAAGTGACAAAGTCAAGTCAGAATCAATCACTATGGGTTTCGGTTTTCTTTTGAAATCTTAGAACATTTCACTGTTGGAAGTAGTGGGGAAAAAGGCAAAAGGAAATTAAAGACAAAATTGCTCATTGTCTCTCTTTTTAATCCTCCATTATCTCCCTGTTCCTTTTTGGACAAGGTTTCAACACCTTAGCTTTACACACAAGGCTTCTCCTCTTAGGGTCTTTCATTTTTCTGCCTGTCTGGCCTCATCGCCTGTCACATTCCTGACCTTCTGCTCATATCTTTCTGGTAAGCCGAGTCCACTTCCTGCGGATCCCTGAGTAGGTCCTGCTGTTTTATGCCTCTGTGCTTTTGTCCAGGCTGTTCGCTCTTCCTGGAAATCCCATGCTATCTTCTTTCCCTCACTGACCTCTCACTAGGAAGTCTCGACTGACCCTTTAGTATGAATCTCCCCTAGGCCCTTATGCATAATTTTCTCACTGTAGTTATCATGCTCCCATAAAAGTTAATTTTCCTGTCTTCCCTATTAGGCCTTAAGCTCTTTTGGATCAAAGATTTTTTTTTTTTTAATTACAGAGTGCTACCCAGTATTTATCACAGTGCTTTATAGTCAGTAATATTAATTGTATCAACGTGTGTGGGGAAGTACTATTTGGGGCCTAAATTTCTTCACTGCATTGAGCTCTTCTCCACTGCTCTCCTGAGAGCTGGAGGACACCTCCCACTCACCTCGCCTAGTTAACTCTACTCATTTTCTCAGGAATCTTTCATCTCCATGACTAGTTGTTTTCCTCTATATGTGCTATTCATAGGACCATTTATTACTCATTGCATTTTACTTTTATATCAACTTGTATCATTCTTTTTTTTTTTAAGATTTTATTTATTTGACAGAGATCAGAAGTAGGCAAAGAGGCAGGCAGAGAGAGAGAGGGGGAAGCAGGCTCCCTGCTGAGCAGAGAGCCTGATGTGGGATTTGATCCCAGGACCTAGGGATCATGACCTGAGGCAAAGGCAGAGGCTTTAACCCACTGAGCCACCCAGGTGCCCCTCAACTTGTATCATTCTTTGAGTAATGCCCGCTTCTCCCACTAGACTGTAAGCTCCATGAGTATAGGGAGTTTGTTAGTTTTTTTTGTTCATTATCGTGCTTCTCTATGGCAGAGGGTAGCCTTGGAATAAGTACTGACTGAATGAATGAACTATGAGCATGTCTGGAAGCCAGGACACCAGAGGCATGTCTGATGGACTGGCAGGTGATGCATAATCCACTCTGTTAGGGAGAGAAGATTTCCAGGCAGAAGGTGAAGGACCCCTTCCCCTGAGGAAAACTCAGGTGCATGAGATAGCCTGCTTCGAGGCCCAGGTGACAAAGTTGCACACGTTGGAGTGGAGGAAGAAATTCCCTGGCTGCTCCAGAGTCCAGTGTGGTGCTTTGGGTGCAGGGCAACTGAACTTGAGTATTCCCTCTTTGACATCAGATGCAGCATCCATGGCCAGACCCTGCTTTCAGCTGGCTTTCTGGGTCAGGTATCACCACTAAAGATGGCCGGGGGTGGGGTAAATAATCAGGTGTACTCCTACAAGATAGCCTGAGGTAGGCACAATGGACACTCCAGATCCCTATGAATCTTGCCTTTTGTGGAAACGATAGCAGTGAAATTAAAAAGGTTTTAAAAATTTTTAAATTTTCATCCCTTTAAGTCCACAGATGGCCGAGGCCTGGAAAAAATCAGAATGTGACATCGAAGTTCTTGGCGTTTCCAGGTAAGAACTAGGGTTTCTGAAGTATTTGAAGTCTTCTATTGGATGTAGTTTCTGGTCTCAATCTGTAGTAATGTGTTTTACTGGCCAATTTACATAGTTGATAGTCTGATTTGTAAAAAGAGCCCTTTAGTTTGACCATCTGGAAGTAGTACAAATTATTAATGTTAATTATGTCTCTTCCATATTCTATTTTTGTGATCCTCTCAGTTTTCAGCCTTTGGTGATACATATGACCATCATTAATATTTCATGTCACATAAGATGGCCTCTAGGTCTTCATTAAGTGAGCTTGTATTGCCATATAAATATGTTAAATCTGGGAGAACAAAGGCATTTATTGCCTCAGACTTTTTGCCAGAACTGGCTTATATTTTCCATATTATCTTCACATGGAACCTCCTTTTATTTATTTATTTTTTAAAAGATTTTATTTATTTACTTGACAGAGAGACAGATCACAAGCAGGCAGAGAGGCAGGCACAGAGAGAGAGAGGGAAGCAGGTTCCCTGCTGAGCAGAGAGCCCGATGCGGGACTTGATCCCAGGATCCTGAGATCATGACCTGAGCCAAAGGCAGAGGCTTTAATCCACTGAGCCACCCAGGGGCCCCCCTCCTTTTATTCGTAAGCCTTCGATTACTCTGGAAGCAATCTTTATTATCTATAAGATACTCAAGAACTTCAATTCGGTTACCAATGACGGCGCCTCCATCCTTCGACCGGAGGCACTTCACTAGATTCAGGCGAGGAAACCTGAACTGTGTGTGTGTCTGTGGTGGTGGGGGGGGAGGGGGGTTCCACCCTGTACGTAAGCGTAGCTTAGATGTGTTTTTGGCTCTTCCACTGACTCTCTGGGCCTCAGATTTTTCCTCCATACGATGAAGTTGATGAATACAATGGAATCAATCAGAGAGAACAGATCTGTACTCAGTGGTGGTAGGAAGGTCAGGGCAGACATTGCAAAAACTCGACAAATACACACAAACACACACCCACATACATGCAGACACTAAGTATGGGGAAGGCCTGATGCCCATCAAAAGGTGGTAGAGGAGGCTGTGGCCCAGACCTAGAGAATTTCTGCAGGTCTGAGTGGTCCAAGCAGGTCTTCGCTTGTTGCCTTCTCCTCCAGCTTCTGTTTGCAGAAAAATACTGTATTTAGCCTAATTCTTTATACCTCTTCTCTCTCTCTCTATCACTGACCTGCTTTCCTCCTTTGTCATCTCTTTAAGAGAATATTTCTGCTCTAGCCTTGACTTCTGTCTTCTCACATACTCGAACCAAGTACTTTGGATAATGCTAGTCCTGGTTTAGTTTTCAAGGGTGGCCTTTATTAGCTCCATTGTCATTGCGTCAGGCCATCAAGCCCAGCGCCTACCTTCAGAATATCCAGCCACGGTGAGCTCTGACTTGTTGGCTCTTTCCTGAGTCCAGCAGTCTAGAATTTCAGACACACGAACATTAATGTTAACCAACACTCAGATTCACAAGCTTCATGGTATACTGAAGCAATGAGTAGGAGAGAAGTAGATTTCCTCCTATTCTCGTTCAGTCCGCTGCTCCAGCAGGAAGAACTTCCAGCCTGCTACATCTTAGACTGGAGGCCTTTTTAAATAAGGGCATCTGAAGATAAACATTAATTAATTAATTAATAAGCCAATACCTAAGACCACACTGAAAAAGAGATAGTACCGTTCTTACCAGCCCTGTTCTTGAGAAACTATGGTTTGTGCTCTGCTAAGGGTTGGGTTACTGCATGCTTAGTCTTGGATCTGGAGGCACCAGCAAAGTCTTATACTCGATTTAGTTAAATTATTTTAATTTTAAGCTTCTCTCTGATGGGAGATCTACTGGTACTTTATTTTTTTATCAGTTTCTTTATTTTCCACTTTATCTATCATCTAATATTTTTCTTTATGACAAATGGAAATGTGATATAAATGCCTTTTTTTTTTTTAGCAGCTTGCTTTTTCATATAGACAGCATTTTGTTCCAACAGTTTTCTGTGTAAGTTTATTATAGTATTCCACTCATGGTATTTTCTGTATTTATTTTTCACATTCTGGATTATTGGTCTTTTAAATATTGATACTTTTAAAAATCTATCTTTGGATATGTAATTTTGATATGCACCTGGATATGTAATTTTGATAGTTACCAAGCAATGTACTATGGTTTCATCACTTAGATATTTGACTTATGGTCACCAAACAATCTGAGCTGTTTCATATTATTGGCTTCAACGGGCCCAGTGCCTCCACTGTTAGATGCAGAACTGGGATTCCTTCCCTTTCTTGGTCATCTCCATAAAGTAGAAGTCCATAAACAGCTAAAATTTTTCAGGGAGTCTTGAATTCTGACCTGTCTCACAGGGCCCAGGATGATAATTCAGTTTTCTTAGTATTCTTCAACTTCCCATTCTAGAAATATGGCATAGAAAACACATCTCTGCAAACCCACAGGTAACAAACAAGTTGTATTATTTTCCTAGTGCTGTTAGAACCAAGGGCCACAGACTGGGTAGCTTTAAACAACAGACTACTGAAGGATAATCTGTTTCATGCCTCTCTACCATCTTCTGGTGGTTGTTGGCAATCCTTGACATTCCTTGGTCTCCAGGTATATTACTCCACTCCCTACCTCTGTCTTCACATTCTCTTCTCCTCTGCCTGTCTCTGTGCAAGATTTCTTCTTCTTACAAAGGTCCCAGTCAAATCAGATTTAAGGTTCATGATCTTGGGATGCCTGGATGGCTCAGTCTGCTAAGCATCTGACTTTGGCTCCGGTCATGATCCCGGGTCCTGGGATTGAGTCCTGCAATGAGCTCCTGGCTTCTCTCCTTGCCTGTTGTACCCTCTTCCCCATCCCCCTCTCCCTCTGACAAATAAAAATAAATAAATCTTAAAAAGAAAAAAAAAAGAAGTTTGGGGCCCCTAGGTGGCTCGGTGGGTTGGGCCTCTGCCTTTAGCTCGGGTTGTGGTCTCAGGGTCCTGGGATCAAACCCTGCATTGGGCTCTCTGCTCAGCGGAGCCTGCTTCCCCCGCTCCCTCTGCCTGCCTCTCTGCCTACTTGTGATCTCTCTTTGTCAAATAAATAAATAAAAAATCTTAAAAAAAAATTTTCACCCTGGTAAGATGAATTTTAATTCATCTTACCTTGATACTGTCTACAAAAATTCTATTTCCAAATAAGGTCATGTTCACATGTTCTGGGTGGGTACAAATTTTGGGGGGATAATATATAGCCCAGTATGCTCACCACCAAACTTTGATTTGGCTTCTCTTCTTGAGGACTCCTCTTGAGGAAGATTTTATCTCTTCCTGTTTTTAATGGATAACTCCTATAAAAATTAGAACTAGATTTGGATGTAAGTCAAAACCCAAAGAACATTTTTTTCTTATTCTCTCTCTGTCTCTTTTTTTTTTGTATGTGACAGGAAGTGTGGAGACAGATGGTACAGAGCAGGTACTGTGACTCACGATGCCAACTGGGAGCCAGGTGCTCCCTGTCCTCCTGCTCAGTCACCCTTAGCATGTGAGTTTTGACCTTATGCCTCTGCCTTTAGTCACAAGATGACGAAGACTCCACTTTAACACAGTTGAACAGAGGGTACCCAGCAACTGCTTCCTTTTACAGAGATTTCCTAGAAGTTCTGTCCAAGGCCTACCACTAAGAACTTACTGTTCCGAGCCAATTTATTTACTAGGAAGGTGGGAAGGGTTTTTTTTTTTTTTTTTAAGTTATTATTATTTTTTAACAGGACAAATTACTGCCCTAGAACAAATGATGTTTCATTGAGTAAGAAGGAGGGAAATTAGGTAATGCAAACTACTATACTTCCCAAAGTCTCTCAGAGCCAGGAACTCGGTCCTCAGTGAGGAATGAGAGTTACTGGACTGGGTGTGTGCGCAGACATGTGCCCACGCAATAGAGACCCAAGACTGACTCCCTACGGATCCTGGCCAGAAATGTTTTTACCTTGTACCAAACAACACCTTCTGCTACCAGCTTCAGAAACTCCCACACTGTCGTAGCTTCCTCGTGAGGCTTGTGTTTTGTGGTTATAGAATACTGGCTCAAAACCACAGACTTCAATGACGGGTTGCGTCATCTTCTAGTAAGTGTATTTTTATATGTTATTGTCCATTCTGATGGATGTCTTATCAATTTTCCCTTACATAATTGGGTGACTTTCCAAGCATCCTATGGTCCTGTAGGACTCGGTTGCTGCATAAAGCTGAGATGTTTAGAGGGGCTTGATTTTATTAGGCCTGGGTGGGATGTATTGAAGTGTTCTGTGTGGGTGCAGGGCTGTTGTGCACTGTTGGCGTGATGTTTCAACCAGGCAAGGAAGCCATGGCAGAATATCAACTAATAGATCTAGCAGAGTAAAGAGGAGAGAATATTTAACAGCCTTCCTCTTTAGTTTTCCCTTTTTGTCTCCCCATATGCTTGGCGTTGGCCGAGTTGCCCTTCCCCGTGATTGTCATTTTACTTACCCTTAAAATTAGCCCAAAGGTCTTAGTGGGTAGTTAATTCTTTAAGACAGATTAAAAAAAAAAAAAATCCGTCTCAGCCGCCAACTGCATTTCATCTCCTCCTCTCTTCAGCTCCTTTGATGGTGACACAACCAGCTGACCTCGTGCTTCAGACTTGGGCTCTGGCATCCAACAGATGCTCGGCTTTTCTGTATCTCTTCTCCCTTTGTTCCCGGGCATGTCTGCTAGGGACTTCTAAGGCAGGAAGAAGCCCAGCGTTGTACCTTTTCCCAGACCGCATGCAGCATACTAATGCTCGCTCCCTGGGCGCTTGTAATTGCAGATATGGACTGTTTATGTCAGGGGATGAAAGTGGGTGAACAGCTGCAGCTGGCAGGCAAAAGATAATGCAGAAACGAGAATGTCAGAGCAGCTTTCTTGGGCCTTTAAATTAACTTTGCTTGTTTCTCTTCTCTCGCTCGTTTCCCTTCAGTCTTTCCACTCTCGCGTTCCTGGCATCCTTCTCAAGACTTTCATCCATTTTGCTGCGTGAACTGCGCTGGCTGTTCTGGAAAGGTCTGGCGGCCCTCACTGGAGGGGGTGGGTAGACCGATGGTGTGGGGAGTGGGGGCCTGGAAGGTAGAGGTAGGGATAAGAAGGCAACGCCGCAGAGTACGGAGGGAAAGAGTTTGTCGTGGATCACAGCACCTCGCTACAAGCACTGAGGAGAGCCTGTCCGAGATGGTAATTCAGTTTCCGGTTCTAATCCTTAGCCAGCAAGCTAAAAGCATATACAGCGAAGCTAGTGATGTTATGCTCACATGGAATTTTAATACTGGCTAGTTGTACCTGCCTCTGGGGATTAAAATGAATGATGCATTGCACATGCAGTGAGTTATTCTCCATCCTCCTCCTCCGCATAGTGAGAGCACAGCTCATCTGTGCACCCCTGGCTTTCCGGTCTTTAATACTTGCTTCGCCATTCCTCCCCCCCCTTATCTTGCAGGAGTTCAAGTGGCTATTTGTTCCTCTCTATGCCTTGCAGCGCAGCACTGAGATAATTCACCCTTCCTCTCCTTATTGACAGACACAGACATCACTCTGGCAGTGAGGACAGAGATGAGCTAGCTGCCCTCTGCCCGAGCCTGACCTGGCTCTATGTGGGAGGCCTGGCGGCAGCCGTTTTCATAAACTCCGTGGGCCCTGCATCAGTGGACCATCCTTTGGTGCTTCCGATATACGTGCTCCTCTGTGATCTGGCCCTTTGACAACACCATTTGTTGTCATCGATTTCTTGATGCTCCGAAGGCTGGTGGAATCTGCAGGCAGTTTCTTAAACCGTAGAGGAGGAGAGGCTGCATACTAACCCTGGTGGGACTCGCCAGTCTTTTCTGGCTGGGAAGAGGCCCAGTCTAGGTCCTGAGTAAGCACACAGCAGTCTGATCCATTTATTTCAGCAAGTATTTATTGAGAAGTTGCTTGGAATCAGATATGATGCTAGGCAGACAAGGCATAAAAGATGAATGGGACCTAGATCTTCGCCTCTGGGTGCTCAAGCCCTAGCGAGGGTTATAGTAAGACAAGCTCATGAATAGCTCTCAGGTCTGATATACAGCAGCAATTCTATAATCCCTTGGGCTTTGGGTGGGCTGACACATGGTAGGTTCGTTCTGACTGGGATAAGATCTGGGAAGTTTTAGGAGGCAGTAAAATGGGGAGCAGGACCATAAAGAATGTACATACCAGGAGTGTGTGTATGGGCATGTGGTAGGAAGGAAGGTGGATATGAGAAAGGGTATTACAGTTGAGAAATGCAGAAACAAAAACTGTTTTCTAGGATTGAATTCTCCATTTGTGTGTGTCTTAGCTTGAGCTACCATAATAAAAGACCATACGTGGGGTGCTTAAACAACAGAAATTTATTTTCTCAGAGTTCTGGAAGCTGGGAGTTCAACATTAGGATGCCAGCATTTGGGGTCTAGTGAAGTCTTTCTTTTTGGCTTGCAGTTGGTTGCCTCCTCTCTGCCATGTCCTGGCAGAGAGAGAGAGGAGAGAGAGAAAGAGGGAGCTAGCGAGCCAGCAAAAGACTGGGGACATGAGTGCTCTCTGGTGTCTTTTGCAGGGACATTAATACCATCAGACTAGGGCCCCATCCTCATGAACTCATCTTACTCTTACTACATCCCAAAGGATCCATCTCCACATACCTTCCTATTGGGGGTTAGGGCTTCAACAGAGGCAATTTTGGAGGGACACAAATAGTCCATAGAAGTATGGTTCAGAGACCCCAACTTCTTTATTTTTTAATAGAACTTTTTCCAGTGTCTTAACATTAGGTAGTCTAGACTGTCATGTAATCAACATATTCTTTATTATACATTTCCATCCTTCATCCTTTCCCTAGTTTTTGTTTTTAGAAAGCACTGTCCCATGTATTTTGGGAGTTGCACAACAGGGTTGAGGGGGCACTACTTTGCTCTCTTTGGTCAACTTCTGTGGGTCTCAGTTACATCACTTGAAAAATGAGAGAGTGGCACTAGGTAACTCCATGCGCAATTTAATTCTTCTCCTTCCTGCCCTCTCCATCTATTCTTCCCTTCCTTCTCCCTTGGAAAAAATATTTTGTTGAATACTCACAAAAAATTCACTGGGAATCTAAATTAAAAAAAAAAATTCAGTAGGTATCATGCAGTAGATAAAGTGAAAGCACTGCCATGATCATCTTGTTGTCCAGTACGGTGCGGGTGAGGTTTTGGAAAGGATACACTGGTTGTGCAGCACCTTGTCTGACCATCTGTACTCTATATGCAGAGCTGGCGAAGGCCCGTTTCTTCCATTGTCCGCACCTTCTATCCCTCAGTCTTGCTTTTGCTGGTCTGCTAACTGGCAGAAAGCTGTTCTAGCCCATAAGAAGTAGCCAAGAGAGTCTTTTTCCATACATGTTGAGTTAATAGATTGGAAGACATACGATCTCTTCTGATGGTCTGCATGTTCACTGAGAAAGAATACTCAATTTATCCATCTCCAAACTGAGAAATTAACCTCTATCTGTTAATGATCCAGTAGCAAGTTTATGCTGACAACTATACAATATTAAGAAAATAGCCTTCATGGGTCCAGTGGTACATATGGGAAATGAATGCTAAGAAAGTAACTACTATGTGTCTCTGTGAGTGAGTTCTGTTAGAGTTAAAGCTGCTAACGGCTGGTGCCTTAGTTCCCTTTCCTGTCCCACGATACTCAACTCCTAGACATAGGTGGGAGATCTTTAGTTTCCTCTACAGGAGTGTTGTAGTTAGACAGAACTTGAGTTTCTGGCCTCTTAGGATTTCTCTGAACTGTCAAGAGGTGATTGTCTGCTTTCCTTATAATGGGTAATACTTAGTACATTGGTGCCATTTCCACTCACTTAGATAAACTGAACTCAGTTATCAGGAAGGCTTCTTGAGAATTCCAAGATATTTTTCCTCCCATTTTTGGCCGACAGAGTGGAAGAGCAAATCCACACAACAAATCTGTGATGGCAAATCTGTTGGGATTATTGTTTCTCCCATTTTCCATCTGCTCTAAGTTGCCCCCATGGGGGCAGGCAGCCATTAGAGGCCTCTCTGTCCAGATCCTTCACCCTGTGGAAGGATGACTCTAAACAGAGTTGGGTTTTACTGTTGTCATTTGCTGAAAGTTCATGATTAGTTGGAGACTGTTGGTCACCTGCACCCAGCTCTCTTTTGGTACCATGAGTCTTCCTGTTTTGGATCACTTCTCACTGCCCAAGGTTATTATGCCCTGGCCACTCATTACCCATAGCAAAGCTCTTTCCAACTCACTTTACTTTATATCCACTCCTTCATGGCTATTTTAAACACACAATTACTAGGGAAGAATAGGTGACTTTGAGGGATAATGTTAACATCAACACCTGGCTCTCACAGTAGTGTGACAGAGTTTACCTTGCAGAATTATAGGTTCTGTTTTGATAATATGGTCTCATCTGGTTTCTTTCAGGAATCATTTGGAATTTTGTATACCCATGCACACACGCACTTTTCTCATCAGGAGACCACAACAGTGACTGTTTCTGTTGAACGAAATAGAAACGACATCACATCTCAATGACTATATAAGCAGTGAGCAAAATCATTTCCAGGTAGTTTTGCTTATACAGAATCTGATTATTATTATTATATTTTCTAAAGATTTTATTTATTTATTTAACAGACAGAGAGAGAGAGAGAGAGACCACAAGTAGGCAAAAAGGCAGGCGGTGAGGGGGGGAGGAAGTAGGCTCCCTGCTGAGCAGAGAGCCCGATGTGGGGTTCGATTCCAGGACCCTGAGACCATGACCTGAGCCGAAGGCAGAGGCTTAACCCACTGAGCCACCCAGGCGCCCCTGATTGTTTTTAATAATAATAATGATACTATCATTTATGGAGATTTGTTATATGCTGGACACATTTCTAAGCAGTTTAAGGTATTAACTCATTTAAAGACACTGAATAAAGCTGAAAAAGATGTAAGCAAACACTGTGTCCTCTGATGCAGGTGATTCATCAACACTATACTTTCTGGGAAATTCATATCTCTTAGGTTGTTCAGGGTCAGTTCTTTTTGTCTCCCTCTTTTTTTCCCCACAGGGCCTAGAAGTAGGTTGAGGAGAAAAGGCCTCCCTGAGAAGTCAGCATAGCATGTGGCCCTGTCCTCCGAGAGGAGCCAGGGGCTTTTGGTTCTTCCGTCCCTTGTCACTGGTGCAAACTGAATGTGTATCTCCTGTCCTTCATACCTTAGTATGCCTCTCCTTAGCACAACTTTATCTTCCCCAAATCTAGCACACTGCGAGGTGTGGTACGAGTTTAGTGTCACCATTTGGCAAATTTGGTAGAGCTCTCTGCTTGTTTACCCTTGGTGTCCTTGCTACTTTCTTTGAGGTTTCTCACCTGGATAGATGATGTAGAAGGCATAAACGCCTGAGTCAACCCACATAGGAGTTACTGTGTGGATAGTCTGTCCCCCAAACGCCAATATTCTCAACCTGTGCTTTCCTCTTCTTTGACTCACTAGGATGCCTGTGGCTCCTACAGGGTTGAGATTAGGGAAAGGAAGGGAAGCAGGAGGTAGGTGTATATATTCTTGCTGACTGACATTTGTACAGCGCAGGGCACATTTGTGGACTTGTGGGAGACCTCTCCCACTGTCACTGAGAGACACTGTCCTTGAATTTCACCTTGGTATCGGCAAATGAAATCTTCAAGGAAGTTACTTCTCATTCCTTCCTCAGCCTCAAGGCTGGGAGTAATGCACTTTCAGCTTTTCCAGACTGGGATTACTTTACCTCTTCAAGTGGCCCACGAAACAAGATTTAAGACAAAATCAAGCCTTCCCTTTCCTGAGCATGGACCACTTCTGGTCCAGAGAAATCTGGCCCGATAAATTCTCGCCTACCTCTCCTTAAAATTCCCTTCCATCATTTCCACTCTTTCTCAGCCTTTCTAAGTTCTTCTAAGGATTAGAGGTAGATGTTCATCTACCTCTATCCCCAAACTGGTTCTCAGCCACCCTCTTAGAAAGCCCTGTTTCGGCTTTCTCACGGCTCATTTTGTAGGTGGGATTGATCCCAGTCAAAACTGTATGGAGATAATTCCATTTGAACATTTTGTTTCACCTCCGACCAAACAGAATATTGGCAAAAGTCATGGCTCATCAGTTCATAGATGCATTCATGTAAATAGCTAACACGCATAGTAGGAGATGCTTAGCCTAATTATATAATCTTGGAAATGCGATTAGAGCAATTAACTGTCATACTTATTTATCATATTGGTGACATGTAAATGATTGATAATAGCCAGTGTTAGTGGCATCTAAGAATATGATACATTGTTGGTAGAGTATGCACTGGTAGTCTTTTCTGGAGAGCAGACTATCAGTCTTCATTAAGAAAAGTGCATGTTCTTTGAGCCATCACTTTATACCTCACTTTGTACCCTGTACATACAAAGACAGGCTAAAAGACATTCGTTTGATCATTACTCAGAAGAATAAACCCTAGAAACAACCCATCAGTGGCAGAGAAATTAGCAATTTCCAAATCTGCCTAGAAGTTATTGGTATAATAACAGTGGAAGTCATGTGTGTCGCTTCTAGGTTACATCTTTTGAAAAGTAGATGTACCGTCTCTATGCTCTTCTCCTGACTGGATATATAATAGGAAGACCCTTGGGGATGTCCAGCAACCAGATGGAAGGAGCTTGGTTCCTGAATGGAGGAAAGCTTCCTGTTGGCCTGCGATAATTCTCAGTGGACTGGTAGGTGAGTTAAGAAATAAACTTTTACTGTACTAAGCCATCGATATTTTGGGATTTATTTGTTAAAGTAGCTATTGTTACCTCAATTGAAAAGATACATATAACAGTTAAAAAGAAGGGACTAGATTACTATGAATTGATTGAATTTTATTTCAAAGGCGTAAGTGAAGAAAGCTTATGGTATCATGTATATTAAATAATATGTTGCCTAATACATGGATAAATGCATAAAAAAATTTTTGGAAGATAAACACCAAAGTAATAATAATGGATTCCTCCAAAGAGGGGAGTAGGATCAGGTATCATGGTAACTGGGGACTTTTGCTTTATATTATTGAAATTTTTATGAGGAGAATATTTTTTGAATTATATGTATAATTAAAAATTATTAAAGAAATTGGATTGGCTCCCTGGGCAGTTGCTTGGCTTGAACTGCTCCTTTTTGTTTCTTTTCTCATTTATATGAGAGAAATAGATAAAAACTTTTCATCCTGCCTCGTTCACCAATATCCCATAATTATTAGAGATTATTGGGAATAATTCCCATATTAGGGTTTTTGGTCCAGTTGTAAGGAAATTTATCAAAGCTTTAGAAAACCCACAGAATACTCTAAAAGAACTTAGAAGAAAAATGCTAACAAATCAACTATGAAGGCAAAAACAGTGATAGGTCAATTTAGAAGTATTTTGGTGGGACTGTTGATGGAATGCTACTGAATTCATAAGTAAGTCTTTTAAAGAAAACTAGAATCCCTCAACGGTCTCCTTTGGTAATGACAAAAGTGATCATGTGACATCAGCTTTCAGCAAGCTACGATGACCTAACTCCTTATTTAGAATTCAGTATGATAACAGTATGGTAATAACAAGAGTACATTTCCTCTCAGCACTGCTGTTGGCATCCAATGAGTCATTTGGGTGTGTCTTCTAAGAGAGTAAGGCTCTCTCAAGTGTCCAGCGCGAGTCACCCAGAAAACAGCAGTAACAAAATGCCTTCTCTCCTACTCTACCCCGCAGCCTTTTATGCACCGCTTCCTTCAGGCTCACCCTCTCAGGCTAGATCTTTGACACATTTACACAATGGTAATTGGCACCTCTTTGGCTACCCCTTCTGTTACCAAGGCTACTGCCTGTCCCTAGGCGCTTTGGAAAAAACCACCATTAGAGACTCTTAGAGGCTCTGTGGCTTGGAATAGGCTGATCATTCTTACCCCAACAGCTTCAGGAGGTTTCCTCTCCAGATCCACACCTTAGGCAACACACACCAGTTCCTAGGAGGGAGGGAAGCTGTGTAGGTTTCTCCCTTTTCCTTTTTTTTTTTTTTTTTTTTAGATTATATTTATTTATTTGACAGAGATCACAAGTAGTCAGAGAGGCAGGCAGAGAGAGAGAGAGGAGCAAGCAAGCTCCCCGACAAGCGTAGAGCCCGATGTGGGCCTCGATCCCAGGACCCTGGGATCATGACCCGAGCTGAAGGCAGAGGCCTAACCCACTGGGCCACCGAGGCACCAGGTTTCTCCCTTTTTTTTTTTTTTTTTTTTTAAGATTTTATTTATTTATTTGACAGATAGAGATCACAAGTAGGCAGACAGAGCAGAGAGCCCGATGCGGGCTCAATCCCAGAACCCTGAGATCATGACCCGAGCGGAAGGCAGAGGCTTAACCCACTGAGCCACCCAGGTGCCCCTGGTTTCTCCCTTTTACACTGCACTTCCCTAAACTGGATGGGATTTGACTTCACACTGCCCATTTCTTATACTGCCCATTTCTTTCCCTGTTCAGGGTTTCATTCTGGCATTCCTGCCACAGCATTTAGTAATATCCAGATAGAAAAGATACAGTCATGTCTAGCTCCGGGAGTTTTTGTGAGAAGCGGAATGTGTATCGATGTGCATAGCAGGAGCACCGAAATGTTAGCTTCTTCCCCTCGGTTTCTCATTGCTTATATTCTGCAGGTGTTTATCCGTGTTACAAAATACCAGCCAGGTGGGGTCTTAAGTGGGGAGCTGTGAATGAATGCCAGGAGCTGTGCTTCATGGGAGACGGAAGTGGCTCAGTCTGGGAATGATGAGGTTGGTGAGGGTGAAGGGGCTGGGCAGGGGGGTAGTCGGGAGCGGGGGAAGCCAGGAAAAGACGAATGCTGACTGCGGAAGCTCACTATGCCAAGAATTACATCCTGGCAGTAAACTTCGCTTCCATTCGATTGTCATATGTTAAAGCTAAAAATCAGGGCAAAAGAAAAGCAGCAGAAAGTCTAACTCCTACCCCACTGTGTGTATGATTGCTTTCGAGTGTGAGGAGACATAGTGAACGGAGCCACCAGAGTGATGGAGGGCTGAGCGTTAATGAGAAGATGGATGACTGTATTTCTGTAAGTCAGAATCGCAATCGGGCGAGGGGTCTCTGGTCCACTCAGCAGGCGCTCTGCTGACCTCATCTGCATTCTGCCAGCAGTTTGCTCTTTCTTGCCATCTCCAGTCTGAGGCTCCCATGGATCCGGCATGGGGCCGGCACACAGGCTCCTCCGTTTCCTTTCTCCTGCATCCTCCTCCTGCTGTGGAGAGGCAGGCCTTCCTCTCATACCCACCTGCTCCTTTCCGTCGTCTCTTAGTAGAAACTCTGCTTCCCTTCTCCCGTCTAAGAACCCCCTTGCTCTCCAGAGCCGTTTCTGAACCATAGATGATCCTTATACTGGGAATGTTTCAAATGATGACACTGTTGTCTCCCACTGCCTCTGCTTGTTTCCTTTTCTTTGTAATTTTAATGCTTTGTGCAATTCTTTCTCTTCTGCCTTCTTGGGATTCAAGTTAATGACCCTTAATCTCCTCTTCCTTGATTCAGTTGAATACTGATTTTGTCCCTTCCTCCATCTGTCCAAGTTTTATCCCCTCCAGGGTCAACTTAAAAACTCTCTCTCTCTTCACAGTCTTTCCTGAGTCTTGTGGCAAGAACTACTAGTTAGCAAATTTCTCTGGAGGACCATATTCCTTTATTTGTATAATTATGCATTTAAAATTTTTGATCTCGAATAATAAAGGTTTCCCTTGTTAAAAATATGATATTTAAGGGCACCTGGGTGGCTCAGTGGGTTAAGCCGCTGCCTTCTGCTCAGGTCATGATCTCGGGGTCCTGGGATCGAGTCCCGCATCGGGCTCTCTGCTCAGCAGGGAGCCTGCTTCCCTCTCTCTCTCTCTGCCTGCCTCTCCATCTACTTGTGATTTCTCTCTGTCAAATAAATAAATAAAATCTTGAAAAGAAAACTACTTTAAAAATATGATATTTAAAAACAGGAGCTGTGTTTTACTCACACTGGTGTTTCTACCAACCCTGTTCCAGCACCTCATCTTACGCTTGGCATGCAGGATGCACTTAATAATGTTAATTTGAAGACTGAACGATGACATTTGCTTCCTTACCTTTTCTTATTACAGTTGCCATCAACCATAAGCCTTGAACCTCCAGAATTCCAGGAACTCCCTGGATTACTTGATCACTTCTATAATGTGGTGTTTTTAATTATTCAGTAATATTTTTAAGCATATATTATATTTTGAGCCCTGTCCTAAATTGTGACATATGGGTATTTTTAAAATTTTTTTAAAAGATTTTATTTATTTATTTGACAGACAGAGATCACAAGTAGGCAGAGAGAGAGAGAGAGAGAGAGAGAGGAGGAAACAGGCTCCCCGCCAAGCAGAGAGCCCGATGCGGGGCTCGATCCCAGGACCCTGGGATCATGACCTGAGCCGAAGGCAGAGGCTTAACCTAACACTGCGCCACCCAGGTTGCCTCAACATATGAGTATTCTAACTGGCTCAGGATGAAGTCATTTGTCCATCTCTGGGGCTAGATAAGGGAGGACCTATCAGCCCACTTGAACCACCAGGCTTGTAATTTAGGGGAAGGGTAGTCCCTGAAGGAAGAGCATGTGTCCACCCCATTTCTCACTTAACTTCTTCCTTGTCTTCAAACCTGTCCTTCTTACTATATCCTGTAGCCCTCCTCCAGAGTAGGCTAAGTTGCAATTCTGAACAAGTCCTGTTTTGTTTAAAATCCTTCAGTAGCTTTCTGCCTGAAGTTCAAGTACCCACTTTAGCATATACGGCTTTCCTGGGCTTCCCGCTTCTGAAGCATCATCTTCTTTCTCGAAGCCACATGTATGCCCACCCTTTAATCATACCAACCTTCTTTTAGTTCTTAAACCTGGCATGCTATCTTGAGCATCTGTGATTTCTTCACTTCTTTTTTTTTTTTTTTTTTTTGTTTCTAAAATGGTTTTCTTTTTCTTTCTTTCTTTCTTTTTTTTTTTTTTTCTTTTCATTTTAACCTAGTATATTAGCCAGCTCAGGCTGCCATAACTGAATACCATAGACTGGGTGGCTTAAGCAACAGACGTTTATTTCTCACAGTGCTGGGGGTTGGGAAGACCAAGATCAAGGTGCTGACAGATTCAGTTCTTGATGAGAGCTGCTTTCCTGACTTGCACATAGCTGCCGTCTCCCTGTGTGCTCACATGACCTCTTTGTGCTCTTGGAGAGGGGAAGAGAGAGAGAGAGAAAGAGAGAGCATGAGGGAGCTCTGGTCTCTCTTCTTCTTATAAGGACAGTGATCCCCCCCCATGATAGGGACTCCACCCTCATGACCTTATCTAAACCTAATTACCCCCACCCCAATACCATCACAATGTGGGTTGGGCTTCAACATGGGAATTGGGAATAGGGGTTGTGCAAGCATTCAGTCCGTAACAACTAGTAAACCTTTGAATCTTTAAATTCAGTTTAAGGATCGTATATTTGGCAGTCCCTCTTGACCTCCCTGTTTAAATATCTCCTCTCTGTTCTTACATCATTACATGGTTTGCCCTGTTGTAGCACTTCTCACACCCTCTGTAATAGACAGTTGACAGGTCCACTTTCATTTTACTGTGGGTCCTTCTGTTTTACTCAGTTTTTAATGTCCGCAGCGCAGACTGGAACTTGGTAGGTTTTTTTTTTTTTTTTTTAAGACTTTATTTATTTGACAGACAGAAATCACAAGTAGGCAGAGAGGCAGGCAGAGAGAGAGGGGGAAGCAGGCTCCCTGCCGAGCAGAGAGCCCGACATGGGGCTCCATCCCAGGACCCTGGGATCATGACCTGAGCTGAAGGCAGAGGCTTTAACCCACTGAGCCACCCAGGCACCCCAGAACTTGGTAGTTTTAAGGGATCTAACTCTCAGTACTTTTTAGGCCCCTCCATTAAATCCAGAATAAATAATTGCTTCATTTATTTATTGTCCTCACTTCCAGAAGCGTGTACATTGGGCATACGTGTTATTTGATTCTGGAATTTGGTGCAACTTTATTTCTGTTCAGATGAATATTCTCTTGCTAGTTGGATGATTAATAATAGTTAGTGCTGCCGCTGAAGCTCTTATAAAATGGAACGATACTCATTATTCATTTGCTCCTCTGGCTGTGGTGCTGTGTTGTAAAGTGCCCCAGGCGGGGCCCACGTCCTAATCACTGTTGCCCAGCCCGTGCCTGGCACACACACAGTGCGCACTGAATGTTGATTGGACGAATACAGATACGTACCCTGTTTTTCCAGCTAACCGCTCATCTCCTTGTAAAGCTACTGAAATCAGCTCTCCTGTTTTCCAGGTTTCGGATCCCACCTCTCTGTATCTTTTTTTTTTTTTTAAAGATTTTATTTATTTATTTGACAGAGAGAAATCACAAGTAGGCAGAGAGGCAGGCAGAGAGAGAGAGGGGGAAGCAGGCTCCCTGCTGAGCAGAGAGCCCGATGCGGGACTCGATCCCAGGACTCTGAGATCATGACCTGAGCCGAAGGCAGCGGCTTAACCCACTGAGCCACCCAGGCGCCCCACCTCTCTGTATCTTTAAAGAGCTGCTGCTTTTGCAGTTATCCCCGTCTTCTCTGACCAGGAAGCCTAGACACTGGAGAAGGATATGCTATGTGCTCATGATGCTCTACCACCGACGGGTTTCAGTGGCAGGGTGCAGGGCAAGGGCGGCTACAGGAGAGGTGTGCCGGGAATCCCATGTGGCAAATTCCCGTCCTCTTTGTGTAAGGTCGCATCAGTGAAGCCCGGTAGTGGGGTTGGGGGCACGGCGCAGGGGGCTCTGGAAGTCAGGATCAGTTAGAGGCTGTGGGCACCAGGGTTTTTTTGAGAAAGTTTTTGTGGCTATCCCTTGCTCTCTCGTTAGGGGTTAGAAGGTAAATGAAGTAATGAGAATAAATGAGTAAATGAAGGGGTGCTGGAATACGAATCAAAAGATTAGAGTCTTGGCATCAGTTTTTGTTTGTTTGTTTGTTTTGTTTTGTTTTTTTCTGCCTAGATGCCAAATGTTGAGCTAGTCCTACGTCTCCCATGAGCCTTGGTTTCTATATCGCTGGTGTGGGATAGTAAATTCCGCCTCCTTGGCTAACAGAAGTGCTTCCGCAATCAGTGAGATACCGGCTGTAAAACCAATTGCCAATTGCTAAGAAACTTAACAGAGTTAGGGGTCATGGTCACTATTGCTTTATGAAAAGGTGGTACCCTCTCGTAATTCCCAGATTTACAGAGGTAACTAGATGGCCTACTTCGCTAGATCCTGTTATTACCAGTTTCACTTTTTTCTTTGGAGAATGGGATTTCATCTCACTCAACAGTCCCAGAGGCTCATTAACTTGTGTGCTGTGCCCAGGGGGACTAACCCTTGTTCCGGGGATTTAACTCCTTGTTGAGAAGTCAAGCAGGAGAAGGGAGGGTGTATGAGAAGAGCCTGCACGCGAGCAGGCTCTCACAGCACCATTTCACGTGGCGTTATTTTTGGATAAGCCTCGCTCCGTTAGAAAGCCACAGTTTTCCTGTCACCCACCATCTCAAGCTTCTCCTCAGAAAAGTCATCACGGTCTGACCCCTAACAAAGATTTATTGAGTACTTTGATTTTGCCAAGGAGTAGAGAAAGACAGTAGGGAGCGGAAGGATGGGTTTATAGAATTTATGTTCCAGTGGAGAAAATGAACAAAAAAATAATTACAGATATTGGGGAAATAGCATTAAAAGCCAAAATCTTCTTCCAACCTAGAAAACCTTCTTGCAAAGGTAGTCGAGACAGAAAATTGTTTTATTATTGAGATATTAAACCAGAGAGGGACATGCACCGCAGGCAAACCCCTAGGAGATTATAACAACAGAAACAACAACCCATAACAACAACCCATTCCTACGTGTTTTCGAGGTAATAACTAATCCTCAAGTAAGAGGACTTGGCAGTGCCATTCAGCAAACATGATTGTCCTAACCATACCATGGTAACTGGGGGGATCGTCTGTGTTGGCTGTTGGCTTTATCCAGAAGAAAAAATTTTCATACCTTTATGATACAGGGTGGTTTTGGAACTTGGAGCAAAGTGCCCGCCAAAATTAGGCTCCTGCCCTCCCAGAGAAGCTGGGAGATAGGGGTGCGATCCTTCTTGATGTTTATATTTCAAAGAGATAGCTCTCATGTCTGAGAAAGACATTTTTAGGTTATCAAGATGACAAAGGGCCCATCTAGGTTTTTGTTTTTTTTTTAAGCTTTTATTTATTTATTTGATGCAGAGAGAGAGAGATCACAAGTAGGCAGGGAGGCAGGCAGACTTGGGGGAGGGGGCAGCAGGCTCCCCGCTGAGTAGAGAACCTGCTGAGTAGAGAGCCCGAAGCGGGCCTTGATCCCAGGACCCTGAGATCATGACCTGAGCTGAAGGTAGAGGCTTAACCCACTGAGCCACCCAGGCATCCCTAGTTTTTTTTTTTTTTTAAGATTTTTATTTACTAGAGAAAAAGCATGTGCACACAGGAGTGCCAGTGGTAGGGGTTGGGAGGGGCAGAGGGAGACAGAGAAGCTGAATCCCCTTTGAGCAGGGAGCCTGACACATCTGACACAGGGCTGGATCCCAGGCCCTAAGAGCATGACCTGAGCTGGAGGCGGAAAACTGACGGAGCCACCCGGGGGGCCGCATGGGCCTGTTTGGTTTTCAAAGGGTTTTATAATCATTGCACAGGGAGGAGAAGGTGCTTACAAATTTTCTAAAGCGAATGGACCTAGAAAAAAGAAAGAGAGGGGACTCTTTGCCCTTATTTTAAACAGGGAGAATTAAGCCTCCTATTTCAAATTTTTTATTTGTCCTTACACAGGGAACTAATATGAGATTTCCAAAAGTAGAAAAATGTTCCTCTCGGAAAGACTGCACTTGGGGTTTACTTTTTCTTACTGATTTGTGAATGCTCACTCAAATCGAGGGTAATATTTATCCGTCGTAGCCTGCACATATATTTTCATCGTATTTCTTTTGTCTTATAAGTTCATGGTATATTTTATTGTACAAAACCACTAAGACTCCGTACCCCCAGAAACTGGGGGAGAAGCATCAGTGAGATTCCATTTACTGAACGTGTTAAAACTCCATTCTGTAAGCAAACAAGGACCGGAAACCAGAGGGTGTCCCTCAACCTGGATCTTGTTCTGACTTTGGACTTAGGGATTGTTGAAACAGCTGGCTGTGATCATAATCATGTCTTAACTTGATAATATTTCAGCATTTTAATCTCAGCACCTTGCAAATCCTGGGACAGAGCAGGTTCTCCGTAAACCTTGCTGGATTTGATGGGTAGCTGAGTTGTCTAAAGACAGAACACCCAGAGAGGGATGAGTGTCCTATCAGGGTCAGCTGATCCCCCTGCAGATTCCCCCAGATAATTAGCTTCATGAATACTGATGCCTCAGCATTTTCCTCTCCTCTGCCAGCCCTCGTGGGAATATCTGAAAAGCACTTATAACATAGACTTAAGGTTAATGAACATAAAGCCATATTAATTAAGCTGGTGAAGCTTCCTTGCTTATTCTGCCAAATCTTAGAACTTCTGCTGGATACATCTAGTCTCTAGTGGCTGAATAAGAGGGAGGCCTTTCTGTTCTTCTTCTCCCAACAAAATGCATGACTTCCCGATACTTGGGCTTGATTCTGCAGTTCTTTGAGGTCGATCAATTTTGCTGACCGTTGGTAGATATACACTGCTAACCGATGGTAGTTTTCAGTGGTAGATAACCTGCTGCTTTCTGTTTTTGACCACCATCATCTTTTTCACTTTGCCCAGATACTTTTTCCTCTGCTGGTTAGGGTCCATTCTGACCATCTTCTATCCCCAGGAGCCTCTGGGGGTTTCTCTCTCTCATCAGTTCTCGGAACACCAACCTCCTTTACATGCCGCACTCTATTACAGCCGTGTGTGCAAGATATGCATTTTACTGCGTACATGTATTTAGGACAATAGAGTCACCTAGGGGTCATCACTGACCTAGAATATGACACTGTAAGTCAGCAGTGTCCTGCTTCTTCAGGAAATCCTCAGATATGTAATTGTGTTTTTCTGGATTTAGTCAGTAATATGTTCATAATTAATCTTATGAGCGATCATGAAAAAGGAAGTCCATTTTGCACTTTTGGGAGGCACGGAGCCTTTTGAACTACTGTGAAAGAAGAATTCCCCACAAGGAAAAAGGTGCACCATTGAATACAAGGAAACTGCAATTCATATAAAGCTACCCTAGGAGTTTGCAAAGACTTAGGCGACAGCCAAGCTTTAAACATTGAAACATTCAGTTAGTTAGCTGCTTGGCATTATGCCACCTCAACATACAGATGATTGATTTCATTTTTAAATCGCTTGACCACATCATCCTGATGTCTTGGCATTTTGCCCACAGCTTCAGCGTATAGGACTTTCAAAGAGAGCTCTTTACTGCCGTCTCATGGTGAACCAATGAATGGCTGTGGCTATGAGTTAGGAGGCTGTGGTGGCTCTCCCGCGCGCTCGGCAGGTAAGAAGTGTGGGTAAATTGCACAATCTCGCCTAAGTTCATTTGTGTGGGCCTCAGCTTCCTCTTTTGAAAATTGTGAAAGCCTGTGAATATGGAGCTAACTGGCAAGGAAAATCCTCAGGACTCTGGTTAACTTAGCATAAAGCCATACATTTGGCTTCTGTGCTATTTTCATTTTGACTACCGATGTACCTACTCCCTGCCTCACAGTTGCTAGTGGTTGGTGAAGAGTTCTGTGTCATCCCTGTGAATGCAAACACCTTCAGACGCTCCTTGTCCCAGGGTGTAGGAGTCTCTTCGTTTCTGGAATCCAGTAGAGGCATTCTTCATGAGGATAATTAAAAGCTTTTGCCCTCAACCAACAAAACAGGCTTTAATCAAAAAGGTTGAATGTGGAAAAGTTGAATAAATCAGGCACAAACCAGGATGCAGATATGGAAAGATCAAAGTGGAAATGACCTCTGCCGGTCCCTTGAAGAGCAAATTGTTTTATTGACTTTTCTTAAGCATAGTTCTTGTTCCACCTTATAGGATTTTTCTTCTTTGCATTTAAAAAAAAAAATGGGATTTGATGATCTGTAAGGAAAGGAACAAAGACCTTTGACTAACACAGCCTCTGACTAGTTAGGGGCAGAGCTGACTTTGATATTGTACTTTCTAATTACAGTGGAGACTTTCATGGCCTCCCGAGTGAAAACTAGCTACTTTCCAAAAAAACAGACAAGGGGCACCTGGGTGGCTCAGTGGGTTAAAGCCTCTGCCTTCGGCTTAGGTCATGATCCCAGGGTCCTGGGATCGAGCCCCAGATCGGGCTCTCTGCTCAGCGGGGAGCCTGCTTCCCTTCCTCTCTCTCTGCCTACTTGTGATCTCTGTCAGATAAATAAATAAAATCTTAAAAAAAAATAGACAAGAGTGTAAGCAAGGAAACAAGGGCATCTTGGTATTCCTGGAAATAGGAGCCTGAGATGCTTATGTGAGGAGGAACTGCTTGGGCAGTATCTGTCCCTTCCCAGATGTCAGCCTTCTGGGGATGGGAGGGGATGTGGTGAATCCCTCTCCTGAGAATCTCTGAGGAACACATGGGGCCTGAACAAGTCTCGTTCCACCACTTAATCAACCCAAGGGATATGAGCAGCAGCGCTTTGCCTGGTAGTTACGTAAGATGAAAGGAGTCTCAGAGTCGAATGAAACTGTATTATTCAGATGCTTTCATTCACTCTAAAGACATCCTACTCTATAGGTTATGCATGAATTTCTCCCATTTGCGGGAGTAAAGCACAGTAGCCAAAAGTCATCAATGTTTTATAAACTGTGACTAATCCCCTACATCGTGTCTCTCTCTACTTCCCCACCCTTCCTTACTGTTCAGAGGTTTTTATTTATTTAATTACTTATTTTTGTATTTCCTGATATTTAGCTGCTACTGTTCTGTGTCGTTATTTTTTTTTTTTTAAATCACTTGAGACCATGGCATATTATGGGGTTTAGGATTGATAGGGTTATTAGGAAAGCCTGCTCTCCCAAGCTTTAGATTGCTTTGAAATATTTTGCTTGAAAATAGCAACAAATGAATCTGCTCTGCCTTCCAGAAGCAGCAGCATAGTGCCTTTCCAGGGTCCTTTTGGCTTTTACTGAGCTGTTGCCACCCAAAATAGTGGTGGGCTCATAAATGTTTAGCAAATCATGGTAATGAATGTGGCAAGGACAGACATAGCCAGTGTGTGTTTTTTTAATCATGCATCATTTAGTACAAAGATGACTCTTGGATGTTTTGGCAAATTAATTTTGAGAAGAGAGAGAGCAGCTGGGCTCTAGCCCACAAAGCTACACTAGCTACGCCTGCTAGTGAAGTTGCTACCACTCCTTCCTCCTCTGAACACACACACGGAACCAGAAGGCACAGGGAGTTCTTTGCTGTTTTCCTCCAGGGTTTTGGCTGAAGCCGTGTCTGTCACTCTCCATTGTTCTCTAGGTTCTAAGAGTTCTTGCTGCACTGTGTCAGCAACTTGAGTGTGCCGATAAGCACCCATTTCTAACAGTCATTCTCTATAATTTAAAAATCAGTCACAATGCCACTTTCTTTGAAATCTGATTAAATATGTACTCCTAGACATGTCTACCAACGTCACTTCTCCCCGCCGTGCTTGTACGTGTGGTATTTTCTGTGATGTTACATGGAAGGTCTTAACATAACAGAGGTATTTCCTAGGTGTTGTTTTAAAGATGAATAGCCTGAAAGAAAACCACATTTGAAGGAAGTTCCACATTTAGGTAGTCTTCTAAGCAAATTCAGATGGGAAACAGAAGGAGTAGGAGATGTGCATTAAAACATGTAGACGCAGTAAAAATCTTGCTCAGGCTTTGTTGTACTAGTAGCCTCTACACTAAGGGCTGACATTAGCCCCCAAATCTTCATTAAGTCTCCTCTCCCAGCTGAATGATACCCCCAGCACAGACAGCACACATGAGCCACCAGATTTTCTTTTCTTCTCCTACACTGCCTCTTTCTGTTCTGTTACCATTCAGTCCTTTAATGCACAAAAGATGTGTGTGTGTGTGTGTGTGTGTGTGAGTGTGTGTTACAGAATATATATAAATCAGGAATATATCTTTTTTTGGTGCAAACCCTCTTTCTCTTTATTTTTTTTTCTAGTCCTACCTCTTAAGCATCACTAGAGTCCGCCAACACAACCATCTCCCAGGAACTATCCTTGCTCTGTTTAGAGGAACAGGAGGAGCCAAGTGGGCCAAGCCAGAATTCTCTTCTGCAGAAGAGAAGAAAGGCTGGGAATATTTATATTTTCATAATTTTTTAATGGCTACAGTCTTGTTCCTGGGTACACATGACTTTCTGCTAAAAATTTCTAAGAAAATCATACCCTTTTCTGCCTTTCAGAAGAGCTGCATGCATGGGGAGTGCATGAGGCAGAGGTTGGGGGTGGGAAGGGCTTAGTTTCTGGTGTTTTCTATGGTGAAATGCATCTTCTGAGACCTTGATGATCTGACTTGGAGTTAACAAAAAGACTTAGGAAGAATGAAGGCTTTTCATATCGTTTCATAGCACCATTTAATACTAAAATATAATTTTTATATTTTGATGGATGAATAACTCTTGGACTATCTTCACTGATAAGAGTTGAACGTTATAAGTAATTTGTACTCGAAGCCTGTGTGTCTGGCTGTTTGGTTGCTACGTGGTCTCAAGGATGAAGAAGTGCAACAGGCAGGTATTTCGTGGTTTGACGCCTCCCAGCACCTTTGTGGTGATGCTGATGTGGTGATCCTGAGGGGGGGGATGATACCTGATCTCTTTGGGGAACTTAGTTTGTGTCAGCTGTGTTCCAGGAACTTTAAGTGTATTAATTAATTTTTTAAAAAAAGGTTTAGTTAGTTATTTGACAGAAAGAGAAATCACTAGTAGGGAGAGAGGCAGGCAGAGAGAGAGAGGGGGAAGCTGGCTCCCTGCTGAGCAGAGAGCCTGATGTGGGGCTGCATCCCAGGACCCTGAGATCATGACCTGAGCTGAAGGCAGATGCTTAACCCCCTGAGACACCCAGGTGCCCTGTATTAATTAATTTAATCTTTGTACCAACCTCATTAGGAACTTCTGTTACTTCGACTTTTTGTGTAAGGAGACGGAGAAGCTCAGTAACTGGAGAAGTGGGTTTGGCGCCGGGTTGCTCCTACCGCCCAGGCACACCCCGTGCCTCACGCAGTAGCGTTTAATAAACGGCTCAGCAGAACTTATCCTAGGGTTGCCTTGGGTGGGCTGTCAGCCAGTTTGCCACCTCTGCTCCACATTTATCTCTATTAGAGACACAGATTGGAAAGTTGCCACTGGCTTCTGATGTCAGATAGTGTGCCGTCCAACTACACATTAATAAATAAGGACAGAAAATAGAATCACAGCTTTTGGCCTATCTGTGGCAGACACACTGGCCCTTAGGGCGCCCAGTTTCTGAACAAATTAAAGAAATTACTGTAGAATTACGGTGAGCAGCTTTCAGATATGAGCGTCTTCTATTTTGTGCCCAGTACTGTGCTAGATAAAGATAATAGAAAACATAAAGGAAAGAGGAAAATACCATGATCAGTTTTAGATCTATCTGCAATTTTGTAAGGAAAACATGACAGCACACGGGAAATAACTAATGAACAGTACGTGGGCACGTGGAATCAGGTTCAAGGTGTGTGGTTCAGATAATGAGAATTAGAGGAGCTTTGGAATACACATGGCCTCTTCAACAACTCTATCATCAGCGAGCCCTGGGAAATAGATATGTCCTTCCATGCTCACACCTTCAAAATCTTTAAATATGGCATGACTATCAGCATTGAGTCCAAAAATTGGCCAGGAATATTTTTCCACATTTACTTTGGACTCACACATGTACAGAGGGGTTAGAATTGGCATTGGAAAGTATAGCGTGACCCCTAGAAGTGTCTCTGCCGCTTGCAGGAAGGCTAGGGTCATGGTTCTTCTTTCGTTCTACAATATGCAATGACATGGCATGACCCAAATGGCTAAGCCATTCATTTGTTCAGTACATAATTAGAAGTTGCTACTGTGTGCCAGGTAGGTTTTTTTTGTTTTTGTTTTTATTTTTGTTTTTGTTTTTTTCCCTAGTTTTCTCAGATTTCAAATTCTAGGGAGATAAAGCACAGAATTTAATGTCAGGAAATCTGGGTTATAATCCTGGCTCTCTCCTTAATTTATAGTGAGGCAGAATGAAAGTCAATTTACCTACCTTGGCTTCAACTCCACATTTGTGAATGAGGAATTGGCTACATCTGTTGTTTATAAACTGAGCTCCATGGAGTTCTCTGATTTCTTTCTCAAGGTTGCCTGGGGGATATTCTGGAGTGGTGGTTGTCAGCCGGGGGCAGTTCCTCACCCTTCCCTTCACTCTGAGAGGACATTTTAATATCACTTGGGGAACGTGTTTGCTCTTGGCACCTACCAGGTAGAGGCCACAGATGCTGCGGAAAATCCCACAATGCGTGAGATAGCTTCCACAAGAAGAATTATGTGCCCCCCAGTTGCTGATAACACCAAGGTGGAGAAACCGTGGGGGAGATGTGCAGGAGCCTGAGCTTGTGGGACTCTGGGCCCCTAACCCACTAACCCCCAAACACATTCACTTCCATTTGGTGACTACAGCAGACATGAATTTGACAGGCAGTGAACAAATGTGCAGACTTGAACTTTATGTTCTATAAGTGAGCTTAAATTATGTCTTAATCGCCCCATGTTGGTTCTCAGTCAGTTCAGAGTTCACACTAAGGTACTTCAAGGCTCTGCTCCTTCCTTTTATCCCTGTTAGCTCTGAATCTGTCTCTGGGGCTTAAAAAATCATCCTGGCCTTGGAAGAAGTTTGTGCAGGTCTAGTCCACTATCACCTTTGATGCTACACTCTTCTCTGCAGTCAGGAAGCCCTCTCTGCTAGTCTTCAGCCATCTGGATTTTCGTTTTGCTTTTGTTTTCTTTAAGATTTCATTTTATATCAGGGAAATACAAATTAAAACCACAATGAGATACCACCTCACACCAGTCAGAATGGCTAAAATCAACAAGTCAGGAAATGACAGATGCTGGCGAGGATGCGGAGAAAGGGGAACCCTCCTACACTGATGGTGGGAATGCAAGCTGGTGCAACCACTCTGGAAAACAGCATGGAGGTTCCTCAAAAAGTTGAAAATAGAGCTACCTTACGACCCAGCAATTGCACTACTGGGTATTTACCCTAAAGATACAAATGTAATGATCCGAAGGGGCATGTGCACACGAATGTTTATAGCAGCAATGTCCACAATAGCCAAACTATGGAAAGAACCTAGATGTCCATCAACAGATGAATGGATAAATAAGAAGTGGTTTATATATACAACTGAACAGTATGCAGCCATCAAAAGAAATGAAATCTTGCCATTTGCGACGATGTGGATGGAACTAGAGGGTGTTATGCTTAGCAAAATAAGTCAATCAGAGAAAGACAACTATCATATGATCTCCCTGATATGAGGAAGTGGAGATACAATGTGGGGGGGCTTGGGGGGGTAGGAAAAGAATAAATGAAATAAGATGGGACTGGGAGGGAGACAAACCATAAGAGACTCTTAATCTTACAAAACAAACTGAGGGTTGCTGGGGGGAGAGGGGTAGCAGGGGGGGTGGGGTTATGGACATTAGGGAGGTTGTGTGCTATGGTGAGTGCTGTGAAGTATGTAAACCTGGAGATTCACAGACCTGTATCCCTGGGGCTAATAATACATTATATGTTTATAATAAAAAAATAAAAAAAGATTTTATTTTATAGAGCAGTTTTAAGTTCACAGCAAAACTGAAGGAAAGGTATAGAGATTTCCCGTGTACCCCCCGGCCCTTACACAAGTATAGCCTTCCCCATTGTCAACATCTCCCAGCATAGTGTGGAATCTGTTGCAGCTGAAGATCCAACACTGACACATCATAGTCACGCAAAGTCCTTAGTCTACCTTAGGGCTCACTCTTGTACATTCTGTGGGTTTGGACAAATGCATGATGACACATATCCATCATTATGGTGTCATACATAATGTTTTTCATCCCTCTTCCTCGTCAACCCCTGGCAACTATTGGTCTTTTGGCCGTCTCCATAGCTTTTCCTTTTCCAGGATGTCAGAGAGTTAAAACCACATAGTAAGTAGCCTTCTCAGATTGGCTTCTTTCACTTAGTAATATGAGTCCAAGCTTCCACCGTGTCATTTCATAGCTTGATAGCTCATTGCTTTTAGTTCTGACTAAATATCTAGATATACCACAGTTTGTTTATTCACTTACTAAAGGACATACTAGTTGCTTCCAAGTTTGGGCAGTTAAGAAAGCTATGAACATCCGTGTACAAGTTTCAGTGTGGACATGAGTTTTCAACTTGAGTCATCAGTGTCTAATCTTGATGCTCTTGTCCCTCACCTGCCATAACCACTAGCTCAAGGACCTCCCCAGCATGCTCTCATCACAGCTTTAATGACATGTCTTGTTCATTGCTTCAGCCACTTGTATTCTCATTTGGGGGAGTCACTGGAAATTTTCAGATTTGATTTTCAGATTTGTTAAGTTACACCCTGGGCTGTGGAGCCTCCAGGCAGGGCTCTCTCAGATCCTCTCTGCTGATACCTGACCTGCCCCATTTCTATTCATGGTTCTGGTCCCATGCTGGAGAGGGGGGGCTTCTCTCTCTAAGGCTCCCTGGCACTCCTCGTGCGGGTCTGAGAAGTGGGACATATTTTTCTCCAGCTCTCAGACCCCCTAATCCTATCTAGACTTCCTTTACAGGGATCCCCACCAACAGCTGTCTATTGTTATCCCCTCCACTCTCCTTTCCTGCTCCCAGCTGGTTGACGTATATCTCTTTGTAAGAGTGGAAAATGGCTCCTACGTAATCTGGCATTTTTCCTAACCTTATTGTATATAGTATAAAATTAATGCTCTTATTTTTATCAAAACTGCTGTTTCAATAAACGCTTTCTTCTTTCAAAAATCCTTCCTCTTGAAATAGAAAAACTTTGTCTTTTAAGCTATTAACTCTGCCATGAATTTCAAAACCCTCGATGTAAAAATTGCCTTCCTTGAAACCCAGCAGCGTCTGGCCTTTCCTAATGATATGGAATGCCACTGATTCAGTGGATAGCTACAGTTTCAGTGCGTTTTTTTTTTTTTTAAAGATTCTATTTATTTATTTGAGAGAGAGAGAGAGAGAGAAAGAGAGAGCATGAGGGGGAGAAGGTCAGAGGGAGAAGCAGACTCTCTGAGGAGCTGGGAGCCTGATGTGGGACTCAATCCTGGGATTCTGGGATCATGACCTGAGCCGAAGGCGGTGGCTCAAACAACTGAGCCACACTGGCGCCCTCATTGTGTTTTTTAAAGTGTGATTTGCTGCTTAAAAAAACAAATGGAAAGAAGGAGGAAGGGAAGAAGGAAGGTACATGTATGGAAGGGTTGAAAAGCCCTGGATCAATGGTCTTTATTCTTATTGTTTCATCATAAAGTGACCTGAATGTGTGAAGAGTCTGGGTCTCTCCTCTGTGTTGTTCTCCTTCCTTGATGTATAATTTTCTTCCCTCAAGAGACCACTGGAATAGAGGCCTCTGGAGTTTCTGTAAGAAAGCAAGGAGATTCATGAGGAATTTTTCCTTTGAAACTCACTGTCAGTGGATATACAAGATTGGCTAATTAGAAACACTTTACAGACATATATGGCCGAATACTACTCAGGTATTATCCCTACCTAGAGTATTTGCTTCTGATCACCTGGAAATATTCAAACAGAGCAAAATTTTTTTCCTAAATGGGAAAAATAATACAATTTCCCAAATTTAGGGATTAAGGGATCTTATCTCCCTGAATCTTTTTTATCATGTGTCCTACCAATCTATTATCATATATGTATCGATTATTTGGTGTAGGTGGTAATTTCTATTATTTAGGAGACTAAGATATAAATCTCCAATGGTGGGGCAAGGGTTTATTTGAAAGTTACTGTGTTTCATTCATTCATTCCAAGAATATTTACTGAAAGTACATTCCTTGGATAAACCCCTTGACCTGGTTTAACATTAGAAGACTAGGTCCTAGTCCTGCCAGTTTATTAACTAGTGATGTGATTCTGAAAAAAGTCACTTAATTTTTATATGGCTCAATTCTTAAATCTTTAAAACCGAGGGCTATTTCTGTGGTTCTATTTTAGCAGAGCTGTGTACCTTTTTCTCCCACTAGCCACCCTAAGTTATCAACAGCTTTCATAAAATCTAATGTGCAGGTGAATGTAACTCCTACAGTTAATGATTTATACTGTCATTGGTTACTCAATCAGTTCTTTTTCACCTGTGTTATCTTCCTTAGCAATAATTATCTGATCAACTGCACAGCAAGTAACAATTACCAATCCAATGAATGTAAGCCAATGGGAACCCAGGAACTCAAATCTATTTTGACTACAAATAAACTTTCTGTATTTCAGATGAAGTCTAAACTATAACATATATATTTTTATTTATTCAAAGTAATTTGACAAATAAGATACTTTAGCTGAAAACAAAGTAAAACCAATCTTATTTTCCCTTTTCTCTCCATTTAATTTTCTACTTTGGGCAAAGTTTAATCAATGAAGGGTGATGTTGAAATCTAACACATTTATCTGGTGGTCAGGTTTCTGATTAAAGGAGGAATGAGCATTGAACTTGTTGTCAGAACAACATTCTGGGAAAGGCAGCTGTTCCGTCATGTTGCATCTGCTCTTGGAATCATTTATTATGAAATTCATTCCTTTAAAGGAAGGTGAAGATAATTAGATTTTCACCTCAAAGCTTTGCTCTGTGGGGGAAGCTAACATTTTTTTTTAAATTTTATTTATTTATTTTAAAAAATATATATTTTTAAATTTATTTGACAGACAGAGATCACAAGTAGGCAGAGAGGCAGGGAGAGAGAGAGGGAGGGAGGGATGTGGGGCTCAATCCCAGGACCCCAGGATCATGACCTGAGCCGAAAGCAGAGGCTTTAACCCACTGAGCCACCCAGGTACCCGGGAGCTAACACTTTAAATAGAAGGGACTTGGGGAAAGGCACATTTTTATATGGGGGTTACTAGGGTCCCAAGGAAAAATAATGTACCTACCATGGCTAAACCTCATGGCATGCCACCAAAATGCCTCCCGGGAGGTTTTCCATCTATGTTAATGCTCATATCCCATTTCTTCTTGAAAAGGGGACTATTTGGTTATTGAAATTGGGTGATAATTCTGTGGGTTCACATGTTCCCATTTACTTTTGAATTAGAGTAGCTGATAACTCTACTATCCACTGACTGTGTAACTCATTTTCCCTGACGTTCTGGTTTCAGATGAGACTTTACTTGCAATCTCCAGACAGACTGGGTGCTTGTGTTTAAAAGTCTGTCCGTATGTACTTGTGTATGTGAAAAGCAGAAGTAGCGCATGAGGAGTGCAATATAGGTTTTGCTCTAGATCCCCTTTTTAACCTTCCCACAGTCAAAAGATTGATTGGAATGCTAATCCCAAAGCTGGCTCTATTTTGGGTTACTCTGAAATGCTGGCCAAAGCAGTAACTCGCTCTCTCTTCCTTGCCAAGGTAGTTGATGAAGACAGTGATGGGCTCCAAAGCAGATTCTGTTGTTATTAGTCAACACGTAGTAAAGGCCTAGTCTAGTACATTTTTTTGCAAACATGAACGAGCCAGGAGTTTTGCCCTTTACAAATTCACATGGCTTTAAGATGAGTAAATAAAAATAACTTGGTCATGTACCACTATCATCTGAAATTTCATTTATAGAAGATACTGTTACGGTGTTTCTGTTATTACAGATTCAGTATTGACTGGAGTTGCATCTAGATCCTATCTCCTAGCTATTATGTAGGTGAGGAACATAATCCTTGGCTAGGTCACTCGGATGCTTCTGCTTTACATATTCTGTTCTTACGGAGAACTCCAAATACCTCCGTATTTAAAGTGAAACAACCAAGAATCATCTTTTGAACGAACAAGAGCTAATCTGTGGTAGAATATGACTGCAATTGTTTCTTCTCCTTAAGTGTTCTTTTGCTCAGAAAAAGCACAGAAGAGAGTTTATGGATCATTTGAAGCTTATCAGGATCTGTTGAACGCAGAGCCGTATTGGGGGCTGCATATTTTCGGTTGTGGAAAGGAAATTAATAAGAGATGGAGATAATCGTGGCTTCTATGGAAGTCAGCTTGCAATGCAGGTATGACTGGCTCCCACTGAGGTTTACACAGCGAGATAAGCTGAGCTGCTGATTGTTTTGTGGTTTTTTGCAAAGGCCTGTCACAATGCAGTGTGGTGAGGATGTATCAAAGCACCGTCCGCCACCACAGGTCAGAATATTCTTGCGCCTTGTATTTATGTAGCACCTGGCTCTAGGGACCTCACAGTGCCGGCACACAACATTACTCCCTGATTACACTTCACAAGCCCCTGCAGCAAGAGGGTGACCGCCGTGCAAACCCAGCCCTAACTGCCTGCTCTGAGCATGGAAACAGAACAATACTTGGAAATTCAGCCTCACGTTTGAACTTTAAGCGCAGAGCTGCATGATGAATTAAAGGCAAGGAGGCTTGGGCTGGCTGGCAGAAAGGGCTTTTTCTCCAGAGCCACATAAAGTGTAAAAATTAGGTTCAAAGATAGAGTGGTCATGGTTGGTAATATTAAAAAAAAATGGCTGGGTGTATGGATTATTATTAAGAAATAAAATAAGAGGTCAGTTATCAAGAGAAAGATGGTCTAGCTCGCGGATTCAGTTTGGCCACCATTTATTTGCTGCATGTCAGTGGCTCATCAACACACAGTAAGGAACTCTGCTTATTTTAATCTCTGTCATGCCATAGCTCTACTTGTGGGAGAGAAGTGTAACAGAGGCAGGAGAAATTTGTGGCCCAGGGAGCATCATATACGTCCAAGCTATCTGGGAACTGGCAGACCTCCCAGTTCAGCAATTTAGCACATTTATTGGGAATAATGGAATACACCTCTATATCAGAGGGACGTGTGTTCAATCTTTCGTATCGTATTTTCTGGATGTGAGTATCAATGTTTTCACTGACTGTGCTGTGAAGCATATGGGGTCCTCAAAGCCTAGAAAACATGTGGCTGTGATTTCCACTTAACAGTAATGTCCCCAGTATAGACACTTGTCTGTAACAAATAATGATAGTGAGGTTGCTGCCTCCCTCCCCACCTTCCGCCCACCTTTTTCCCTGTCATCTGGCACATGGGCTAAGGGCAATGATTCCTTCTCTTCTTTTATTAGCTTGGCCAGATAGTTATAGGTGGAATGATAATCATCTTATTTTCCTATGTGAGAAAACCCAGCTAAACCTTCAAGAACCAAACCGTAATGAGGACATTGATCCATATTGAATAATTTGCCAATATATTGTCATCGCTGTCAGAAGGAAAGAATGGAATGGAATCCATAGCTATGGGTCATGATGAGGAGTGTAGGGTTTAGTATTTTTCTTTAGTACTCAGAACAAATGAATGAATGTTTAACAGGCCAAAGACCATCTTAGACCTAGACAGTTGTGACTTTTGCCATAGGCTCAGTGCTTTAATGGAAACCCCTCTAGTCTTGTTCTGATTGCTTCAGTTCTGATGGGGAGAGGAGTACCTTGGGGGCCAAGGGAACATGTCTATTTAAAATCTGCTTTCCAGGGCTCCTGGGTAGTTTAGTGGGGTCGGGTCATCATCCCAGGGTCCTGGGATCAAGTGTCGCATTGGGCTTTCTGCTCGGCGGGGAGCCTGCTTCCCCCCTCTCTCTGACTACTTGTGATCTCTCTCTCTCTGTCAAATAAATAAATAAATAAATATCTTTAAAAAGAAATAAAAAAAAATAAAACCTACGTTCCTATTATTGAGCATATTCTACCCACAGTCTGGTATCGACTGGCCACAGATCCACCTCTAGTGATTTTGTACACCTTTTTTAAGACTTCTCTGAGGTCAAAAGACAGTTCCTTCAAAGGTATGTGGATGGAGCTTGGATTTCTGGATTGCATGTCCTTGGTATGCTTGTGAGGTCCTTCACCATGGGATCAGTAGTAGAAACAAGATGGGGAAATGGATGTCCCATGAGCTGGGTCTCTGTTGGTACCCATGCAAACACTAAATGTGGGTTAGTGTAGACAGATGCCAAACAACCCAGTACCCTCCACCTTGTCTACCAGTATTACCTCCATAATGAATTTTAGGCTTCTGGCTATAGAAGTAAATTTTTATTTTTTCTTGAGTTGCTTCAAAGCTTTGGCTCTCTTCCTTTTTGCTAAAACCCAAAAGCCAACCTCAGATTACATCCCACTTTTTCAATCTTCTTAAATCTTTGTAGGGACGAAGAATGCCAAAGGCAGCACACATATACTCAATCAAGAAAGTAATTCTGGAAACGATGGTCTGCACAAATAGATAAGGCAATTAGGTAAGATGCCAGTAGGCCTGGTTTTAACGCTCAGGGTGAAACTATGTTGAGGGACTTTGTGTGTGTGTGTGTGTGTATAACTGATTGCCCCCTGGCCTGCTTTAGTCCCTGCTTCTTGGAAAAGATTTTCCTATCCATGGTTTTTCATCATCAATGGTTTCTTTCCTTTTTATATGGCAAGCAAGAGCCTGGTAAGGCTCAGTATCAGCAGAACTTTGAGATGAGTAGACAGAGTAGCTGTTGTGGGAATAGAGCACTGGGTATAATTTTACAGAAGCTAGCCAGGTCTGTCCTCTTCTCTGTCTAATACCTCTCCTAGTCTGTAGTTCATGCCTTAGGAAGTAGGGGTGGGGGTGGGTACAAAAGGGATAGGCGATGGAAGACTCTGGGAACTTGAGAAAAGGGAAGAGGGATCAATGAAGAGGTGAAGGTATAGTAGGGAAATGGCAACCAAACTTGGTCTTTTATAAAATGTTAATCAAGGAGAGGCTTGGCAAAGTGAATGCCTGTTTAAAAATTGTATCATAAGCATTTAGAATAATTTCTAAATAATTTCTTAGGGTAGATTCCCCAAAGTGAGCGTAGATGGGTCAGAGGTATCAATATTCTGAGGCTCTTTGTATCTATGGCAGATTGTAATTTGCCATCCAGCCAGATGTGTCCAAGGTTCCTATTTTATAGGATCTTTGCTGGTGTTAGCAGTTACTGCTTTTTTATTATTTAAAAAGTGCTTTGCTTCATAGCCAAGTGTACCTTCCCATTTTATTTTGTTTTCTATTATGAATCAAATAGTTTTCAGTATGTTGCCTTGTATTTTCTCTCTTAAAAATATTTGTTTAGGTTTTTTGCCCATATATGTGTATTGGTATCTTAGTATTTGGTTAGATAAACCTTCCTTTTAGCTACCAAATGGCACAGTTAGCATATATATGTACGAAATAGAATACCATGAAAACTTGTGCAAAATGACAAGATATCAAATGGCGCAGCTAGTGTGTATATGTAAAAAGTGATCAATGTAATGTGTTTTAACCCAATGAGCTCCTTTTTTTTTTTTTTTTTTTTTGGTGTGTTCACCCCTGCATGCTCTTTTCTATTTTGTTTTATTTCTATTTTATTAAAAAAATCAATTGTGATATTACAGCAGTTGAATGATTTAGGATGAGGATAAAGCTGACTTTGTCCCATTATAAGGCTATATTTAAAGACTGGTCATTTAAAATCCAGCCAGAAGCTGCTGTGATCATCAACTGAATCATAACTGTAGCTAATTCTAGCTTGTTTTTAAATCAGCTAACAAATGTCTTTCATGGTATGTGATACATATAAGCTGATTTTCTCAGCAGCAGAAAAATAAATTCAGGGAGGTTTTTGCTCCTTTGGGAAATATTACAGAGAGATCTGTTAAGAGAGAGGGAGGCTTGAGCTAAAGACTTTCCCTTGGTCCCCAGAGACGGTAGAAATGAAACGGCCACTTGAATTACAGTCTCCATCTGCTATAAGGGTTTACACTGAAGACTTCTTTCACTTAATTTTCTGGACTAGATTACTTCTAAATCCTTTTTTTTTTTTTTAATTTTAAAAGAATAACCCATATGCCATGGGTGAAGAATGGGAAGACATAGTAAAATGTACTTGTATCTCAAACTAAATCAAACTTGATCTTTTCTGAGTGGTTCCTGTGGTTACTCTTTTCATTCATTTACTCATTTGTTCAATTAGTATTTATTGAGCTTTGTGCTTAAGTCATGAAGCTAGGTGCAAGGGGGAAATCTTAAAAAAAAAAAAAAAAAAAAGAAGTCGTGCCTAGTGACTCAGTGGGTTAAAGCCTCTGCCTTCAGCTCTGGTCATGATCTCAGGGTCCTGAGATCAAGCTCTGCATCAGGCTCTCTGCTCTCTGCCTGCCTCTCTGCCTACTTGTGATGTCTGACTGTCAAATAAATAAAATCTTAAAAAAAAACCCCAAAACCCAAAACAACTCAGGATCTTGCCTCCCCAGCATGTGTGGTTGAGTGGGTATGATGTGGCTCTTTCTTAAACTGAAATAATCTAAGTGAAAGTGATAAACACAGACGAGGTTCGGCCAAAGTATCCTGGATATTCGATGTGGGGAGGGCATCCCCATATTCCTACCTTGACCAGACTTTTGAACTGTTGCTTAGTGTTCCATTTCCTTGTGCTTGTGTAGTCTGAGGTACTCCACTGCAAGAGCAGAGCTTCCTGGGTATGTAGCTCCACTGCCTTGCTGTCCAGCAGAGGATCCGTCCATGGTTAAAATAGGCAATTGATGTTTTGTGGCATGGTACTTCTCTTCTGCTTTCCATTTGGGGTATTATTACTTATCCATTGAGTAAATCTGAGGGTACTGAATGAGGGATGTTGTCCTTCTTAACTAAATTTGATACATTAACTAAGCTATGTGAAACCTGTAAATCTACTCTAGAATTTGAATCTAGAATAATGAGACAGAATTCGTCCTCTTTGGTTTGTTCGTACAGATCCCATTTCCAGGCTTGGTTTCTGCTCATATCTGAGTCTGGTACTCTAATCTTCCTGAGGTGATTTTTCAAAATCTTCACCTGAGGTAGGTTTGCTTGAGTTGAGTTTTTGGTGTTATTTGGAATATCTGTTGTTTCCTGTTTCAGAACCATATGGACTCTTTTCTGCCCCACTCTGTGTCTGTCCAGGAGGCTGACTTGAATAGACTATATATATATCAAGAAGTTTCTCTTTCCCTCTGGTTTCTGCTTGGGTTTTGACAAAGGGGAGTTTGTATAGGAGAATAGAAGGAGTGTGCAATCGTATCTCTTGGTCCCTTCCTTATGAAGTCAACCTTGGGCTGCTGTGTTTGTCAGCTAGATTCTGACCATAAGGGATAAAGAACTGCCATGCTAAGTAAACATAGAACACTACCAAATCTGTCAGACTGAAGATTAGGGAAATGGTAGAGAAGGGGTGAGACCCTGAGGAAATGAATGAGATTAGATATGAACAAGGTTGAGAAATTTTTACTTCTAATTTTTCCAGAGCTCCCTCTTGAAGAGAGAGCCTGTTCTTACTCCTTTTCCATCTGAGGAAACCAGCTCTCTTCTGCTTAAAGTTTTTTGATGACTGCACTTGAGATAGTGTTTCAATTGCTTCAGAAGTTGATATCCGTTTTCTTGGGCATTTACCCCCTGCACATTTCCCTGTGGTCCAAGAAAAGAGTTAGTTCCCAACATTGACCAGGACCAGGTTAAAAAAAAATGCTATATACTGTAAGAGTAAATGGCCTTATAAAATAAGTTTGGAAGTATTCTCGTCTTAAATTTCTTGAAAAAGTTTAAGAAAGCTTGGAGTTAATTCTTTTTTAAATGTTGGTAGAATTTACCAGTGAAGCCATCTGGTCCTGTGTTATTCTTTGTTGGGATATTTTTTTTATTATTGATTTAGTCTCTTTATTTGTTATTGATCTGTTTAGGTTTTCTGTTTTTTCATTATTCATTCTTGTTAGGTTGTATGTTTTTAAGAATTTCTTTTTCCAATCCATGAGCATGGAATGCTTTTCCATTTTTTTGTGTCTTCTTCAATTTCTTTCATAAGTGTTCTGCAATTCCTGAGTACAAATCCTTTATCACCTTGGTTAGGTTTATTCCCAGGTATCTTATGGTTCTTGGTGCTATTGTAAATAGAATCTATTCTCTCATTTCTCTTTCTATATTTTCATTGTTAGTATATAAGAAATCGACTGATTTCTGTGCATTGACTTTGTATCCTGCCACATTACTGAATTGCTGTACGAGTTCTAGTAGTTTGGGCTGGAATCTTTTGAGTTTTCCATATAAAGTATCATGTCATTTGCAAAGAGACAGAGTTTGACTTCTTCGTTGCCAACTTGAATGAGTTTTATTTCTTTTTGTTGTCTGATTGCTGTTGCTAGGACTTCTAGTACTATGTTGAACAACAGCAGTGAGAGTGGGCATCCTTGTCGTGTTCCTGATCTCAAAGGGAAGGCTGTTAGCTTTTCTTCATTGAGGAGGATATTCACTGTGGGTTTTTCATAGATAAATTTTATGAAGTTGAGGAATGTTTCCTCTATCCCTATACTTTGAATCATTTTAATCAAGAATGGATGCTGTATCTTGTCAAATGCTTTTTCTGCTTCAGTCGAAAGGACGATGTGGTTCTTCTCTCTTCTCTTACTAATTTGTTCTATCACATTGATTGATTTGCAAATGTTGAACCATCCTTGCATCCCAGCACCAAGAACTATGAGATAGCTGGGAATAAACCTAACCAAAGAGGTAAAGGAGCTGTACTCGAGGAACTACAGAACACTCATGAGAGAAACTGAAAAAGACACAAAAAGATGGAAGAGCATTCATGCTTATGGATTGGAAGAATAAATATTATTAAAATGTCTATACTGCCTAGAGCAATCTATACTTTCACTGCCATCCTGATCAAAATTCCATCAACATTTTTCAAAGAGCTAGAACAAACAATCCTAATATTTGTATGGAACCAGAAGAGACCCCAAATTGCTAAGGAAATGTTGAAAAAGAAAAACAAAACTGGGGGCATCATGTTGCCCACTTTTAAGCTTTACTACAAAGCTGTGACCACTAGGTCAGCCTGGTATTGGCACAAAAACAGACACATAGACTCATGGAACAGAGTAGAGAGCCCAGATACGGACTCTCAACTCTGCAGTCAAATAATCTTCGACAAAGCAGGAAAAAATGTACAGTGGAAAAAAGACAGTCTCTTCAATAAATGGTATTGGGAAAATTGGACAGCTATGTGTGGAAGAATGAAACTTGACCATTCTCTTATACCATACACAAAGATAAACTCGAAATGGATAAAAGACTTCAACATGAGGCAGGAATCTATCAAAATCCTAGAGGAGAACATAGGCAGTAACTCTTTGACATCAGCCACAGCCACTTCTTTTAAGATATGTCTCCAAAGGCAAAGGAAACAAAAGTGAAAATGAACTTTTGGGACTTCAAGATCAAAAGCTTCTGCACAGCAAAGGAAATAGTCAACAAAACAAAGAGGCAACCCATGGAATGGGAGAAGATATTTGCAAACGACACTACAGACAAAGGGCTGATATCAAAGATCTGTAAAGAACTCCTCAAACTCAACACACACAAAACAGATAATCACATCAAATAATGTGCAGAAGACATGAACAAACACTTCTCCAAAGAAGACATACAAATGGCTAACAGACACATGAAAAAAAGTTCATCATCATTAGCCACCAGGGAAATTCAAATCAAAACCACATTGAGATACCACCTTACACCAGTTAGAATGGCCAAAATTAACAAGACAGTAAACAACATGTGTTGGAGAAGATGTGGAGAAAGGGGAACCCTCTTATACTGTTGGTGGGAATGTGAGTTGGTGTAGCCACTTTGGATAACAGTGTGGAGATTCCTTAATAAATTAAAAATAGAGTTTCCCTATGACCCTGCAATTGCACTACTGCATATTTACCCCAAAGATACAGATATAGAAAAGAAGGACCATATGTACTTCAATGTTCATAGCAGCAATGGCCACAATCACCAGATTGTGGAAAGAGCTGAGATGCCCTTCAACAGACCGATGGATAAAGAAGGTGTGGTCCATATATACAATGGAATATTATGCAGCCATTGGAAAGGATGAATACCCAAATTTTGTATCAACATTGGTGGGACTGGAGGAGACTATGCTAGTGATATAAGTCAAGCAGAGAGAGTCAATTATTGCATGGTTTCACTAACTTGTGGAACTTAAGGAATAACATGGAGGATATTGGAAGATGGAGAGAAGTGAGTTGGGGGAAATTGGAGGGGGAGACAAACCATGAGAGACTGTGGACTCTGAGAAACAAACTGTTTTGGATGGGAGGGGAATGGGGTTTGGGTGAGCCTGGTGGTGGGTATTATGAAGGGCATTATTGCATGGAGTACTGGGTGTAGTGCATAAACAATGAAATCTGGAACACTGAAAAGAAATAAAATAAAATGAAAAAAATTAATTTCTTCTGGGTTATCCAATTTGTTGGTATATAATTTTCCAAAGTATTTGCAGCATTTCCCTGGTATCGAAATGAGACAAAGATACGACAAAACAAGCAAACTATAGATGAATATCCACAATGAACATAGATGTAAAAATCCTCATAAAATGCTACATTAAAAGGATCATATGCCATAACCAAGTAGGATTTAATCCAGGGATTCAGGTATGGTTCAACATACACAAATCAACTAATGTAATATACCACATTAATAGAATGAAGGGAAAAATAGAGCAAAAGATAAAAACTACATGATCATCTCAATAGTTACAAAGAAAACACTTGGTAAAATTCAGCATCATTTCATGACAAAAATGAGACAGAGAAGAAATTCACTCAAACATAATAAAGTCCATATATGAAAATCTCACAACTAAAATTACATTCAATGGTGAAAAATTAAAAAGTTTTCTTATAAGATAATGAAGAAGGCAAGGATGCTCACTCTCACCATTTCTAGTAAATATAGTACTGGAAGTCCTAGCCAGAATAGGTAGGCAAGAAAAAGAAATAAGAGGCATACAAATTAGAAAGAAGTAAATTTACCAGTTTGCAGATGACATGCTCTTATATATAGAAAACCCTAAAGACTTCATGATAATAAAAGCAGAATTTGATAAGTTTGTAGGATATAAAATCAACATGCAAAAATCAGCTGTGTTTCTATACACTGCAAGGGAAATAAGAATATTTCTATACACTGCAAAGGAAATTAAGAAAGCCATTCCACTTATGATAGCACCAAAAGGAATAAAATATTTAGAAATAACCTTAACCAAGGAGGTAAAAGACTTGTACCTTGAAAACTTTAAAATGTTAATGAAAAAAAAAAGATACAAATAAATGAGAAGATATTCTATGTTCACAGATTGAAAGACTTAATGTTAAAATGTTCATACTATCCAAAGTGATCTACAGATTCAATGCAATCCCTGTCAAAATCCCAGTGACTTTTTTTAAAAAAATAGAAATAGGAAAAACAATCCTAAAATTCATATGAAAACACAAAAACCTGGAATAGCCAAAGCAATTTTAAGAAAGAAGAGCAAAGGTAGAAGCATAAAAACAGACATATACCGATGGAACAGAATAGAGTCCAAAAATAAACCTATGCATATATAGTCAACTGATCTCCAGCAAAGATGCTCAGAATACATAATGGGGAAAGGATTGTCTCTTCCACAAATGGTTCTGGGAAAACTGGCTATCCATATGCAAAAGAATGAAATTGGAACCTTATCGTACACACAAAAATCAGTTCAAATTTGATTAAAGACTTACATATAAGAAACTAAAATTCTTAGAAGACAACATAGGGGAAGCCTTCATGATATCGGTCTAGGCATTTATTTCTTGGATATAACACCAAAGGCTCATGGAACAAAAACAGCAAAAATAGACAGGTGGGATTATGTCAAACTAAAATGCTTATGCACAGAAAAGGAAATAATTAATGAGAGTGAAAAGGTAACTTATGAAATGGGTGAAATTCTTTGCAAACCATATATCTGATAAAGGGTTAATCTTTTAAACATATAAAGAACTCCTACAACTTAATAGCTTAAAAACGGATGCTCTAATTTTAAAAGGGGGCAAAGAACTTGAATAGACATTTCTCCAGAGAAGACATGCAAATGGCCAACAGGTATATGAAAAGATGTTTACATTATTAATCACCAGGTAAATGCAAATAAAGCCACCATGAGATATCTGTTAACACTTAGGACTTTAAGATAATTTTTGTCCAAAAGCAAAAGACAATAAATGTTGGTGAAAATGTAGAGAAATTAGAACACTTGAACACTTTTGGTGGGAATGTAAGATGATGTAACCACATCATCTCTTTTTGAGACCTCTTTTTGAGGTCTCTCAAAAAATTGAAAGTAGAATTATGCTATGAAATTTGCTAGAAAATATCCAGCAATCTCATCTCTCTCTTTGTGTGTGTGTGGGTGGGTGTGTGGGTGTATGGGTGTGTATAAAGATTTATATATTTTAGAGAGAATGGGAGGAGGAGAGGGAGAGAGAATCTCAAGCAGACTCTTCATTGAGCACCGAGCCCAATGTGGGGCTCAATCCCAAGACCCGAGATCGTGATCTGAGCCAAAACCAAAATTCAGATGCTTAACCAATGGCACCACCCAGGTGCCCCACATCTGTCAATATATTGAAGTCCGGATCTCAAAAATGTATCTATACTGCCATGTTCTTTGCAAAATTATTCACAATAGCTAAGACATGGAAATAACCAAAATGCTCTTTGATAGAAGAATGGATAAAGAAAATATGGTCTATAAATACATTATTCAGTCTTAAAAAAGAAGGAAATCCTGCCATATACAATAATGTGAATAAATGTGGAGCATTATACATTAAATAAAATAAACTCATCATAGAAGAACAAGTGCTACATGATTCCATTACCGTGAGGTATCAAATACTCAGACTCCTAGAAAAAGAGAGTGGAAGGGTGGTTGCCAGTATCTTAGAGGAGAAGGAAATGGGGAGTAGCTATTCATTGAAAATAAAGATTCCATTGTATAAAATGAAGGTCTAGAGATCTGCTGTACAACATTCTGTCTATAGTTAACAATACTGGGTTGTGCACTTCAAAATTTGTTAAGGTAGTTCACAACAGTTCTTAACAATAATAAAGAGAAGCTTACTTCCGAATGACATATTTCATTACCTGGAAAAAAAAAAAACAGCTGTAGAGGATATTATTGAGACAGTCTCATATTTCAAATACAGATAATGAATTATGTAACATATATCTAAATCAAATTTCCGGATTTTGGTAACTGTACAGTACTTATGTAAGAGAATGTCCTTGCTCTTGGGAAATACATATTGAAGTGTTTTGGGGGTAACAGTGCATGATGTCTACAGTGCCCTCAAATGGCAAATAATTAAGAAAAAGTAGGGAATGAGGATATGTTTCTGGAGAGAAAGAGGAATAAAGTTAGGAACTGGACAAAAGTTTAATTCTCGTTGAATCTAGGTAAAGGTTATATTGAAGTTCTTCATGCCATTCATGTAACCATAATGTATTTTTGAAGTTATATCTCAATAAAAGAACTAAATGAGAAAGAAATACGGTTGCGTAAAAACACCCACAAAACAGCAAAATGGCCTTGGCATTCTGTATTGTTGGGAACCTTAAAAGTAAGCTCTAAGGGAATTCTTGAGGTGTTTGAGAAACACTCATAAAATATACTCAGAGAACTCATAAACACCTCTGCACTCCAGGAAACAAACTAAGGGTTACAGAAGAGAGGCAGGTGTGGGGGGGGGCAGGTAACAGGGTGATGGGTATTAAGGAGGACATGTGTGGTGATGGGCAGTGGGTGTTATATGCAGCTAATGAAGTGTTGAATACTACATCAAAAACTAATGTATTATATGTTGGCTAATTGAACATAATAAAATAATCAGAGAAGGCTAAATTCATAGAAGTGAATATACATTTGGGATTCAAAATACAGTATATTGGCTTCAACACTTGGTAGGGGCTTGAATAGTTTGCTGGATTGACTGATCTAAACCTGCACCCAGAGCTGGCTTACAGTTAATAAGGTTAAAATGTTAGCTCTTCCCCATGCCTGCATTCTGAAGAGGTAGCTGTAGGAAATGGAAATGGTGGAATGGATTTTTCATGTGCGACCAACTCAGCCACTTTCAGTCACACACTCTGGGAGAATGTGGAGGGTACTGCCTTCTCTGAAGCATTATGAAGTCATTGGTAAGGAGCACACCACCATTTCTGAAGACTTCTGAATTACCAGTTCTCTGTTGGTCAGGTACAGTGTAAGGACATTTTAGTGGATTTGGGGTTTTTTAATCTCAATGGGAATAATGTCATATGGAGTTTTAGAGAACAGGTGGTAATGCAATTACTACAATAAAATCATGTCTAAAATGGTAATTAGAGGATTTTGACCTGCAGGAATTTCTGGCAATTTCACCTTAGAAATGATATAGATGGGCAGCCTAATTGAATGCTTTTTGAAACATTTGAAATACATAGCAAAAGGGGGGGTGCTGTCTGGGAAGAAAATAATTACAAAATTATTAAAGTGGGATTTATCCATTTCTTAAGTTAGTACATAGCCCCAGAGTCCCTTAAGTGAAGGTGAAAGAAAGTCTCTTTGAGGAACAACTGTGTAATAAACCCACAAGCCTTTTTTAGATATTCCTAGAGCCATTTTCCAGGGTGACTGTGCATGGGAGAAATGGAACTCTTCAGGCTCTTCAGGCTTTATTGGGTACTGGCTCTGAACTTAAGATCCCCAGAGACCCAAAATGACATGGTAGTTCACAAGTCATAGTAGGAATTTATGGAGCTCAGGTGATATGGAGTCCTGCATACTGTCTGTCTAAAGGTGTGTCCAAAGGGAATAGGAATCCATCCTGAGGTTATTTTTCCCAGTTGTAAAACATTTACTTAGTCATTGGAAAAATTTCCATATTGGTTTCCTGACTTGTGGATTGAGGAGAGAAAAGCCTAAGCCCAGTCTGTACTTCTATCTATATAGTATGTCTGCACCAGTAAGAAGAGTTTGGCTACTACACTGCAGTATGACCTGAAAGACCGTGGTGAACAGAAATCCTCCATAGGATCAGAACTCGTGGTTGTTTATTTTGTGTGAAAAGGAGACAGTCTAAAGCAGAGACCTACAGTTAACCCATGGGCAGTAGCTAACGGGCTGATGGACTGATCAGGACTTTGGAGATAACCATGCTGAAAAACTGGTGGCAAGGTCATCTGAGAGGGAGGAATGAATGGATCTCAGAATGGGTACAACATATGAAGATACTCATGTTCCATATAGTGCACATCAGAGGACATCCACTGAAGAGATGGATATGATGTTCTTTCCCTTGATTGCCAGTCTTTTCTTCAGTCACCTACTTCTCACCCAATGGGTCTAACTACAAAGTGTCTAGAGTGGCAGGGATGGAAGTTATGAAAACTTGTGTTCTTCCTTCAGTTGGCTGCTGCTGCTCCTGGTCACCAAGACCATCAGCCATATATACCAAAGCAGTGAACTCCTGATAAGGCACCATTGTCTTTCTTTTTCCTTCCTTCCTTTTTAGATTTATTTATTTGAGAGAGAAAGAGAGAGAGAGAAGGGTGGGCACAGATGGAGAGAGAAAATCTCAAGCAGACTCTCCACTGAGCAGGAGTGTGACTCAGTGGGTTTGATGTCAAGACCCTGACATCATGACCTGAGCCAAAATCAAGAGTTGGATGCACAACCAACTGAGCTACCTAGGTGCCCCAGGCACCATTTTCAAGGGAGGACCAGCAGTCAACCTGGTGGTACACTAGTTTGACCACTCTCTAGATAGGGAGGGCACATCTTTCTCCGTATAAGGGTAGATTCATATTTCAGGAAGGCTCAACCCACCGTCCATGTATCTGAGGAATGTTTTCTTCATTGCCATGGTTTACCAAATGACATCACCTCTAGCCAGGGTACACATTTTACAGTAGAGCAAGGTGCAGAAACACAGGCACACACCCATGTTCTCAGACCTCTTTTTGCTGAGAAACTGAGAAGCATTTGGCTCCATAGAATGATGGGATGGTCTGCTGGAAGTTCATTTAGATTTCTAGCTAGGAAACATGTTGTGAAGTTCAGGTGCTGTGTGATAAGATGCAGACACCAGAAAAAGCATTGCTCTTAGTTACACATACACTGGTTTCTCTTTGTGCCTCCTGGAACCAAAAAGTGAAGAAGAGTCTTACTAGTACATATAACAACCAGTTTGGGAAACATTTCCTCCCTATTTCTGCAATTTTGGCTCTGGTGGTTTTGGAGAACTTACAGTAGAAAGGAGGGATTATTTTACCAGCAAGCAGTCTTTGTTGTGACATATTGGATGTTCTGGTTATTTTGGTTTCCTTGTGATTGTCCCAGTTACCTAGAAGGAATGTGATTTCTGATCATCCCTGAAGGCAAAGAGTAGCAGGGGACCAGGGCATTTAATGGGGAATTTTTTATACAATCAATAATCTATACTCAATAGTTCTGGTCAATGGAAAACTAAAACAATCCAATTAAGACTGCTAAAACCTTAGATTTCGTAGAACTAGAAGTTTGTGCCAGACCATCAGGTAAAGTTTTTGTCTAGTTGAAGGCCTGGTGGAGAGGATGGAATCGTGGGATGGCATGACAGAAGGTTATCAGCTCAGGTTTCATGACTAGTTACAGAAGCAGCAACCGTAGCAGTTTTATTCTGTACTTTTTTCTTCCCTCCTCTTCTCCTCGTCTTCATTTGATGGACACAAATGGTGACTAGCCTTTTAGGTTTGAGTGGGACTTAATTGATACCAGCCTTTTCCAATGCTTAACTAATAATGAGACATTGTGTAACATCTGTACTGGGGACACGTGGCTTAAAAACTTCTTTTTAATTTAACTTTATTGAGGAAGAATTGACAAATATAGTTGTATATACTTAAAGTCTTCAATGTGATGACCTCAAGCAGACTCTCCACTGAGCAGGAGTGTGACTCAGTGGGTTTGATGTCAAGACCCTGACATCATGACCTGAGCCAAAATCAAGAGTTGGATGCACAACCAACTGAGCTACCTAGGTGCCCCAGGCACCATTTTCAAGGGAGGACCAGCAGTGGAATGACATTGTGGAATGATTACCACGATCAAGATAATTAATAGATTATCATCTCACATAGTTACTCTTTTCTTTCCTTCTGTGGTGAGAACGATTAAGATCTGCTCTAAGCACCTTCCAAGTATACATGTTATAAATGAGAGTCACTATGCTCTACCATAGAGCCTCAGAACTTACTCTACAACTTATTACTAGGAATTTGTACATACATCCCCCCATTTTCCTCTTCCCCAGCTTCTGGCAACAACCATTCTCCTTTCTGTTTCCAAGAAATTCTTTTATTTATTTTTAGATTCCACCTATAAGTGATACCTACCTTACAGTATTTGTCTTTCTCTGGCTTATTTCACTTAATATAACTCCCTCTGATTTCTTCCATGTTGTCACAAATGGCAGGATTTCCTTCTCTTGTAAGTCTGAATGATAATCCATTATATATGTGTATCTATATATGTCACATTTGCTTGACCCATCAAAGGCCATTTAGGTTTTTTTTTTTTTTTTCCATATCTTGGCTGCTGTGGATATGCTGTGGTGAACCTGGGTGTGCAGGTATCTTTTTTTTAGATACTGGTTTCACTCCTTTTGGATATATACCCAGGGATGGGATTGCGAGATCATATGGTAGTTGAATTTTTAATTTTTTGAGGACCCACCGTACTGTTCTCCATAATGGCTGACACACTTTGTATTTGGATAAAGGATAAGAGTAGATACTGGTAGGGTAAAAAGGTGGACCATTCTAAATACCTTCTGAGGGGCGCCTGGGTGGCTCAGTGGTTTAAGCCTCTGCCTTCGGCGCGGGTCATGATCTCAGGGTCCTGGGATTGAGCCCCACGTCGGGCTCTCTGCTCAGCAGGGAGCCTGCTTCCTCCTCTCTCTCTCTCTGCCTGCCTCTCTGCCTACTTGTGATCTCTCTCTATCCAATAAATAAATAAAAAATCTATAAAAAAATCATTTAAATACCTTCTGATATCACTCTAGATTCTCTTCATTTTTATCCATCCAGGTCTCCACCTCCGAAGGCTGTGAATTCGTTTGGTTTCACCATTGAGAGTCTCTGTAGGCTCGCTTCAGGTGTTTGGGTCCCTTGACTAGGAGTGACCTCTTTTACACAGCTCTCTTCTTTCGGGTTCTGTTAACCCCTCCCTCCCCCTTGTTATTGCACTCTCCTTTGTGGTTCTTCTACACTGACCCACAGCTGTGAATAGAATTTTGACCTTCCTTGGCATATTCCAGAATATGTTATCCATTTCTTGTTGGGTCCCTGACTGATATCGTTGCTTAACACAATACAGTGGCAAATAAAATGAACCAAAATCCTGGTGTGCATTTATCTCCACTTCATTTATTTTATTTTATTTTAATTATTTTATTTTAAAAAATATTTATTTATTTATTTATTTGACAGACAGAGATCACAAGTAGGCAGAGAGGCAGGCAGAGAGAGAGGAGAAAGCAGGCTCCCCACGGAGCAGAGAGCCCAATGTGGGACTCGGACCCAGGGATCATGACCTGAGCCGAAGGCAGAGGCTTTTACCTGCTGAGCCACCCAGGTGCCCCTCCACTTCATTTATATGTTGACATTGTAGTTATGACTAACCTTCTGAATCATCAAAAAGATTAAATTATGTGTAGTAAAAGTTTAAGATGTGAAACACTTTGATATCCCATGTTTAATACATATGATATTATTTTAGTACTATGATAAACTTTAGAAATATTTTATAACATTTTAAGGGCTGAAGAAACAGAGCCAGAAATATTAAAAGACTTAGCCAAAATGTTGCAGTAGTACCAGAAATGTGACTAGAATCTTGTACTTTTCTCAGAATAACCTCTATTCTTTGGCTTGTGCAATATCAAAAACTTGGCGTTTTTATTTATCCTCATTAGCAAAGCTTTTCCATAATTCATTTAGACCCGTATGTCTTATCTCTATGGATATAATAAAATTTATACAGTCAGTCATTGGAAATGACTTCACGGAATCCTTGACAAATTTGGTGAATTTTAGATTGTAATTTGTATTTGTTTTTCAAATTATACACTGAGCTTCTTGAGGTCTAGGCTTTGATTTTGACTTCTATACACTCAATGCTTAGTACAGTGTCTGTCACTGGATCTGATAGTGTCTATCACCAAATACTTTGATCTATTCACTCCAGTAGATTGCTTAATAAATAAGTATCTGTCGCAAGCTGGGGGAAAAGATAAGTCTTTTCTAAATGGCCTGCTTTCCCTGAATATCTTTAAATGGTAGGAAACCTTTTAAATTTGTTTTTCTGGGGACATGCCGAATATGAAGCCAAGAGCCCGTGCCTTTATAAAGTGTCTTTTTTATCTTCAAAGTTTAGATCACCCAGCTGCAGTCAGCATTGTTTTCTAACCAGGAGCCTACCTTCTCATTTAAGTTTCTCCTCACTCCCCAGGAGCTTTCTGTGACTTCACCATCAGCTCTGTAATTATAGAATCAGGAAGCACGTCTTTGAAATTCAGAACTTGCTCTTCAGGTGGTCTGTTGGGATATCCTCAGGTATTTATGTATGATGAGATTTATTGACAGAATCACTTCTGCTTTCCTAGGTAGACGGAGAGCCTGGCCAGGGCTATACAGCCAGTGTTCTGTGTCAAGGACACTAGCGAACAGAGGCTGCTGACAAACCTGAGGGAATCCCCCAAGGATATATGTTCTGGACAATGACCTAAGCCAAGGTCATTTGCAGCCTGTCGCTGTAGGCTGGTAGTGATATCCATGCTCAGGAGCTTTAAAACTGAAATTGTTAGAATAGTGATAGGATATCTAATATGGTTCGGATCACTTAATTATCGAACTTTTCATCTTCAAATAAAAAGGAATAAAATGAAGTCTTTCGGCCCTGTGCATTGGACTACCAGATGCAATTTCATTTAGTGAAATCGTGTATTGAATCCACATAAGGATGTATGTGTGAACATATGGAGGGAAGGGCATACTATCACATTAAAATTATAACAATCCAAGAGGCTGGAGGAACACAAGGTTTATTTATTTTTTTTTTCCAACCAGTCTCTGTACTGCCTCTTAAAATAAATAAGCTTGCTGTGTCTCCTCAAGGCAGCTGCCTAATATTGTTATGTTTCTACAGAGTCCCGAATAAAGGAATTGCTCATTCTTTTCAGTTTTCACTTTCAGCTGTTAAATTACATCTTCAATGAAAAGGGAAAATGACAATTGCTAAGCAATGGCACAATACTTTGGCTTCTTTATTTTCTTAGCCTAGTGCCATTTTGGAATCAGCAACTGAGAGTGGTGGGAGAGATTGGAGAGCATAGAGGGAGGAAGAGGCCAGCATTTCCAGGCCTATTGGATTTTAAACACCATCATGTGGATAAGGGTTAATGCCTGGAGAAAACGAAATGGCTCTGAGTATTTGCAAAAGAGAAAAAATAAAGTGTGTGAAGAGTCAGAAAGAGAGAAGTTGTTTCTGCTTTTAATGTTTGATCACAGAAGTCATCAACCTGTGGTTTATATCCACTAGGAGTTTAGGACATCCTTTTTGTGGCATTTTTGGGGGGCATGAAATGAATATTGCTACTCTTGCATAGAATTGATACATAGAAGTCAAATAGGACCAATCAGTTTCTTCTTTACTCCTCCTGCTGTTTGCTTGGTTTGCCTTTGGAATTTTCAGCAGCCAGAGGAGTTGAATGAGTTAGAAACACGATGTGCTCTTGTGTTGGAAATGAGGGAAGGATGAAGAATGGAAGAAGCTTTCATGGTGACCTGTCTCTGGGGAAGCCTGACTTTCTCTCCTACTTTCCAGAGACATCTTTGTCTTCTGTTTTCTCCTCACGTTCAGAGCTGTGCACAGTAGACATTTGTAAACAACAGCCAGTCTGCATCTTCTCTGTGGATATAGGGTTTCCCTGGAATGCCAATGGCATAAGGGGAATAGGTAGTTCTGACACAGATTCCTGGGCTGACAGACAATTAGGTAGGTGTAACAACTGATGTGGTTAAAATATCACTTCAGAAAATGTCCCTGCCCATAAGAGAGAATAGTGAGTTCATGAGTGACTTCCTCTACACATGTACCAGGGGCTGTCAGACAGTCCTGGCAGGCAGAGCATATTCAGTCCTCTCTGGTCTGCAGAGAATGGCTGTGATGTCATTGCCTAGCAAACAAGAATGTTACCTGTGACTGAGTCAAGAATCGACACATCACTCAGCTCAGCCAAGTAAAACCCGTGATCTCTGGAGACTCATACCTCCCAGACACAATTTCCTCCTTTGTTGTACAGTCAGTCACTATGTGAAATTGTGTTAATTCTTCTAAGCCCTTAGAGGAGGTGGCTGTGCTAAGAGAGTATCAGTAGAGTTTCACAGAATGTCGGTCTTACAGGGACCAAGCATTTTTTTTTTTTAGGGGAATATTTGGTTATTTCCTCATAAAACAAATCAGGGGCCTTTGCTGTCCTCTGCCTATCCTTTCTACTTTATTTTTACTCATTCTTTTCTTGATCCAACATTTACAGAGAACCTACTATGTCACACTGCTCTGCTAGTCACAACGTGTATAAAGACGAATGTGATGCAGATGGACTTCACAATTTGCCTTTCCCGTGCTTCCAGCCACACACCTACTTCTATATCAAGAATGCTTAATGTTGGCTCTGTGGTCGGCCATTTCCTGAAGGAGTCGGCAGACCTGTATGTGTGTGTATATGCAGAGAAGACCCATAGTTTTCATCACACTTTTCAGTAGGCCTAGGGAATAAATCTTTTATCATGGTAATTATTGTTCCTGGCAATTTGAGTAGATAAAGGGATGTGTTTGATTAAATTGGCAGATTTTAGACGTTGGATTATACATACAAGCCAAAAATTGATAAACTTCAAGACGAAAAGCCTCACAAAACTTGTGCAAGAGCGTCTAACTTCTGGAGAGCAGAGAGAATGTCGTTTGCACATTTCACTGGGCATCTGTGGCTTTGTATAAGAAGTGATTGCTCAACACATTGGACATAGAAATACTGCAAAACAAAAGATTTTGATTCACCATCAGCCACTGATCTACTTTTTACAAATCTAGCTATTTCTGGTCATTTTATAACTTTGACTTTTTAGAAACTAGGATGTTCTTTGAAGTATGGGATAGGGTTTTGCTCCATCTTACCAGTTAGGGGTATTTATTGTTGTGCTGTATTTTTGACTACTTAAAATATCATGTATTTTAAACTTTGTAGTGTCAATAATCAATGTAATTTGGGATGACAATCAGCAAATTACTGAAGTGGGCACTTTGCTGTTAGAGAAATAACCATTGTTGACTTAATGGTAGAAAACCTCACAAATTACAAAATGTTTCAAACTTTTATTTGTTTAACACTTTTTTTTAATTTGTTTAACACTTTTATTGAAATTATGTTAAGTTTCATGACAACTGTATTAGATAAGAACTGCTGCCCTTGTATTACAGATACGAAACTGATGCTTAATTGCAATCCACCTTCATTGAAATTATTAGCTATACTTGAGTATTAGATAAACAAAGCAGATGTATAGAAAGTCCCCTTATTAGTTAAATCTAAATATGGACATTTGTCAAATGTTTTATCTAGTGCATTAAATATAGATGGCTTTAGTGCATGCAAAAATCATGAGTTTTCAGTAGCTATGTCAACACAGTCTCTGATTAATAAATGTGTAGTCAGTGTTCCTTGTTGAGGACATTTAGCTTTTTATGCCTTTGTTCTGTTAGATCAGAATCTTTCTAGATTCAGCAGTTGCCCATCACAGGGTTTTAGAGTGGATGGAAATGCTAGTGGTATTTTCTAGGAAATAAACTGCTAATAGCTGGTTACCATTTTGCCAAGTATACAGCGGGTGCTTTACACACACGAACATGGACTTGTAAGAACAGACCTTTGTGGTAGAAAATATTTCAGATGAGGAAATTGGTGTTCAGAAAGTTGAATAACCTTTTTGAAGTTACTCAGTCCATGAGCTGTCCACCTGGGGTTCCAATTTAAGTCCTTTTGATTTGAAAACTCATCCCATTACCCATGAATTCTTCTAAGAGCAAATTTGGAGGAAATACTGAAAAACGAAGTTAACTGTTAGGACTCTCACATTAGTTATCTGCCCAATGGGTCACATGTTCTCCTGGAGACCAATAATGGAAAGGCAGTGCCAGCCCAAGCTGATAGAAACTGACCAAAGACGTGCCTGTTGCTGATTTATTTTTCCATTCGTTCCCAGGGAGTCAATTTAATGGCTGCACAAACACCATCCAAATGTGAAGAACTGTTTAGGGTCACTCAAAATGAATAGCACTGTTAGTTCGGACTAGAGATGAGCAGAATAAAGTTGGCAAGTGTCTCTGCTCTTGTTCTTTGGCTCTGAAAGTCATCATCCCCAAATCACTGGAGCCTCGGTGAATTTCAACCCTACCTTCTATGAGGATTCCTGCTTGTGGAGGCTGGAGACACTGAAGCATCTCTTGAATGTTCTTGAATAGCTATATGAGGTTTGCAGATTCAGTAATTCCTCATTTGAGTCTCTGACTATATGCTTTAGATGTTTTGTGTTTGTGTGTGGATATTATGTGTGTTTGCACATCTAGGTGATAACAACACATATAAATACACGCCATATGTCAAGAGCTAACATTCACTAAATATTGTATATCTCTGCATATGTTATATTTGTGATAGCTAATCTTGATATTAAATCTATAAGACATTATCATCCCACGTTTACAGATGAGTAAACTGAGTCTCATGAATATTAATAATCCCTAGACTTAATACAGTACTGTAGTTTACTGCGCTGCCTCAGACACTAAATGCGTTGTCTGGTGCAGACCCAGAAACATACATGTAAGCACACTTATCCAAGTGTGTCAAGGACAGAACTTTTAAATTTATCTTTCCGAATAATGTTGTAGAAATACGGCATAGTACTATATGATGAAAGTAATTTCTGTTTCTTCAGTTAAATTTTTAAAAAAGATTTTATTTATTTATTTGACAGAGAGACAGAAATCCCAAGTAGGCAGAGAGGCAGACAGAGAGAGAGGGGGAAGCAGGCTCCCCGCTGAGCAGAGAGCCTGACGTGGGGCTCGATCCCAGGACCCTGAGATCATGACCTGAGCTGAGGCTTAACCCACAGAGCCACCCAGGTGTCCCTTCTTCAGTTAATTTTTATTTAACTAGTTTGCCTGAGTCCATAGTAGAGTGGCCAAAAATGCCATTGTCAAATTTCAGTGATTAATTTGACATAGAAAAGTAATAATTATAATTTAAAAAACCCTCTCATGGCAAGTCATTTTTTTTTTAAAAGGGCAAGAAGAGTGAGGGATATATTTGCCCTCTCATCTTTGTGGCCACCACTGAAATGTAAAGGTACTTATGTGACAGGTATAGTGAGCTAATACTGTGCTGCAGATTTTATGACAGAACCTATAATTGCATTTTTCCTTTTATTTCTTTAGGAAGAGGAATATAGACAACTTTCATGTGTGAAATCAGGTAACAGAGTAAAACTTCATCTCAGAGATCTGAGCACACAGAGAAAGTATTTGATATTGAGTGTTGGAAAGAAGGTTTTTAATTTTCACTTATATTAGGGGCAAGACTGAGGGAAAAGTCCCTGCGCAAAGTAGGGAGAAAGAAGGCCCAGTTTAGCCTATAGTGGACAAAGGAAGAACTTTGTCATTTAATTTGTTAATATAAAGAGACAAAGTGCTTGATAACATGAGCACATACCATTTATTTTCTTCACTCATTCGGTTAGCTGTGGGCAGATGTCTCTTCCTGATACAAGTCATGGGCTCTGTGGACTCAAACAATCAGGAGCAGGTGTGGCAAACACAAGGGCGGGAAGAGGTAGGACAGGACGCAGTATGGGGTAAGCCAAGAGTCAATTCCTTGAGTAGGCAAGTGGGCCTCCTCCAACTTGCTCCTCTGGGGCCCGTGTTCTTTCTGAATAGAGAAGATCAGTGTCCACGTCATGGGAAGTACAGTAGTTAGCTAGTGGCCCTGCTCATTCACTTACCTGTAGTGGGTAGCTGCCGTCTATAGAAGGATTAATTTGATTATTATTTCATGGTGTGAACATTAAAACAACACAACAAAAAAATCCTGTCCAAGTGGTGTGAGATTCTGTTGCATGTATCTGTTTTTCTTTCCCTTCTTGGGATGGGTATTGTATCGTGTCCCCTGGTGGGTAATGTGGGCTCTGGAGTCCTTCGTGCATTGTCTTTTGGCAAGTGACTTAACTTTTCTAAACCTCAGTATTCTCATATGTAAAATGGGGATAACAGCAGCTACCTTGTAAAGGTGACCGGTGAAATGCCTAGCACAGTGCCTGGCACAGTGGAAACTATTCATTGTTAGATTTTAGAAATGTGGAAGGTTAGGCAGTTTAGTCAAGGTCACAGAGTTAGTGTGTGGCTGAGGAGAGACGCGTGTGCAGTTTTGGTTGGCTCTAAAGCTCCCTTTGCTCCTGTACTACCAATTGCATTTATGTCTTTGTGTTTAAAAATAAGACTGTTTCTTCTGAAAACCAAACCTCACATGACAGTCATGTTGGAGATAAGAGGGATGCTTTCAAATGGTCCAAAATTCTAGACCTAGATTAGGTATCAGAAGCCATACTTAGCCCCAGTGCTAACTGAGAAAGAAAAAGAGACAGAAACAGACACACAGAAGGAGGCAGAGAAAGGGAAGGAGGAAGGAAGAAAGGAGGCCCCCTACGTTTAAAAGTTCAACTTTAATGAACAAATCCTGTCCTAGGGTACAAGGATTCATTAGAAATGGCTTATAAAGAAGAATGAGGAAGAGAGTCCTCTTAACCAGGCAGAATCCTGAGGAGTACTAGTGATGGCTCTTACAGTTGCCGCTGACACAAATCCACTCCTAACTACCTTGGGCAAAAAAAGGGGGTTTGTTGGAAGGCTATGGGAATAAGTCATGTGCTCACATGGAGAGTTGAAAGGGGGTAGTGATTCTTGTGTGCTCCAGCCACAACTGGGAGCAGTAACCAGATGACACCAGAACTCCTTCGGGATGTCTCACATCAGCTTCAACCTGCGTTTCAGCTTTATTCTTATTTTTATTTTTTAATTTTTATTTATTTATTTTTAAGATTTTACTTATTTATTTGACAGACAGAGATCTCAAGTAGGCAGAAAAGCAGGCAGAGAAAAGAGGAGGAAGCAGGCCCCTCACCAAGCGGAGAGCCCAATGCGGGGCTCGATCCCAGGACCTTGGGATCATGACCTGAGCCGAATGCAGAGGCTTTAACCCACTGAACCACCCAGGCACCCCTTATTCTTATTTTTAAATGCAGACTTGCAGAGACCATGGCTGTTTCCAAGTGTCATGACTTGTGGCTTTCATCACTATAGAGTCTAAGTAAAGTAATCAGTTACCATTTCAAATCCCAAGGAGGAGCTCTGGTTGACCCCACTGAGGTCCAGCACAGGGCCCATGGGACCATGGCATTAAGAACCATTTAGAATTAGTGGGGAAGCAATTCTCAACGAAGTGGGGACTTGCTGATAGGCGACTCTTCAGCTACTTCAGGAAGCTGGAAAGCAGAAGACCATTTGTGTTCAAAACAGGTTCACCAAAGTGTAAACTTTCGATTTGTGAGGCATACATATGGGCATACATGTTTAAAATATGTGTGTGGGTACTCTTTTCTAGGAAAACTTAAAATACCATACTACTCTTGAGCAGATTTTCCTAAAATGCGTGGCAATCAGGCTATCCCGCTCTTCTCATGTTGCAGTCTTTTATTCTTCTAAATGTATAACGGAACTCTACAAGAAGCCAGGATATTTGGGGGAGATGGGGCTTTAACTTTTAAGGCTAATGGTAAAAAGCACAGTTACATTCTTTTAAAACATGCCGCTGAGATTTCAAATCCCAAACTTGATCAATCCAATAACATACTTGTGGAAGCTTTTCTATTTATTTGAAAGCACACACAAATGACCCGGATTTTCTCTTTTCCTTTTTCTGTTGTTGTTTAATTCCCATCACTAATTACCTCCATCATGGGCATAGAAAACGTGTTTTTGAGAGCCCCAGTTTACTCCAGATCTATTATATTTTTAAACATGAGCTTTCCCCTGATGAAAGAATTAGAGTTAAAATGTGGTCCCTCCTTTTTCTTCTTCTTCCTAAATATGGATATTTTCCTAAAAGTGTTTGTTTTCATCCTTTTTTCTCCCTCCTTTGGTAAATGTATTCACTCCTATAGTTCTAACTATTACCTTACATTGTTGACCTTCAAATCTAAAACCCCACCTTTTCTCTGTCTTTCATATCCAGTTTCCTATTAATTTGTCTACATCTACAACTCATGTGTGCAGGGGGGAACTCATTACCCATCCTCTACAACCTGTTCCCTCCTGGGACTTCTGAAAAGTAAATGTCTACTAATTGCTCAGCCAGTGAGACTTGAGTCATATTCTCAAAGGACTTCTCTGTCACCCTACCAACCCCAGTCAGCATCTAATATCTTACCAATTCTGCTTCTTGTTCTCCCAGTTCTCAGAACCACTACCCTTGTTCAGGTTGATATTTTCTCTTGCCTAGACTGAAAAAAAAAAGACCAAAAATCAAAACCAAACAAACAACGAAAAACCTTTTTGTTTGAAATAAGTGTAGGCTTGGGGTGCCTGGGTGGCTCAGTCAGTCAAAAGTCTTCTGCCTTTGGCTTAGGTCATGGTCCCAGAGTCCTGGGATTGAGCCCCACATTGGGCTCCCTGTTTAGTGAGGGGGGAGTCTGCTTCTCCCTTTGCCCCTCCCTCTGCTCATGCTTATGTTATCTCTCTCTCTCTCTTTGAAATACAAAATCTTAAAAAAAATAAATTTAGGTTTACAGAAAAGTTATGTAAATAATATAGAGAGCTCTTATATCTTTCTCTCAGCTTTCCTAAAGCTGACATCTTGTCTAACCATGATGCATTTATCAAAATTAACATTGGTAACCATATTATCAACTGAACTCTAGTCTTTATTTGACTTTCACCAGTTTTCTCACTAATGTCCTTGATCTGTTCTAGGATCCAGTCATGGATCCTCATCACACTGAGTTGTCATGAATCCTTCATTCTCAACAACCTGTCATACTTCTTCAGTCTTCTCTCATCTTTTATGACCTTGACACATTTGAAGCGTATAGGCCAATTATATCCCTTTTATAGGCCAATAAAATCCCTTTTATTTGGATTTGTTTGCTTGTTTTTCATGATTAGGTTGAGAGTATACATTGTGTCTTGGCTTTTTTTTTTTTGGTCACCTTTTAAATAGCTTCTTTGCTTCTAGTTTCCTTCTAGTTTCTTCATCACATCGCATATGTAGTTATCCTTTTGAAGTATATAGATTTATCTGCATCTTTACTCCTACACAAAATAGCTTTTAGAGACACCCAATCATTTTTTAGATGAAGCTCACATCTCTTAACCTGACATTCAAGGCCATGTATAGTCTGATTCCAAGGCACATTTCCTGACTACTCTTGGCTCATGCTAAACTGGTGGTCCTGGAGGCAGGCTGATCTGACTTTTCCATTTTCTTTGCTGGGCTCTGTGGCTCTCAGTCTCCTCTTCTGAATGCTTACCCTATACGATATATATTATTATTATCCTCATTTTACATACAAGTAAGCCAGAGCTCAGATCTATAGCTTCCCCAAGGTCAACAATCAGACCTGATATGCAAACTCAAGATTATTTCCCCTTCAGAAATTAAGGGATTTAATGTCTCTGCTATACTGTAAGCCACTGTAGTCAAACCCTGGATCTTACACATCTTGAATTTTCTCGCAGAACCCAGCAAAATATCTTATCCATAGTATGACTCCAATATATGTTGGCTGAATGGATGAATGAGTAAATACTGAATTTCAGGCTAAAAAAACACGCAGTTGTGATTGTGAAGGGTGGAAAGGGAATCAGAAGAATGCTTATATCATCTTTACACTCAGATAAAGATTTATTGTAACGTGTATTGTACAACGATCATGTTTCCTTATTAGCAAGGTACATTCCAAAGCTGCATCTGTACTGGGTTCTTTCTCTAGTCATCTTTGGAATTTAAATGATTTATAGAAGTCTGGGCATTTTCTTAATCTACCTTTGAACCGGATCACACTCCATCCCAGCACAGTCCTTCCTGTATGACTGGCAGCTTGGTAACTAACCACAGAGTTACCATTTTGGAATTGGGGGTTCGGGGGGCGGGGAATGGGCTTGCAACTTGAAAGCTCCTACAGAAGGATCTCTAAACCTCTCTGTTCAGGCAGGGAACAAGGGAGCTGCTGGGAAGAGAGGGGCTGAAGGTGGAGGATTTGATACCACTACAGGGAGGTGACCCTCTACACTCTCCTTTGTATGCTGGGTTGCACTGAAATGTAGTTTCTGTGTTACTGGCTGTGAGCACGGCTTTGTGCAGCTCTTCAGCTACTGGAGGGCACTGATGTTTCCCTCAACAATTTTGATTTGTGTTTTAATTTTCCTTCAGAGAGCACGTAATATATTTTCAGAACTGGTTAATTCTCAAAACCTCTGGGTGCTATCGAAAAGTGGCATTTAAGTCCTCTGCCTCGGCTTTTAAAAGAGCAGTGCATTCTCATTTTCAAACTCTTAGGTATCAAAGACCTGGTGAAGGCATTATGAATGCTGTCCTCCCTATGGCACCTTTAAGGACAAATCTGTTCCCCAAATTGAAAGTGTGTTGACGTTGGGTGAGAGAGAGCATTGTATAATATATGTTACATCTGTTCAGTAAATCATGTCTTTGCTTTTGTTTTATCCTCCACCCCCCAATAAAAATTGGTTTGGGAATCTGCTGTCAGTGACATTTTTAATCAACCAAAATCGGATTTTTCAGAAGTTACTCTTTTCCAGTGGGAAAAAAGTTCACAAGTCCGTATTTAAATGAGATTTGGTTTTCTGTTTGAGGGAGAATATTATTTTTCCTTTTTACTTCATCGTTTTGAATTTTAGAAGCATGAACTTATTTTTTAAAAAAAATTTTAGTGTTCCAAGATTCATTGTTTATGCACCACACCCAGTGCTCTATGCAATCTGTATCCTCCATAATACCCACCATCAAGCTCACCCATCTCCCACCCCCCCCTCCCCTCCAAAACCCTCAGTTTGTTTCTCAGAGTCCGTAGTCTCTCATGGTGAAGCATGAACTATTATTATTGATAAAATGGGCAAAGTGCATTTACACTCAGTCTAAGTACCATCAAACTATTTCCTTTGAAAGATGAACTGTAATCGATGACTCAGTTGTCGGAGCTACCTCATTCCCAGAATTGCAAAACAAGGATGAATATGTTTCTAATTATGCCTCAGGGCATTTCACATTAAGCTAGATTTAATGCCATTTGATAATCATTTGCAGATTCTTTCTCACAATTACCTGTCAATTCAGCGTCTTCTTTTCATCCCATGACTGCTTTGATGATCCATGTGATTTCTCCTCTACTCTGTGCTCTGTCACAGCCTCCCGTTTGGTTTCCTCCTTCTACCCTTGCTTGTTCTCATATTCTTTTTCCATACCCCAGCCTCATCACCCTAACAAAATGCAATTCTGATCCATGTCATGCCACTGCTTAAGACTCTCTAAGGGGTTCCATTGTTCTACAAAACAAAGGCCACAGTTCTTTTTCTTTCTCCAGCATATGATTAACTAATGAACACTGTATCTATTTAAGGTATACAATGTGATGTTTTGATATATTAATACATTGTGAAATGATTATCCCAATCTAGTTTATTCACCTTTCCATCACCTATTTAATTTTTTTTTTCTTTTTTGGGATAGTGAGACTATCTAAGATCTGCTCTCATAGCGCATTTCAAGTATACAGCATATTACTATTAAATACAATCTCAATACTGTACATTAGATGTCCAGAATTTATTCACCCTAGAATTAAAAGCCTAGATCCCTTGACCAACATCCTCCCATTTCCTCCAGCCTCTGGCAACTACTTTCTAGTCTCTGTCTATGAGTTTTAGCTTTTTAGTCTATGAGTTTAGCTTTTTTAGATTTCCACATTACAAGTAAGATCATGCAGTATATGTCTTCATCTAGTTTATTTTCCTTAGCATAATATGTTCTAGGTTTATTATATTGCAAAAGGTAGGGTTTTCTTCTTTTTATGGCTGAATGGTATTCCATTGCATTTGTATGCCACATTTTCTTTATCCATTCATCTCTCAGTGGACACTTACTCAGGTGGTTTCCAAATCTTGGCTATTGTTAATAATACTGTGTGAACATGGGAGTACAGATATCCCTTCAAGATACTATTTCATTTCCTTTGGATGGATCTTTACAGGTGAGGTTGCCAAATCATACAGTTATTCTACTCTTAATTTTTTGAAGAAACTCCATTACTTTCCATAGTGGCTATACCAATTTGCAGTCTTACCAACGTATTTCAGTTTCTCCACATCCTCACCAACACTTGTTAATTTTTGACTTTTTGATCGTAGCCATCTTAACAGGTGTAAGAAGATATCTCAATGGTTTTGATTTGCATTTCCCTGATGATTAGTGGTGTGGAACACATTTTTCTGTATTTTTTGGCCATTCGTATGTCTTCTTTGGAAAAATGTCTATTCAGGTCCTTTGCCACCTTTTGAATCAGTTAATTTGTTTTTTGCTATTACTTTGTATGAGCTTTTAAAATACATTTTTGGTATTAGCCCTCTCTTGAATATATGATTTGCATTTTTTTTTCCTATTCTGTAGGTTGCTTTTTCATTTTGTTCATGGTTTCCTTTGCTGTGCAATAATGTTTTTACTTTATGTAATTCCACTTGCTTATATTTTTGCTTTTGTTGCCTCTGCTTTTAGTGTCATATATGAGAAAACTGCAAATGCCAGTGTAAAGGGGTTTCCCCCTACATTTGCTTCTAGGAGTTCTACAGTTTTAATTGCTATACTTGTGTCTTTAATCAGTTTTGAATTGATTATTGTGTATGGTGTGAGATAAAGATCCAGTTTCATTCTTTTTCATTTGGATACTCACTTTTTCTTAATACATTTACTAAAGAGACTATCCTTATTTTAGTGACACAAATAAATGGAATGGTATCCCATGGTCACATGGATTGGAAGAATTAATATTATTAAGATGCCCATACTGTCCAAATCTATTTGCAGATTCACTGTAATGCGTAATAAAATTCCTGTGATATTTTTCATAGAAATAGAAAAAGAATGCTAAACTTCACATAATTCTTGTTTAGGACAAAGCACCTAATTAAAGTCAACTTTTTGTTTCAGGGGGTTGCTGCTTAACTTCAGGAATGTTGGCCTGATTTTGATGTGTAGGATGGAATGTATTTCCACTTGTTTATTGGTTCATTCAACACGTGTTTAATGAATACCTACTATATACCATGTAGTATCATCTGTGCCAGAAATGAGAACAAAAATAGAAATAACCTCAACACTTTTAAATTGCTTACACATACATGAACTTGTATGATTATTAACACAACCCAATGAAGAGGAAGCAGGAGTTTCTGGTGCGATAGTGGGGTCAGTATTAAAAATGTTAACTTTGAGGATCAAGCTGGAGAGGGATGCACGTTAAATCCAGAACCAGAGTGACAACCCGGTGACTTAGACATGGCAAGGGTGAAGAGTTAAGAGCTGAGAGACCCAGAAGGGGAGGGCAGTGGTCAGAGAGGAGAATATATCAGTCTCACTATATCCCCAAAGACCACAGACAACAGAGGCTGTTGAGTTTAATGACTCAAGTTGCCTTGCAAGTAAGTGTCGTTTCCATGGTGATGATAGGGTTACTTGTAGTCTTCTGGAAGCTTAAATGTCACATTGGGATTTTAGTGTCCCAAGGAGTTGTAAGACCTGCTTTATAGTCCACTTCTTAGCCTGGTCTGTTTATACACTCTTGGAGTTTAGACATAGATATGAATATGGTAATGGATTTTTATTGGTGTTAGCTCAAAACCCAGGAAATCAAAGGGTTAAAATTGCAGGTAGCTTAATCTATCAACTCACTTTCATTTTAAGTTTCTCAAGACCTCCTTTCCTCAACTGATAAAAACCTATCCCATTTTAAATCTCTCCAAGCTCTTGTGAGTGGTGGGGGGGGAGTGACTTTCTTGAAATGGGCAAATTTGCTCCCATGTCTCTGTGTAGGAAAAGTAAATAATATTCTTTTTTTTTTTTCATATTTTTTTCTTTTTTCCAATTTATTTATTTTCAGAAAAACAGTATTCATTATTTTTTCACCACACCCAGTGCTCCATGCAAGCTGTGCCCTCTATAATACCCACCACCTGGTACCCCAACCTCCCACCCCCCCGCCACTTCAAACCCCTCAGATTGTTTTTCAGAGTCCATAGTCTCTCATGGTTCATCTCCCCTTCCAATTTACCCAAAAGCACATACCCGCCCCAATGTCCATAACCCTACCCCCCTTCTTCCAACCCCCCTCCCCCTAGCAACCCACAGTTTGTTTCGTGAAATTAAGAGTCACTTATGGTTTGTCTCCCTCCCTATCCCATCTTGTTTCATGGATTCTTCTCCTACCCACTTAAGCCCTCATGTTGCATCACCACTTCCTCATATCAGGGAGATCATATGATAGTTGTCTTTCTCCACTTGACTTATTTCGCTAAGCATGATACGCTCTAGTTCCATCCATGTTGTCGCAAATGGCAAGATTTCGTTTCTTTTGATGGCTGCATAGTATTCCATTGTGTATATATACCACCTCTTCTTGATCCATTCATCTGTTGATGGACATCTAGGTTCTTTCCATAGTCTGGCTATTGTGGACATTGCTCCTATAAACATTCGGGTGCACGTGCCCCTTTGGATCACTACATTTGTATCTTTAGGGTAAATTCCCAGTAGTGCAATTGCTGGGTCATAGGGCAGTTCTATTTTCAACATTTTGAGGAACCTCCATGCTGTTTTCCAGAGTGGTTGCACCAGCTTGCATTCCCACCAACAGTGTAGGAGGGTTCCCCTTTCTCCGCATCCTCGCCAGCATCTGTCATTTCCTGACTTGTTGATTTTAGCCATTCTGACTGGTGTGAGGTGATATCTCATTGTGGTTTTGATTTGTATTTCCCTGATGCCGAGTGATATGGAGCACTTTTTCATGTGTCTGTTGGCCATCTGGATGTCTTCTTTGCAGAAACGTTTGTTCATGTCCTCTGCCCATTTCTTGATTGGATTATTTGTTCTTTGGGTGTTGAGTTTGTTAAGTTCTTTATAGATTTTGGACACTAGTCCTTTATCTGATATGTCGTTTGCAAATATCTTCTCCCATTCTGTCAGTTGTCTTTTGGTTTTGTTAACTGTTTCCTTTGCTGTGCAAAAGCTTTTGATTTTGATGAAATCCCAAAAGTTCATTTTTGCCCTTGCTTCCCTTGCCTTTGGCGATGTTCCTAGGAAGATGTTGCTGCGGCTGAGGTCGAAGAGGTTGCTGCCTGTGTTCTCCTCAAGGATTTTGATGGATTCCTTTCTCACATTGAGGTCCTTAATCCATTTTGAATCTATTTTCATGTGTGGTGTAAGGAAATGGTCCAATTTCATTTTTCTGCACGTGGCTGTCCAATTTTCCCAACACCATTTATTGAAGAGGCTGTCTTTTTTCCATTGGACATTCTTTCCTGTTTTGTCGAAGATTAGTTGACCATAGAGTTGAGGGTCTATTTCTGGGCTCTCTATTCTGTTCCATTGGTCTATGTGTCTGTTTTTGTGCCAGTACCATGCTGTCTTGATGATGACAGCTTTGTAATAAAGCTTGAAGTCCAGAATTGTGATGCCACCAACTTTGGCTTTGTTTTTCAATATCCCTTTGGCTATTTGAGGTCTTTTCTGGTTCCATATAAATTTTAAAATTATTTGTTCCATTTCCTTGAAAAATATGGATGGTACTTTGATAGGAATTGCATTAAATGTGTAGATTGCTTTAGGTAGCATAGACATTTTCACAATATTTATTCTTCCAATCCAGGAGCATGGAACATTTTTCCATTTCTTTGTGTCTTCCTCAATTTCTTTCATGAGTACTTTATAGTTTTCTGAGTATAGATTCTGTGCCTCTTTGGTTAGGTTTATTCCTAGGTATCTTATGGTTTGGGGTACAATTGTAAATGGGATTGACTCCCTAATTTCTCTTTCTTCTGTCTTGTTGTTGGTGTAGAGAAATACAACTGATTTCTGTGCATTGATCTTATATCCTGACACTTTACTGAATTCCTGTATAAGTTCTAGCAGTTTTGGAGTGGAGTCTTTTGGGTTTTCCACATGTAGTATCATATCATCTGCGAAGAGTGATAATTTGACTTCTTCTTTGCCGATTTGGATGCCTTTAATTTCCTTTTGTTGTCTGATTGCTGAGGCTAGGACTTCTAGTACTATGTTGAATAGCAGTGGTGATAATGGACATCCCTGCCGTGCTCCTGACCTTAGTGGAAAAGCTTTCAGTTTTTCTCCATTGAGAATGATATTTGCAGTGGGTTTTTCATAGATGGCTTTGATGATATTGAGGTATGTGCCCTCTATCCCTACACTTTGAAGGGTTTTGATCAGGAAGGGATGCTGTACTTTGTCAAATGCTTTTTCAGCATCTATTGAGAGTATCATATGGTTCTTGTTCTTTCTTTTATTGATGTGTTGTATCACATTGACTGATTTGCGGATGTTGAACCAACCTTGCAGCCCTGGGATAAATCCCACTTGGTCGTGGTGAATAATCCTTTTAATGTACTGTTGAATCCTATTGGCTAGTATTTTGGTGAGAATTTTTGCATCTGTGTTCATCAAGGATATTGGTCTATAGCTCTCTTTTTTGATGGGATCCTTGTCTGGTTTTGGGATCAAGGTGATGCTGGCCTCATAAAATGAGTTTGGGAGTTTACCTTCCATTTCTATTTTTTGGAACATTTTCAGGAGAATAGGAATTAGTTCTTCTTTAGATGTTTGGTAGAATTCCCCCGGGAAGCCATCTGGTCCTGGGCTTTTGTTTGTTTGGAGATTTTTAATGACTGTTTCAATCTCCTTACTGGTTATGGGTCTGTTCAGGCTTTCTATTTCTTCCTGGTTCAATTTTGGTAGTTTATATGTTTCTAGGAATGCATCCATTTCTTCCAGATTGTCAAATTTGTTGGCGTAGAGTTGCTCATAGTATGTTCTTATAATAGTTTGTATTTCTTTGGTGTTAGTTGTGATCTCTCCTCTTTCATTCATGATTTTATTGATTTGGGTCCTTTCTCTTTTCTTTTTGATAAGTCTGGCCAAGGGTTTATCAATTTTATTAATTCTTTCAAAGAACCAGCTCCTAGTTTGGTTGATTTGTTCTATTGTTTTTTTGGTTTCTATTTCATTGATTTCTGCTCTGATCTTTATGATTTCTCTTCTCCTGCTGGGCTTAGGGTTTCTTTCTTGTTCTTTCTCCAGCTCCTTTAGGTGTAGGGTTAGGTTGTGTACCTGAGACCTTTCTTGTTTCTTGAGAAAAGCTTGTACCGCTATATATTTTCCTCTCAGGACTGCCTTTGTTGTGTCCCACAGATTTTGAACCGTTGTATTTTCATTATCATTTGTTTCCATGATTTTTTTCAATTCTTCTTTAATTTCCCGGTTGACCCATTCATTCTTTAGAAGGATGCTGTTTAGTCTCCATGTATTTGTGTTCTTTCCAAACTTCCTCTTGTGGTTGAGTTCTAGCTTCAGAGCATTGTGGTCTGAAAATATGCAGGGAATGATCCCAGTCTTTTGATACTGGTTGAGTCCTGATTTAGGACCGAGGATGTGATCTATTCTGGAGAATGTTCCATGTGCACTAGAGAAGAATGTGTATTCTGTTGCTTTGGGATGAAATGTTTTGAATATATCTGTGATGTCCATCTCATCCAGTGTATCATTTAAGGCCTTTATTTCCCTGTTGATCTTTTGCTTGGATGATCTGTCCATTTCAGTGAGGGGAGTGTTAAAGTCCCCTACTATTATTGTATTATTGTTGATGTGTTTCTTTGATTTTGTTATTAATTGGTTTATATAGTTTGCTGAGCCCATGTTGGGGGCATAGATATTTAAAATTGTTAGATCTTCTTGTTGGACAGACCCTTTGAGTATGATATAGTGTCCTTCCTCATCTCTTATTATAGTCTTTCGCTTAAAATCTAATTGATCTGATATGAGGATTGCCACTCCTGCTTTTTTCTGATGTCCATTAGCATGGTAAATTCTAGGAAAAGTAAATAATATTCTAATGTCAACATTTAGGTAAATGACTGTATCCAATAACATGTTGACAGTATACTTTCCTTACTTAGTAGAACTCCCAGGGTGATACAGACCTATTAATAGCAGCCTTGAGTTGCCTTTAGTTTGTTATTAGTTGTTTGTCCAATCCACAGTTGCATAATTCAGACCACATTCACCCAGTTCATTGATGAGTATGCCATAGAGGATGAAATTAAAGTCTCAGTAAAATCAAGATTTATTATCTCTATCCATTTTCAGGGTACCTCACTCTGCCAGAGAACATTAAGGTAGCCTGACCAAACAAATTCTAAATATTACCGTTATTTTTCTCAAAGTGTCCAAAACAAATTCTAAACATTACCCTTATTTTTCTCAAAGTGTCCAAAAATGGGTCTTCATATGATCTCTTCTAGTATCTTTTCAGCCTGGACCATCAGACAAATGCTGAAAATTAACTTTGCCTTTTTTTTTTTTTTTTTTTTTTGAGAGAGAGAGTGTGTGTGTACGTGCACATGTGCAGTGATGAGGGGGCAGGGGCAGAGGGAGAGGGAGCGAAAGAATCCCAGGCAGAGTCCATGCCCAGTGTGGAGCCAGTGCAGGGTTTGATCTCATGACTCTGAGATCATGACCTGAGCCAAAATCAAGAGTTGGATACTTAACTGACAGAGCTATCCCAGTGCCGCTACATTAACTTTGTCTTTTAAACACCTGCTCCTTCATGTAATTCAGGGACACATGAGTGAATTACTAATCTAGAAAACATGGGAAGTAGCAGAACTTTTCTCTGAATTTTTCCAGCTGGCCCACATCAGTTTAATGGAGTAGATGTCCTCTGTGCCTAAACTGAAACTTTAAGATGACCCATACCTTTATCCATGGAGGCTGAATTCTCAGTTTGTTTTTTCAGTACTGTGTTGCTCAGTTTGCTGTGTTCTAGCCCGCATCCTTTGCTCAGTATCCTTGTGACCATGATGCATTGGTATGAGATGGTTAGTTAGATTTCGAGCTGTTATGCGTAGTTCTGTCATGATACAGGTAGTGGGGCTACGTAGAAAGCCTGTGACCTAGACTATGAAGGCACAGGTAAACTGATGCATTAACCATCCTAGCAAATCACGCATAGCTAAGTTATCCCAGGGTAGGAAAGGAGAAGGACAGTGTTTGCCCAAGAAAGCATGAACACACCCATTACTTAATAAATATAAAGAGCCAAAATTAGTACACAGTATTCTAGGAATAAGTGTTTATTTTTTAATGGTTTTAAGAGATTTTATTTATTTATGTGACAGAGAGAGGGAGAGAGCACAAGCAGGGGGAATGGCAGGCAGAGGGAGAAGGAGAAGCAGGCTTCCGGTTGAGCAGGGACCCGGATGTGGGGCTCCATCCCAGGACCCTGGGATCATGACCTGAGCTGAAAGCAGATGCTTAACTGACTGAGTCACCCAGGTGCCCCAAAGTAGGTGTTTAAACCAAAATGCTTAGAATCAAGTAGAAGAGATCAGAAAAATATATGTGAAAAACAAACAACAAACATATGATGCATATATTCAAGAGGCATGCAGAGATAATGTAATAATACTGGCTGGGTTTTAAAAAAATTGGGGAAGAAATGGGGTTCATGTAATGATTGCAGCTTCACAAAGGCAGTATGACCTGTATGCCCAAAGAGGGAATAGAATTTATTCAAATGTAAGGGAGTAAGAAGAGCCAACATATTTTACTATGGAAACAACTGTTTTGTTTTCCTTCTTATTTTCTGCTTCCTAAGAAGGACCCAACCCATTCTCAGGGAATGCACTTCACTGCACACACCCCACCAACAGGGACAGAATGCAAATATTTTCCCTCACCTCAGGGGAGTGTTTGAAAACACTCTCTTGGAAAGGAAACTAATTTATTTGGTTGCTAATTATTTTGGCTCTGGTTTTAATGAGCCATCCACTGTAAAAGATAAAGAGGATAATAAGGTTTGTCTCTGTCTCTGTCTCTCTTTCTCTTTTTGGTAAAGTGATTAACTCCAGAGGGAGACAAGCAAAAGAGACTCTTAATCTCACAAAACAAACTGAGGGTTACCGGAGGGAGGGAGGCTAGGGAGAGGGTGGTTGGGTTTTGGGCATTGTGGAGGATACGTGATACGATATGGCGAGTGCTGTGAAATGTGTAAGCCTGATAATTCACAGACTTGTTCCCCTGGGGCAAATAATATATGTTAATAAAAATAATTTTTAAAAAAGAGTATGGATAAGTATCATGGAGCGTTTAAGCTTATGGACCCTGGTGCCAGATTATCTGTGCTTGTATCTCTGCTTATTAGATGTGTGACCTTGGGGAAATTGTTTACCCTCTCTATGCCTTAAGAGTTCTCATGCATAAAAAGAATAATAATAATAATAATACCTATTTTAAAGGGTTGTAATGATGATTTAAATAGTGGTAATTATTATTGTTGTTATTATTATTTATTGTTATATTATTATTGTTTGGGATCCTGAGAAGGGATGGGGAATAGATGTTATGGACAGATGGGACCACAGAGACTTCTAAAATGATTCCAGAGAAATTGCCTAGGAAGTGTGTGTGTATGTATATGTTGGGGAAGGATAGGCTGGGCATGAGGCAAAGTGTTGCCTAGAGGTTGTCTGTTGAATGCGCTAGAGAAGGGCTCCTCAAAGAACACTGTTCTGGTTCCCTGTCAGATTTATCCCCAGCAGCCAACTGCCTTGTCTGTGTCTAGTAAAGAATCTACTTTGCCTTCACCCAGGACCCAGCCAATTGATCCTGCAACCTCTGAGGGAAGGAATTATTTTGACATCTGCTGTCTTCATCAGTATTTTCTTTATGATTTGGTAGTCCAGTAGAAGCAAGGGCCATTAATATCCTTAAAATTGGGTTTGTCCCCTCCTTTCTCTCTGCCTACTTGTGATCTCTGTCTGTAAAATAAATAATAAAAAATAAAAAAATAAATCTTTAAAAAAAATTGGATTTGTCTCTATCCAGTTAACAAGGGTGGACAACTATGAACCCTGCAAAACAAATAAACAGTAAGCAAACTGACAAGAACAAACAGAACACTTATTTCAAATGGGGGCCCACTGGATATGCAGGGGTTGGTGTTGGAGGAGTTCCTCTAAACCTGAATGCCTAGGGTATTATGAACTGGGAAAGTTTGAGACCCCTCATCTGGAATAGTATTTAGTGAACACCTCTGTTACAAATAGCAGAGTCTTGAAATTGTGAAAGGAACCATTTTTTAATAAAAGATTTATTTATTTATTTGACAGAGAGAGATCACAAGCAGGAAGAAAGGCAGGCAGAGAGGAGGAAGCAGGCTCCCCGCTGAGCAGAGAGCCTGATGTGGAGCTCTATCCCAGGACCCTGAGATCATGACCTGAGCCGAAGGCAGAGGCTTTAATCCACTGAGCCACCCAGGCGCCCCCAAAGGACCCAATTTTAAGGAATTACTTGTTCCATGGAAAAAGCCTCTCAGACAAGTGCCTCAGGTAGTGCCTTGCAGTGTGACGATTGGACCGGCAGCATCTGTATCAGCTGGGAGCTTATAAGATTTGTAGAATCTCAGCTTCCACTCCACATCTACTAAATCAGAATCTCCCTTTATTTTTATTTTATTTTATATATATATATATATATATATATATATATATATATATATTTATATATTTTTGATGTCATGTTCAGTGATTCATTAGTTACATATAACACCCAGTACTCATCACAACAGGTGCCCTCCTTAATACCCATCACCCGGCTACCCCATCCTCCCTTCCACTCCCCCCTGAGCCCAGAGTTTCTCATGGTTTGTCTCCCTCTCTGATTTCCCTCCTTCAGATTTACTTTCTTTCCCCTCTGCTCTTCTGTGCTATTACTTATGTTCCACATATGAGTAAAACCATATGATAATTGACTTTCTCTGTTTGACTTATTTCATTTAGCATAATCTCCTCCAGTTCCATCCATGGTGATGCAAATGTTGGGTATTCATCCTTTCTGATGGCTGCGTAATATTCCACTGTGTATATGGCCTACATCTTCTTTATCCATTCATCTGTTGAAGGGCATCTGGGCTCCTTCCTCAGTTTGGCTGTCGTGGACATTGCTGCCATGAACATTGGGGTGCATGTTTTCCTTCTTTTCATTACATCTGTATCTTTGGGGAAATCTTTTAAAAGGCCCACGGAGATTCATGTGCATGTTCAACTTTGGGAAACTCTGCTCCAGTGGACTCAAGTGGGTCACACATCTTTTTAGAGTATCTGGAATAGGAAAATATTGTGAGGGACTCTGGTTGATCATTTCCCCAGATCCAAGGAAAAATACCCCCCCCAGAAAGCACAGATAATGCTAGTAAGCATAACAAATACAAACAAATCCTCTTCTTTGAATTAACAATTTAAGAAATATCCAAAGAAATGCGTGTGGTTCTTATTTTAAGACCTTTTAAACCCTCAGATGACTTGAAGTGAAAGATGCCTCTGGAATGCAGCATAACACTTAGATCCTTTAGAAATTTAGATCAAAGGTGAGAGTCATCAAAGTGTTTGTGGCCTCAAAGGCAAAAAGACCTCAGTTGTGAGATGCAAGAGTTGTGTTGAGACAGGGTTTGTCCCTTTGTGCGTCTTGATGAGGAAGAGTGCTTCTTGAGACTTTGAATCCTTGAGACCTGCCATTCCGAGAAGAAAAGGTGGCATTTTCCTTTAAGCTACAGGTTGCATTCTGTTCAGATCCTCAAGCATCAAGGTCAGACCTTGTTCAGAATAACTGAATGCTAATTGACTCGCCGAGAATTAATGTGCATTATCTTGTTTACACCAATGTTGTGCTGGCAGTTTGTAAATCATTCTCTCTGGCAGGCTCTGACATGGATTTGAAGTTTGTTTCTGTTTTATAGGAGTTGGGTTCATCTCTAGCTACGCTAGAGGGTTAGAGAAATTAGATGAAATGAGAGAGGGGGGACCTTTTCCCTGCACACTTCTGCATCATGAATGATCGTCACAACTGACAGGAATTGTAGAGACTGCATTTACCTCCAGGTAAGAAACAGACTGGCTGGGTAATTATGCTAACATTTTCCAGGGATTTTTTTTTTTTTTTTTTTTACCTTTGCTGAATGTATACAGGCTCCTGCTAGCTTGAGCATCCCCTTGGCAACTAAACAACACACAAAAGCATACACAAAACACACACACACACACAAGTAGTCAGAGACTGGCTGGCACACTCATAAAGACCATCAAGGTGACCTCAGTGATTTGTATGGCTACTCCTTGCCATGGTCCATTTCTCAATGGAGTGGGCAGTTTTCCAAATACACAGCAGCTCTCTGTGTAGTAATCACGTCGACTTTGTTGAAACACTGAGCAGGAGATACACAGTTCCCCTCCATCTTGCTCTGCTTTTGGTCTGCATTAACTGTAATCCCACTGTTCTTTATTTTTCTTGCCACCACCTGGCTGTGCAATTTTGGGCAAGTCACTGTGCTTCAGTTTCCTTATCTATACAATTAAAGGGTTGTCCTCTTTAGCTCTGGCCAGGATTTCATGCTTTTCCCTTTGGTCCTAGGAAGTAAAATGGTTGCCAGCATCTAGACAGCTCATCTTGGACCACAAACCTACAGGAAGCCGCCATGCTAGAGGGAAACTATTTATAGAGGCTTTTTTGGGAATTCCGGATCTGTCTCTGACTCAGTATGCTCTGAACTTTGGCAAGTCTCTTGGATCTTCTGTTTTCTCATCTGTAAAATGGAGATAAATATCCTTGCTTGCCTACCCTGCAGGGCCATGATGAGACAGTATACTACACTCAAGAAAGTGCCATCCAGGGCAGAAGGTAGCAAATGTCTGGGTGTGTCTGATCAGTCTTGGTCACAGGGAAGAGAGCATCAGGTGGTCCCAGTGGCTGAGGGTCCTCGGCCAGAGCTACTGTGGGTGTTCAGCTGAGGCCAGATGGCAGAAGCCTGTAGGGACAGCAGGATCTGAGGAGTATCACCTTGTCAGAATTTCTACAGGAAAGTCTCAGGCTTGTGAAATGGGGATGAAGCTAGATTTAGGAATCACTGATCTGGAGATGGGAAAATCTTACTACTTTCTTGATCTCAAATTTTGTTATTCATTGTACATGACAGGCTATCCCTTCTTACCTCTGATGTCTGAAGTGTAGTCCTGACAGGGTAGAGCTTACAGGGGGGTCTTCTTCCAAACATAGCCTTCTTCTCAAGCTTGACAAATAAGCCTTCTGGTCTTGACTCATGATTTTCTTGCCTATATACTAAATGGAAGAAATCTCGGATGCTAGATTCGTGTTGGACATGAACTTCCTGAGAACTGTACATCTTTGGGGAATGAGGCAAGGTTCGACTTGAGCTTTCTACTGATGGGGATTTAGGCTCTGGTGATTCATTTGCCAACCCAGCGTTGGAATGAATATTCTTCTATCTTAAAGTGTAAACTATTTTTAAATCATAAGCTGACATAATGTAAATTGATTCTTACATCTCTCCTCTGCTGTGGCTGCAGGTTTCTCCCAGGCCCTGTCAGAGTCCTCTTTGAAACACGAACCAGGGCCCAGTTGAACTTTATCCTTTGCCCTTTGGAGTGCTGCAAAGGGCAGGATGACAGGAGGAGGAGAAAAAGTAGAGGAGCCACATGACTATGTTTCTACTTAGATAGTTTTGTCACTAGTTAGAGTCTGTCTGGAGCTGACGCGAGTACAGTTCTGTGCCTGAGGAACAGCTGTGGGTTGAGTTTATGCACATTGCCTCACAAGTGACAAAGGCTTAGGCTTGGTCCTTCTCTTCATTGTTCGTCGATCCAGTTCCCCTGTGTCTGGGCAGTCTGGTTGTAAACTCAAGCTAGATATTTCAGAGCCACAGTCCCAGGCAGCTGCTATGAAGGACCCCCGAGGAGGTGGCTGGGGTGGAGGTATGCAGAAAAAAAAATGACCCCGTCTGAAATATGCGATTCCAAAGGAAAGAAGCAGAGCAAATGCTCGGGGGCAGACTTTGTCTTTTTTTGGGGGGTCTCACTTTAGTTCTTCAGTGAAATGAGATAAGAACATCTGTCTCCTGCTAAACAGGAGCCACATTCTTTCAGGTAAGAGTAATAATGCTGGGGGAACACATTTTTGCAAACTTGCCTTAATCTATTTCTGGGGTAATGGACTTTCACAGCAGCCTCAAGTGCTGCTGTTAATAGCTTCTTGCTCCTTCCAGTAGAAATGCACTAGAGCTGTTTTCAGATGTGTGTTCACTTTGAGGAAAAGAGTAACAGAACCTTCTCTGAGAGAGAGAGAGAGAGAATTAAAAAAAAAAAAAGATTAAACCCTTCCTTTAATCTAGCAGGAAAGAAGAAATTACCTCAGTGCATGTCCTACTCCTCTAACCAGCACTATAGGGGAAAAGCTACTTTCTCCATGACCAAACAACATTTAGGACACAGAACCTGGGCTCCAACTCCTCTATATTTCCCGGGCTACTTTAATACAGTGAGCTTTGGACTCCAGGGAGAAAGTCTAAAAATACTAGAGCCTATTTGTTCAAAGGCAAGTTACAAAGATGGGAAAGGCCTGCTTTTGCCTTAAAGGAAGAAAGGAATATAAAATCTTAATGTTTTTATTGTTAAACTCTAAATCAAAGTCAGACCTTGGAATATTGTTCTTTATTTTTATTATAATAGGCTATGTAAAGACATGGTAACACATATTCAAATAGCACAAAAGGAAATATATTGTAAAGGTATTCTCCAGTTCCCTTCCCTGAAGTCATGTCTGATACTCTTTGCTTGCGAATCCTTTCTGGAATGTTCTCAGCATATCAAAGTGTGTGTGTGTGTGTGTGTGTGTGTGTGTGTGTGCATATTAATAGAGCTCCCTCTCCCTTCATTTAACATGACTACTTAGATTGTGCACGCAATCTCCTGCCCCCTTGCTTTTTTCATTTTAAAAGATGCCTCAGAGATTATTTCAGATCAGGTCACAGAGCCCAGCCTTCTTCATTTTAATAGCTCTATAGAAGCCCACTGAGGTGTGTATCATAATTCACTTAACCAGCTTTCTACTGATGGGGATTTAGGCTCTGGTGATTCATTTGCCAACCCAGTATTGGAATGAATATTCTTCTATCTTAAAGTGTAAACTATTTTTAAATCATAAGCTGACATAACGTAAATTGATTCTTACATCTCTCCTCTGCTGTGGCTGCAGGTTTCTCCCAGGCCTGGCAGAAAACTTCAGCAGACTATTGTATTTTATTTTTTGAAATATTAACTATAGATCAGAGTGCTGTGCTGATTTCTGGAGGTGGGATTTCCCTCTGGTTTAGTTTAGCTGGTACCAACCTAGCCGGGGAAGAGGGTATGAGCTGTTTGCGCAAAGCTACTAGATCAGTTACTGAGCAAATAAGACCCTTTCTGCTATAATAGTAAGGTCACAAAAGTCATCTTAACAGCCTGAGGAAATCAATTCCAACAATAGTCTAGGAACCACCTCTGACGCAGGGCTTTCTGGATGCACAGAATTTCTGCCTCTGCATTGATAAGGTCATACATATGTATGTACCAGAACTCAGGGCTCCCTAGGGCTCTGGTTTTCAACTCTGAATAAACAGAAACTGGAACACATTTGGAATGAGACTGAAGGCTCTGGGAATATTGGAGCTTTGTGCTTTTATTTTTTAACTAGCAAGCATGCTTTGGGGATGGATGAATAGGGATCGAGCTGCATTGGGATGGTGAGGTACTCCTTCTACCCATCAGATGCAGGACCATGCAAAGGTAACCGAGGTCTCCTTTAAAAGCTACAAGCTTCCCATTCAGAGTAGAATTGCTAGAGAAGCTTTGTCCTTTGATTTGTTCTTTGATTGATAATGGCAAAAGGAAACAATATTGGGAAGGGGGCAGGCAGTACCTAGGTAGTGAGAAGAACACAGGTTGAGAGTTAGATGACCCAACTTTATTAGTTCTAGTACTGCATGATTTCATTTAAGACCAAGTCAGAAAGCACAGGTCACAGTTAAGTAAAAAAAGGAAATATATTCCTTCTACAGGATTGTCGTGACTCAGGTGTAAAAAGCATCCATGGACACAGTCTCTCTTTACCTTTCAAGTTTTTGTTTTCTCTGTGTCAACTTTATTCTCAGTCTCCAAATGGTGTACAGTGGGTGCCAGTAGCCCCTGACCTGAATCTTCCCAGGCTGAAGGCTGCCAGACAGGAAAACTCCTTCTTCCCTAAGAATTTAAAAAGGATGACTAAGGATCTAAGGTTGGAGTGCTCTTACCAACTGCATGGGAATGGATACGGGGTGCTTCTGAATTCATTAATGCCCAAAACAGCCTCTCACTAATGGGCACATGGCTTTGGTTCACTTAATTTCTTATTGTCTCACTTTCTTTCTTCATAAAATATGGTCAGACTTAAACTTTTCTTGTGAACTCCTCCAGTTCTAAACTAATTTCCTTTCTTCCTTGCATCTTTTGCTTTTTCACATTTATTGAACACTTATTCTAGACAGGCAATCTCGTGGTTCCTGTCCTTGACTGTTTGTATTTTTTAATATGTATAAGAAACAGATATGTATCTAAAAACATATGTCATCTGGGGCACCTGGGTGGCTTGGTGGGTTAAAGCCTCTGCCTTCGGCTCAGGTCATGATCCCAGGTCCTGGGATTGAGCCCCACATCGGGCTCTCTGCTCAGCGAGGAGCCTGCTTCCTTCTCTCTCTGCCTGCTTCTCTGCCTACTTGTGATTTCAATCTGTCAAATAACACACACACACACACACACACACACACACACAAACATGTCTTCTAATAAACATAAGTATAAAGCGCATGGGGAACACAGAAGAGGGAGCAGTTAGTTGTGACCATAACATCTGAATCTAGTTTGCAACTTGACTAGACTTCTTCAGTGTCCATGGTGCCAGCTGGGCACATGGAATAGAAGGGTGAAGTTGGAATTACTGGCCAGGAGGAAGGTTTAGTGGCAAACTCAGCCATGCTTATGTATGGAGTTACTAGAGTCATCTCTGTTATTCCATTGGTAGTGCCCAGAGATGGTTGAGGACAATCTAGAGACAGATCCAAAGGCACTGGCCAAATGAAGAGTGGACAAGTGTGATTTCTGAGCATCAAGAAACTGAGTTAGGAAATAAATGCTGAAAGATAATTAGGCTATCCTATCTGCAATTAGCCTATAATTCTAATTCTAATAAGAGATTGTCAAAGAACAAAACAAATCGAACTTCATTAAGCCCAACTATACCATGCCACCACCGTCAGTCACACAAGGAGACAGCACACTGAGTTGTATGAAGTTGGAAATCAGTGGACAAAGGGGATTGGAATTTTTTTTTCCCCTAAAATCTTGAAACCTGGGAGAGTCTCCCTTGTGATGGATTGTGTGTTTATACCTGAAGTCAGAGGAATAAATTAGAAGACCTCTTAAAGCCCTAGGGTCCTCACATTCTAATATTTGGCTTTACCTCGATGGCTGTTCTATGAAGTGACTTTACCCCGAATGAAAAATTGCTGCTGTATAGTGGTTGATGCTGATTCAGGAGACATGGGCCTGGGAACTGTTTTAAAGAATACAAAGAGAATTCCATTCGCTCTACATTGGGACTGAAAATAGCAACCAGAATTATAATATATATATATATATGTTCTCCTTGAGCATATTCTCCTTGGGAATGCCAGAAGGCAGCCCAGGGAGGATCAGTGCAAAGACAGGAACAGTGGAAACAGAAAGGAGTTAATCAGGGTTGAAAGACTGACTACTCTGACTTCCCTTTCTAATCCAGTTCTCTAAAGCACATTCTTAAGAGTGTGTGTGTATGTGTATGTATTATATATATATATATATATATATATATATACACATACATATATATATACATAAAATATTCTTATATAAAATTCCCTTTTCTAGGCAGAGCTAATTGCAGTTTTATTTCGGAAAAAGGGTGCCTTACTTTACCCTTTAAAGTTCCTTCTGGACTATGGTGATTTTATTAGAAATCACTGTAGGCATTAAATAGTGTCAGGAAACTGTGTGTTCTTGGTGCTCACGTAAAATGGAGAAAAAAAATGTTTCAAAGAGAAGAAAAAGAAAAAAAGGAATTCTTTCTTATTCAGTGTTTACTTTTCACAGGAATACAAATGTTTAGCATTGTTGTGATTTTCACACTGAAGATGAATGTCAGTTTACTGCAAAGATGTGAATTAATCTTGAAGTAAAGTCTAATACTCAAAATGAATTTTCAAATGTATATTAGGAAAAGCATGCTGTACTAGGCCCCATGGAGAATGTTCAAGACATTGTCACCCCTGTGTCAGGGGGCTTCTAGGGTAATGGAAGATAAGGTTTAGACTGATGTAGGCACAATATATTCCAAGAGACTTCCAAGGAAAGAAAACTCTGTCAGGATTAATTCTAAAGATGGTAGTGAAATTTAGTATGGACCCTGAAACAAGTGTAGATTTTCTGACAAGAAAGCAAGCAGGGGAGGGTTTCAAGATGGAAGGAACATCGTGAGCAAAGAGACAGGTGGGAAGCACAAGAGGTAACAGCAGGTTACACATGGAGTGGGTATGACTGACGAGGACTTAACTAGCAGTAAGGAAGGAACAGCAAAAAGCTATGTGGAAATCTCTGGTTCACCTTAGGGGATGGAAAGGGATTGACTCATCAGAAAGCATGGGCTGAATGGCTTTGCGCTGAGTCCTTGATGCTAGACAATTACACTGCATTGTGGTAGAACGGCGTGACAGTAGAAGGACAGTAGAAGGACGATAAAGGAGTTAGCTCTCTGGGACCATCAAGGTTCTTATGTTTGAGTCACATTCTAATAATTTTGGGGGCTTGTTCCTCAAGCACAAACTCCTGGTCACACTGCCAACATTAGCTCCCATTCCTCTCCTATATGATAGGAGTAGTGTCCTTCCATTGAGTATAATCTTTGTCACGTGCTCTGACTTGTGATCACCAACCAAGTAGACTGGAGCTCATAGAATTTAAGCAGCTGTGCTCAAGTAATAGGGGTGCCAAGGTCAGAGCCAGGACTCAAACTCGCCAGTCATGTGAGTGATCCACCTTTGAAGTGGATCCTCCAGACCCAGTCAAACCTTCAGATGAATAGAGCCCCACCTGACATAAGACTGAAACCTCATCAAAGACCATAAATAAAAAAGCCAAGTCCTCACTCGATTCCTGACAAAAAGCAGCGGAGATAAAAATGACTGCTTTTGTTTAAGAAGTCACATGAAATATCCTAAGGATATCAGTGAGACCTCTTTCTTTCCCCAACCCTGTCCGTTCTTGTCCAGTAGGCTCACAAAGTGCCTATTGTGTTAGGGTTAGAGGTTGGCTTTCAGCTGAGCAAAACGGGATTTCTACTCACCAAGGCTGACTGGGGTACAGCCACTGCTGAGTGCCCAACCTTTCGACAGCAGACCAACCCTCAAGTTCCTGTGATAGCACAGTGCTCCAGGGGAATTAGTTAGCTGGTTACATGGGACCACTTCCATCATGGAAGAGACACACGTTGTTCTCATTAGGGTAGACACTAACTCTGGGTACTGATTTGCTTTCCCTGCCAGAACTACCATTCATTGCCTTAAGGCATGTCTTATTCACTGTCATGGTGCATTAGTTTTCAGTGTCGCATAACAAATTACCAGAAACTTATTGGCTTAAAACAACACTCATTTATTATCCCACGGTTTCTGTGGGTCAAGATTGTGGGCATTGCTTATCTTGGTTCTCTGCTGTCTCAACAGTCTGCAAAATGTAGTCAGTCTGTATTTTTGTCTGCAGGTTCGGCTAGGGAAGAATCTACTTCTAGTCTCATTTGGCTTATTACTGTCTGTAATCTGGAGGAGATCTGAGGTCTTAGAGGTTGCATGCCATTCTGTATCATGCGGCTCACTCTATAGGCATTTCAAAATATGACTATTTACTTTTCAAGGCCAAGAGGAGGATCTCTTTCTCCAGTGTGTTAAGATAAATCTTACAATATGAAATATGATCCTGAGAGTAATATTCCCTCACCTTTGTCATAGCTGCAAAGGCCTTTGCATCAAAGGTAACATATTTATAGGTTCTAGAATTAGAATGTGGGCATGTTTGGTTAGCTATTACTCTGTCTACTCCAGGGCTTCTAGATGCAGGGACACTTCTCACCATGAGGAGAATAGACCCCACAACGAAGAATTGTCTGGCACAAAATATCAATAACATTGAAGTTGAGACACTCAACTTCAGGGTAATTTATTACATGGAATTATTAAGGCATTGGCTGAATATTGTGCTGATAATGATGATTCCCTAAAATTCTCCCAGTCTTAGTGAATGTTGCAGGAAAAGCAAAGAGTTAAGAGTCATCAGACTTATTTTTAAACCCAAGATTGATCATATATTAAATATCTGGAGGGGGCACATTGGTGGCTCAGTCCATGAGCCAAAGGCTCAAGTCATGGTCCCAGGGTCCTGGGGTGGAGCACAGAGTCAGGCTTCCTGCTCAGTGGGGCATCTGCTTCTCTCTCTGCCCCTTCTGCCTGCCCTCAGGTGTGCTGTCTCTTTTTCTCTCAAGTAAATAAATAAAATCTCTTTCAATAAATAAATAAATAAATGAATGAATAAATAATCAGACAAATAAATAAATACATATCTGGAGTACAGAAAATCTAGCCCTAAATCTCAGCTTACTCATTTATAAAATGGAAACAAGGGGCACCAGTGTGGCTAAGTGGGTTAAAGCCTCTGCCTTCGGCTGGGGTCATAATCCCAGGGTCTCTCTGCTCAGCAGGGAGCCTGCTTCCCCCTCTCTCTCTGCCTGCCTCTCTGCCTACTTGTGATCTCCTTCTGTCAAATAAATAAATAAAGTCTTTAAAAATATATATAAAATGGAAACAATAATACACTAGCTCATAGAGTTGCTCTAAGGTTTACAAGATCTTATATACCTAAGAGATATTTGTAAGGAGATACACAAAACCAAGATATATTTTATTATTTGGATTACAGGAATTTTAATAAAAATTACATTAGGATATCACATTGTTATTATAGGACTAATAAAAACAGGTCAAAATGTTTACCACCTGATTTTATAGATTTCTTTAACCTATTACATATTGACACAGAAATGACTACAATTTTATAAAAAAAATCGCTGATATATTTAATTAGAAGAAAAATACACATACACATACATAGAACATAGTTATATAAATCATATATACACATGTTATGTATCATTGAAAATCAGTGTTATTTTAACTAAAAAGTTTGTGGATTCTCTCAGCTAAAGACTGGCTTCTTTAAACTCTTTTACTTCCTTTTGCTTGGTAATATTAGTTTTGATATATACATACATATAATTTCTTTAGGGGAAATTGAATATAGTAAGTTAACAAAGCCAAAAGGACATGCGTAGTTTTAGGACCACCTGTAAAAGAGCACAACAGGTCAAGAAGGTGAGATTCTACAAGAAGATTGTAGAATGTGTGCTTTTTTGACTCAGGATGAAATTTGGTCGAAGGTACACAGGGAGTTGCTAGGACTGAACTGTGCAGGCCTCGTCCCTGATTACTTTCACGACAGGCCTCTTTCCTGTCTTATCAATACCAGACTGAAAAAAGACTCAGGCAAACAAAGCCAGTATGAAGAGCAAACCAACTTGTCCTGTAGGGGCTTCAGTTTGGAGAAGGTAGTTTGGAGAGAAGTTGAGGAAAGGTTGTATAGCTGAAAAGGATGTGATTTAAAAAAGGGTGGGGGTAGAAATTTCGGGTTTATTTAAATAAGGGTTTTCTCAGCCTACATGCTTCTGTATCTATAACATTATTCTCTAGAATTAGAATAGAATAGAATAGAATAGAATAGAATCTCCCATTGACCTGATTCCCTCTCTATCAAAGCAAACTACCTACACAGCCTAAAACACACGAAGCACCATGTTTCTGGGACCCCGACACTCCATGGAGAGTGTCTGTGAATTGACATTTTCCACTCTGTGCTCCAGTAATGGTGCTTGTGTTTCACCAAGATCCTGGGGCACCATTGTGAATTTCCCGCCTTTGTTAAGGCAAGTGTATTTCAAATGTGCCACTCTTTTGAAGAGGAGGCAGTGTGCGCAGATAGATTCCCTCTTCTGCCCTAGGTAATGGTGAATGCACAGTGATATTATTCACTTTTGATGCAAGATTTTTCTTAATTTATGTTCATAGGTGACCAACATCCTTCTTCACCTATCCTTTTTTTTTTTTTTTTTTTTATTCAGATAACCCCAAGTCTCTGTCTAGTCTGGAAAATGAAGTGCTCTTTTGAGCACATAATCTTGCCTAGAATATGTAAATCAGCATGCAGTCTCTGCTAGGCATTAAGAACGGCTCTGACTGAGACTGAACAGAATGAAAATCTGGAAGGAGGCTCTTTGGGGCTTTTAACTCTCAAGAGCAAGAAAATTTGATTTTGAAGTTCAGTGTTTTTGAACTTGAATGTTTTTGGACTTAAACTTGCAAGTAAATTTAATCTCTGATGTTTTCTCTCTGGGAATTTGATAATAGGAAGCGGTTTCTATTGAATCTTGGTCCATCTCTATGTTGGCGGTTTATTATTCAAGTATCTTCATGTTGGCATTTCATATCATTGCAGGATTTAGGATTTGCTGTTTTGGATAATGTGGCTGGAAGTAACTTGAGAACCAACATAGAGAAGAGACTTTTATTTCCAGCCTTGAGTACACAGTGGAATTGATTTAATTAATCCTCTTTTCTGACCAATTCCAGAATATACTGGAGTCAAATCTAAGCTGTCTGCAAATTGTCCCTGGATAAAACACAAACGAGCAGTGGCTGGCCTTGGGAGAGTGGTCTAATGAAGATGGGGGCAGGGCTCTGCCCTGAAGGCTTACTCTCCTGCCCTGAGAGGGAAAATCTCAGCCCTGGTTGACCACAGGCTTCATGATTAAGCTCAGTAGTTAAGAGAATGAAAAACTAGTGACTTTAAGTAGCAAACACTTCTCGACTCCTGAGGTTTTCTTCCATAAAGAGGGAGCAGAGAAAGTGTTATTCTTTCTCCTTTATTCCTTCTTCCCCAGCATAAGGAGGGAGAATTCATCATATATTTTAGATATAAGTCCTGTGTCTTAAGTGTGATTTCATGTTTCCCTTCAGTCTGTGTTTTGATTTTTCATTCTCTTAACAGTGACTATCACAGAGTAAAATTTTTAATATTAATGAAGCCTAATTTTAAAAATTTTTTTATGGCTCATGATTTTAGCATAATGTCTATGGGCACTTCACCAAACTCTAGGTCATGGGTATGTTTCCTTTGTTTTCTTCTTTAAGTTTTATAATTTTATGTTTACATTTATATCTGTGATCTACTTCGAATTAGTTTTTGTATAAGTGAGTTTAGGTCAAAGGTCACATTTTTTTCCTACATACTGATGTGTAATTGCTCCAGTACCATTTGTTGAAAAGATCCTAATTTATCCATTAAATTTTGCATATCTTTGTCAAAAATCAGATTGCCACAACTGTGTAGGAATATTTCTGGACTTTCTCTTCTGTTCCGTTGGTTTGTTTGCTATTCCCTCACCAGTAACACTCTATCTTTGGTCAAGTGTCAGATTCACTTCCTTCAACTTTTTTTTTTTCTTTTTCCAGAATTGTTTAGCTATTCTAGCTTCTTTATTGCTTCATATAAATTTTAGAACCAGTTTGTTTTAGCTATTCTAGCTTCTTTATTGTTTCATATAAATTTTTAGAACCAGTTTGTTCTACAAAATATTATTCTAAAAAATGTAGTTTTCTAAGATTTGAGGTTTTTTCCCCCCAGGAATATATAGATGAGTTTGGGAAGAACTGACATCTTTATTATATTGAATCTTCTAATCCATGATTATGATATATCTCTTTATTTAGGTCATCATTTAATTCTTCTTTAGAATTTTAAGGATTTTTAATAAGAGCTCTTATTTTCTAGATTATAACATTGGTATTTAATTTTTTGCAACTAGAAATGGTATTGTTTTTAAGTTTCCAATTATTCACTGCTAGTATATGTGACTGATTTTTGTGTGCTGAATTTTTATCCTGTGATTTTATTAAATTCAGTAATTCTGGTAGCTTTCTTGTAGATTCTTAGGGTATTTCCACATAGTTAACTTTATAGTTCTTGAGTCAGGTGTTTTCTCATTTTTTCCTTTCCTCTGTGACTTTCTCTTATTATTATTATTATTATTATTTCATTTAACCAGAGTTCTTAAAGGATCATCAGGTTTTACATTAAAAAATTGGATTTCAGAACCTCCCAAGATGGTGATATCTTGGTCAACTCCCTAGGCTGAAACTCCAGACATTTGTTTCTTAAAGGTAAGAGTGAACTGGAAACAGTCCTGTCCTCTCAGGGTGAAGCCTTGTTTGAGTCTTATTCTTTAAATAATTAAGTTTCTCTTGGTTTCTTAGTGTCCCTAAATGAGAAATTAATTTCTCATTGGGATAAAAATAACATAACTCTATGCCTCAAATTGTCATTATTTTTATATAAAGTGGCTGGTATTCAACAGAAAATACCTAAACATACAAGAGGAAAAAAAAAAAATATGGCCAAATCCCAGGAGGGACAACATACTGTAGCTAGGTGAAGTAAAAAAGTCAGATATAGACTTTAACATAACTCTGTTCAGTATGTTTAAGGAAATGAGTGAAAATTTTGAAAGACGCCAAAATAATAAAAAGTAAGAAGTTCCAGAACTTCTGTAACTAAAAAAACAAACAAACAAACAAAAAAACAAAACACCAGTATCTAAGTTTAGGAATTTAATGGATGAGTTAAAAATGTATTATTTAGAGTTGAATAGACAATAATAAATTGGAAGACTTCTCAGAAGGAGATACACAGAATGAAGCATGCAGAGACAAAAAGAGGGAAAATGCAAAATAGGGATGCATAAAACTTTCTAATAGATGTTTACACCTCTGGGACTCTAGAACGGAAGGAGAGAGGGCAAGAACAGGAACAATAAAAAAGAATTGTTTTGAATTTTCTATGAAATGTGAAAGACACCAAGCCACAGATTCAAGGCACTATAAATAATAAATAAGACATACAGCACAGTAAATCCATTAAAACGGATGAAAAAGTAAAATCTTTAAAACAGCCAGGAAAAAAAAAGATAGTGTATCTAAAAAGATGCAACATTCAGAGTGTCAGCTGACTTCAACAGAAAGAACGGAAACCAGAAGGAAGAGAAATCTCTTCAAAGGATTATAATAATTCATAACCTAGAATTCAGAGTCCAGTAAATCTCCCCCTCCCATCGAGAATTGAAGACATTTGTATTTAAGCAAAAAGCCAGAATATTTAATATTGAATAAAGCATTAAAAGGATCATTTGGATTCAAGGCTTATGGTACCTAGAACTCATTAACTTTGGGTCCCTGTTTAAGAGAAGCAATTAAAGTTCTGAGTATAAAGTTAAGTTAATTAGTAAAATTTATTGGAATAAAATTAAAGAAATGCCTTAAAGAAAAACCAAAAAAACCTTACAGATGTCCCCAAATCTAAATTATATATTTAAATTAAAGAACTACTAAACATATCTATAATCTTTCTTTTAAATATTTTGCCTATTGTTTCATTTAGACTACTAATATTATCAGGAAAATGTGCATCAAATACTCTAAAATATGATTCTTTCTGTTGATATGCATAAAGTATCACACACAAATAAGCTTGATGCTTGTATATTACCCATATTTATGTTTCCCAAACAGAAATTCTGATACATTTTACCTCACACATCTCCCTTCAAGAAAGAAAATGTGCATGTTTATTTATAATGCTCTAATTTAACCTATATATTTTTTAAAGATTTTATTTATTTGACAGAATCACAAGTAGGCAGAGAGGCAGGCAGAGAGAGAGAGGGGGAAGCAGGCAGAGAGCCCGATGTGGGGCTCAATCCCAGGACTCTGGGATCATGACCTGAGCCGAAGGCAGAGGCTTTAACCCACTGAGCCACCCAGGCGTCCCAAACAGAAATTCTGATACATTTTACCTCACATATCTCCCATCAAGAAAGAAAATGTGCATGTTTATTTATTATGCTCTAATTTAACCTATTCTTGATAAGAGAAAACCTTTTGATTTTATTAATCATCATTTAGAACCTAACCTTCCATTTATGATTTTGTGTGTCTGATGAATCAAAGAATTTCCCACATACCAGCTGGTTGTTTGGAGCACTTCAATCTTTTCTTCTTTGTTCTTACTTTATACACATTTATTTATTTATTTATTTATTTTTTGCGTAACCACATACTTCCAATGCAGGCAGAGCACCATAGGATGTATTCTTGTGATACAACCCTGGTCCTCCAACTTTGTGTCATGGTACCAGGCGAATCAGCAAAACAGATGGTAGGAATATCCCAAGATGGTTAGGAATTATTTAGCTATACACAGAAGTGACAATGAGTCACAAAAATAGATTCCACTAAATCCAAGCTAAATGTCTGTGCACCTCAGCCTTCTCTTAGCTTGTATCCAATCAAGTACTATTTGTTGTGGAAGGAAGTTTGATGGGGAGGAAACACGAGTTTAAGAGTCTATGATCTTAGCTCATTTTGGCTAAAGCATCCTACTGTGCAAATTTTATAAAAGCATATAATCATGTGGACACACTAGAAAGGGCCCTTACCAGGAAGCTTTTCTAAAACTTACGTTTCAGTTCCTTCACAGCAGATCAGCCGCTGAGAAAACATCTTCTTCAAGCACAAAGAAACAAAAACAAAAACTTGATTTTAGATGGAAATTCTGACATGCAGGGAAGAATGAAGAAGCAAAAACTGGTAGCTATAAGGATGAGTCTAAGGACCATTACTACATGAGACAATAAAATTAAGTCAGCTATCACTTAAAACAGGTATAGAATTAAAGTACATAATAAGAATAGAGTGCAAGTGAGAAGGAAGGAGATGTAGAGGTATGTACTTAAAGTACCTGAGTCGTCTTGGAAGAGTGGTGGGAACTAGTAGTGGGGGAACATTTGACTTCAGTAAGTATATGAAGCTTGCTTTATCTACTGAAATCATCGAAAGGATAGTAAAGGAATGTACAGCTACTGAGTTAATAGGAAAATGGAGGGGTGCCTGGGTGGCTCAGTGGGTTAAAGCCTCTGCCTTCAGCTCAGGTCATGATCTCAGGGTCCTGGGATCGAGCCCCACATGGGGCTCTCTGCTCAGCAGGGAGCCTTCTTCCTCCCTCTCTCTCTCTGCTTGCCTTTCTGCCTACTTGTGATTTCTGTCTGTCAAATAAATAAATAAAATCTGTAAAAAAAAATAGGAAAATGGAATATTAAAAGATACTAGGCAAGAAAGGAGAGAAAGAGGAACAGAATGTAGACAAGACAAATAGAAAACACTTAATAAGATGGAGGTTTAATTGCAAATGTATCATTCATGATTAAATGCAAATGAATTATCCAACACCACTAGAAAACAAAGACTATGGGACCAGGCAAACACAGTAATTATATGCCGCTTATAAGTGATGCACATAAACTAGAAGATGGGGGAAGTTTGAAAGTGAAAGGGTAAGAAGAGGTACGTAATTCATATGCCAACAAGAAAGCTGGTCTTACTAGATTAATATCAGCCAAAGGCAAGAAACATTAAAGACAAATTGGGATATTTTGTAATGCTATAATATTAATTTCACCAGGAAGCTGTAATAATTCTAAATGTGTATGCTGTATAAAGCAAATATTAACAAAATGAAAAGGAAAAATAGACAAATCACATTCATAGGGGCATATTTTAGCATACCTTTCTAATGTATACTTAAGAAACAACACAGATCTCAAAAGACAAAAAAAGATACACAGCCAAAGAGGGAATACTCACCAAACTTAGTTTATAAAGCTAGACTGACAGGGGCATTAAAAGAAAAATTATGGGTCAATCTCACCCATAAACATAGACACCAAACTTTTAAACCACATGTTATCAAATCCTATCTAGCAATACATAAAAATGATAATATGCCATGATTAAGTTGGCTTTATTTTAGGACTATAAGATTGATATAATATCTGGAAGCCAACAGATGTAATTCATCACAGTAACAGAATACAAAAGAAAAGTCATATATAATCCAAATAGATGCAGAAAACACTTTTGAAAAAATACATTTTACACTCATGGGAAAACATGTAGAAAACAATGGCTGGAAGAGAACTCCCTTAATTCTGATAAAAAATCATTTTAAAAAAGGCATCAATTTTAATTATATTAATCCCTCTGAGATCGGTATCAAGACATGGAGGTCTTTCAGTATCATTCTGCAAGTTAATGTCAATAAATTGTAGCATGAATGTATACATAAATGATGGGATTGGAAAAATATATAAAATTGTTATTTATAGATAATGGTTGCACTTCTAAATAAAATATGAAATTCACTTGTGAATTTTCAGAAAATAGTTGCTGGGATTTTGATTATGATTACAGTAATTCTTTAAATCAGTTTGTAAAAGGCTTTACACTATTGAGTGTTCTAGCCGCTGAAATGTTTTATTTCTCCATTTATTTAGATCATATTTTATTATTAGTTCTGTGAATTCTTGCTTTGCATATTTTGAGAGCATAATTTTAGATAGATATAAATATTTTCCTTGCATGCTGAATTTATCATTTTGAAATCTTTCTCTGTATCCCTAATAATACTTCCTCTTAATAGTATAATTTCTTGGATATAATCTAGCTTTATCAGTTTTTCTTTTGGTTAGTATATATAGGGTCTTCTTTCTCTTTTTTTTTCAAATTTTCTGTATCTGTGTTTTAGATGTCTCTTATAATCACATTGGGTTGTAATTTTCTTTAGTCTGATCAAATTTTTCTTAAAATTAAAGCACTTAGTCCATTTATGTGTCATATAATTGTTGATATATTTGAACTGAAATCTGTAATTTTTAAAAGTGTATTCTATTTGCCCTCCTTGTTCTAAATTCCTATTTCCTTTCTTTGTTTTCTCCAGCTTTATTGAGATATAATTGCCATATAACATTGTGTAAGTTTAAGTTGTCTGAAATGATATGATATCTACAAATACACTGAAAAATGATTACTACAATAAAGTTAATTCACATGTCCATTGCAAACCATATATCTGATAAGGGTTTCCTGTCTAAAGTATATAAGGAATATATACAGCTCAGTAGCAAAAAAGCCAAATAGTTTGATTCAGCAATGGACAAAGGAGTTGAATACACATTTTTCCAAAGAAGACACACAGATGTCTAACAGGCAAAAGGAAAGGAACTTACTATCACCCATAATCAGGGAAATGCAAATCCAAACCGTAATTACATATCACCTTACACCTGCTAAATGGGTTTTATGCAAAGACAAGAAACAATAAATGTTAGGATGCAGAGGAAAGAGAACTCTTCTGTACTGCCAGTAGAATGTAAATTTGTGCAGTCGCTATGGAAAACCGTATGGAGTTTCCTAAAAAAATTAAAAATAGAATTACCATATGATCCAGTAATTCCACTTCTAGGTATTTATCCAAAGGAAACAAAAACACAACATGAAAAGATACCTGCACCTGCATTTTCATTGCCACATTATATACAGTAATCAAGACATGGAAGCAATGTTAAGTATCCATCAATGGATGAATGACTAAGTATATATATACACACACATGCACACACGCAATGGAATATTTTTCAGTTATAAAAAAGAATGAAATCTGGCTACCTAAGATAATGTGGGTAAACCTTGAGATCATTATGTTAAGTGAAATAAGTCAGAAAAAGACAAAGGCTGCATAATCTTACATACAAGTGGAATCTAAAACAAAGCAAAAATAAAATCCAAGCTCACAGATAAAGAAAAAAGACAGGTGGTTTCTGGGGATGGTGAATGGAGGTTGGGGGGGATGAGCAAAAGGGATGAATGTGATCAAAAGGTACAAACTCCCTGTTACAAGATAAATGAGTCATGGGGATGTAATGTACAGTGTACAGTTAATATACTGTACAATGTAATGTAATGTACAATGTACAGTTAATAGTATTATATGGCATATTTGAAAGTTGCAAACAGAATAGATTTTAAAAGGTCTCCTTACCAGGGAACAGCTTTCTTAGCTATATGTGGTGACAGATGTTAACTATACCTGTTGTGATCATTTTGCAATATATATATATATATCAAATCATTATCATTACCTGAAACCATTATAATGCATAGGCTAGTTACACCTCAGTGAAGACCATGCAAAAACACAAGAAGACAGCCAACTATGAGCCAAGGAGAGAGGTTTTAGAAGGGACCATCCTGTTGATACTGTAATCTTGGATTTATATCCTGCAAAACTGTGAGAAAATAAATGTTTGTTGTTTAAGCAAGAAAAAAAAATAGCATTACTGCTTTTTGTTTAAGGGTAGGTATCAATCTACTGGAAGAATTTAAAGCTATGCCACAACTCACATGTCATTAGAGTTAATTGCCAGCCAACAGCAGAAGACCATGTAGCCCTAAATGGTGGCACAATTGAAATTCTGATCCAGGAGTGGTAAGCCTGTTGAGAGACTGAGAGGCAATAAATTCAGTTCAGGGACATTTTCTGCATATAAAATGACCCACAGAGTTGATCCTGAAATGAAATCAAGTTGAGAATTGATTGGAGAAAAATCATTTGGGATAGTTGTAACATAGTTATTCATGATTTTATAGTTACCAAGAAATCAGAGGCTGTTTTTCTCATCACTATAACTCTGAAATGACAAATCTCCATAAATGTTCTAGGGCTCAGTAAACAGGCACCAGAGGTAGGACCCAGGTGGTGGGAGGTTCATCCTGTGTCAGTGTTAGGTTTCTGTGCCTTGAATCTTATCCCCAGTCCTTGTTTATGGGATATAATTGTCAGTAAAATCTCAACACAAAAAGTGTTTTTTCTAGTAGAATGGGTTCCCTATAAAATCACTTTATCAACCTGGCCATGAAAGTTCATGGAGTAGGTGAAAAGGGGGTGGTGAAGGAGATGTTGTGAGCAAGAAAGAAGAAATTCAGGAATGCTTGCCTATTGTTTCATTGGCAGCTTTTAAGAAAAGGAAAAAAAATCTGTGGCAAAACTTGCTTTTAAAAGAAGCTTAGATTACGCATCAGAAACCCAAACCAGTCAGATTCCAGGGAACTTGAGTGGTTTGAAATTGGTAGATTGGTGGAAATTTTATAGTGCTACAGGCCAGAGAGTGTTTTACTTGTCTTTTTATCACCTTATATCTGAAATACAGGAAGCATCGAATAAATGTTTGTGGAAAGGAGAGAGGGAGGGAAAAGAAAGGAAAGGAAGGGTACTGTTTGGAAGATTGTCTAAAGATTGCTCAGGCTAATTAAAGAAAGGGAAGTTGAAATAAAGATCAGATTAGAGGTAAAGTGAAATCTGTATTTGTCATCCGTAGGATAGATGTCTAGAAATATATCTTCTCTGAGCAAAGGGCAGAAGTGCATAGTGAAGGTGTGTATAACTGGAAATGTCAAAGGTTCTTTCCAAACAAATGTAGACAATTTGTAGCCTTAGCAGTCTGGTTACTCTTTTGTGATAACATTTATAATATAAATGTTAGTCATTACCAAAACTGGCCTGGAAACTGTAGGTTCAAAGGAGTGTTTACAATTCCTGTTGCATTTTGATATAGCAAATACTGTCCAAATCTATACCCCAACAAATCTTAATTTAGAGTATTCTCAGATTTTTTAATTGTCTGGTTTCTGGGGAATGTGACAGAATCTGGCAACATAGTAACACTATAACATTTTCATGAGTTTTACTCAAAAGGTTGGTACACATATAACTATGCCTATTATTCTGAAAAACTGAAATCATTGTTAATGGGCTGTATTATTACTTGACATTATTAAACTCACTGAATAAGTTATTAATTAATGAGGCTGATAAATCCACAGAGAAATGCTATGCATTCCTTTTATTTCTTAAAAATATAGCTCCCAGAGTCTACAATCCACTTAACTGGGCTCCCTAATATATGGGAATGAGATAAAGAAGGCATTTAAAAATTTCTAGACATTTAGGATATGATGATTCCCACAAAGAAAATCACAAGCAGACAAATAGAAGCCTATTTCTGGTTTTAATTCATTCTTTAGAAATTTTACTTATGTACACTAGAATCGTGGAATGGACTCATGACTCCCTATAGCTTTCAAAATAAATCTGGATAATTCAATCACTCTAACAGCCATGGTCCATCTGCATCTCTGTGTCTACCTATTGTGAACTATGGTAGAGATAACTTGCCACACCATGATTTATCAGATACCAGATGGATTCATTGAGAAGGAGGTCATCATCATCTAGGAAGCTACAGGAATGAAGTGAGGCAGAGGAGGGGTGTATGGACTATGAATTTATTTGCTACTGTTATCTCCATAGTTGAGCATAATGCCCAACATAATTTAATAATTAAATATAACTTAATAAGAAAATACATGAATAAATGAAAAGAAGAAAGATATAGGTAGGTTGAACTGACATTAGGCATTCAGATGAGAAAGCAAGACTTAATCTTCATGGAACTTGTATTTTGTAGTAATAATACAGACAAGTGGAAGATATTCTGATTCTAGCTGTTGCTTTGAGTTCAGTACAGGGCAGGATTTATAAGTCTAGGGAGGTTAGCAAGCCTCACTCCAAAGGATGTGCTCATTAGTCTTCCCATGACTCCGAAAGCAAAAGGTGGTAAGACTTGGAATGGGGGAGGATGTTGGCAAAAGCAAGACAGAGTTCCAGACTTTAAAACCTCCATTATTTTATCATTTTAAAATAAACCTTTCAGATTCAAGTACTGTAACATTATATAGTAATAATGGAAGTATACATCTCATAAGCTTATGGTTCTATGAATGCTTAAAAAAATGAACAAACATATGTGAAAAGGCCCATATCAATAAACAGGATATTACCAGCACTTCCAGTTATTATCTATCCCTCCCCATTAGGGTAACCACTATCATGGTTTGTAATATGTACAGTGGTTTTGCCTCTATTTACATGTTATAAAAATGAAATCAGGCAACATGCAATTCTTTAGTGTTTGCTTTTTTTTTTCTTATTATGTTTGTGGAGTTCATCCATGTTATTACATGTTCTAGTTTGTTCATTCTTATTGCTGTATAGTAATCCATTATTTGTGTATGAAACCTTTTATATATCCATCCTATTTGGATTGTTTCCAGATTTTTACTATTATACATAGCGTTGCTCTGGACATCATTGTACAAGTCTCTTGGTCAACATGCCCACATATTTCTATTGAGTATGTAGTTGGAAGTGTGATTGATTATTAGACCATAGATTGTCTTTATGATCCTTTTAAAAAGATTATTTATTTATTTATTTATTTGTTTGTTTGTTTGTTTATTTATTTACCTGGTAGAGAAAGCATGAGTGAGAGGCAGAAGGAGAAGCAGGCCCCCCAGGGAGCAGGGAGCCCTATGAGGGACTTGATCCCAGGACCCTGAGATCATGACCTGAGCCAAAGGCAGGTGCTTAACCATCTAAGCCACCCAGGTGCCCTATGATCCTTTTTAAATAGATATTGGTGCTCATATTTCCAAGGAGGTTGTATAGGTCCCCAGTTTTTGAATGGGAATCTTCTGTAGCTATAGCATAGGCAAATGAGGACCCAAAGAGAGGCTACACTCTGAGACTTGAGGATTGTCTTTGTGGGACTCAGAATCACAAATGCATGCATCAGAATCATTTATTGGATGAGGAAGTATTGTGGGGAGATAGAGCTCAACTTAAGAAACACTAGAAACCCAATAGAAGACATGAGGCATCTGCGTCCTTAATCTCATGGCAGTGATTATGACAGAAGCCACCAAGGGGGAATTCCAGTGATCAGCATCTTGACTTACTCAGCTGTGTGGTCTACTGAGCTCAGGGATTGCTCAGATCCAAGCTATTGCCTAAGCTTGTCCTAGGGACCCTGGAGAGCTAATTTCCTAACCCTTCCCTGCATGGCTGCATGTGACTGAAGCAGCTCACGAACCATCACCATAAGAGAACTGTGTATTTCCATACCAGGAGTCCAAACTAAATTAATCCTATTCCCTAAGAAAGAAGCACATTTCTCTCTACCACTCTCTAAGAGCTTCTTCTTTATATCCTTCCCACACTATTAGCTGTGAGAACATTCATTCCCTTTTAAGTAAATTACCCACTCAGAGTGGTCTGGTTCATTTGTAGCCTGACAAAACAATTATACAAGCCTTCAGATGTACTTTTCTCCAATCTGGGTTGTCAACCTCATCCTTGTTTGTAGTATGGAAATATTCTAGTGAGTTTAATTTTGTTTTTGTTTGTTTAAGTTTTTATTTAAATTCCAGTTAACATGCAGTGTAATATTAGTTTCAGGTATGCAATTTAGTGATTCAGTTCCATACAATACCTGGTCTTATCACATTAAGTACACTCCTTGAAACGCATCATCTATTTAATCTACCCCCCCGCCCTTCTGATAACCACCAGTTTGTTCTCTTTAATTAAGAGTCTGTTTCCCAGTTTGCCTCTTTCCTTTTTTCCCTGTGATCATTTGTTTTGTTTCTTAGGTTCTATGTATTAGTGAAATCATATGACGTTTGTCTTTCTCTGACTTATTTTGCTTAGCATAATACTCTCTAGCTCTGTCCATGTCATTGCAAGTGGCAATTTCATTCTTTTTTATGGTTGAGTAATATTCCATTGCATATATGTACCATATCTTTTTTATTCATTCATTGGCCAATGGACATTTGGGCTCTTTCCATAATTTGGGTATTATAAATAATGCTGCTATAAATATCATGGTGTATGTATCCCTTCAAATTAGCATTTTTGTATTCTTTGAGTAAATACCTAGTACTGAAATTGCTGGATGATAGAGTGCATTTATTTTTAACTTTTTTGAGGAAATCCATGCTGTTTTCCACAGTGGTTGCGCCAGTGTACATTTCCACCCACAGTGTAAGAGGGTTCCCTTTTCTCCACATTCTCACCAACACTTGTTTCTTGTGTGAATTTTAACCATTATGACAGGCATGAGGTGATATCTCTTTGTGATTTTGATTTGTATTTCCCTCATGAGTGATGCTGAACATCTTTTCATGTGTTTGTTGACCATCTGGATGTCCTCTTTGGAAAAATGTCTATTTATGACTTCTGCCCATTTTTTTATTGGATTATTTGTTTTTTAGGTGTTGCGTTTATAAGTTCTTTATGTATTTTGCTTTTTTTGCATATTAACCCTTTATTATTATGCAAATATCTTCTCCCATTCCATAGGTTGCCTTTTAGTTTTGTTGATTGCTTCCTTTGGTGTGCAGAAGCTCTTTATTTTTATGAAGTCCCAATCATTTATTTTTGCTTTTCTTTTCCTTTGCCTCAGGAGACCTATCTAGTAGGAAGTTGCTACTGCTGATGTCAAAGGGGTTACTGCCCATGTTCTCCTCTAGGATTTTAATGGTTTCTTATCTCAAATTTAGGTCTTTTATCCATTATAAGTTTATTTTTGTGTATGGTATAAGAAAAATGTCCAGTTTCATTCTTTTGCATGTTACTGTCCAGTTGTCCCAGGACCATTTATTGAAGAGACTTTCTTTTTTCCAGTGGATATTCTTTCCTGCTTTGTTGAAGATTAATTGACCATATGGTTGTGGATTCCTTTTGTGTTTTCTAATCTGTTTCATTGATCTATATGTCTGTCTTTGGGCCGGTACTATTCTGTTTTGATCACTAGAGCTTTGTAATACAACTTGAGGTCTGGAATTGTGATGCCTCCAGCTTTTCTTTTCTTTTTCAAGATTGCTTTGGCTACTTGGGGTAGCCGAATTTTTGGATTATTTGTTCTCGTTATGTGAAAAATACTTTTGGTATCAGTCCCAAAATTTACAATTGCATCAAAAGCCATGAGATATCTAGGAACAAACCTAACCAAAGAGGTAAAAGTTCTGTACTCTGAAAACTGTAAAACACTCATGAAAGAAATTGAAGGTGACACAAAGAAATGGAAAAGCACTCCATGCTCATGGATTGGAAGAACAAATACTGTTAAAATGTCTATATTACCCAAAGCAATAAACACATTAAATGCAATCCCTACCAAAAGTGAGTTTAATTTTGAAATCAATAGATAATAAAGGAAATAGAGAATCCTTGTACACTTTGATGTTATATTTTACTCCCTACCAAGTTTTTTTTGTTTTGTTTTGTTTTGACTTAATGGAGAGCAAACTGAATTTGAGATAGTTAGGTGATGGTGGGTCTACTCATTCTTCAAGTTAAGGAAAATGCATTCTTCATGAGGGTAGCTTTGATGATATATATGTATCTGTACAAACTCATTCTCTTCTCTCTGCTCTGTCCTTGGTAGAGGAGAGGCCAATATACAACCCTGTCCCGCATATATGGCTATTTCCAACATCAGGATTCATGGAAGGCAAGTTGGGGCACAGATATCTTTTCTCTTAGCTTTTCATTGGCCTAAGCACTTCCATAGGGGAATGTGATTTTTAAGGAATAAAGAAGGAGGTGATGGTTAGGAGACTCAGACTCCTCATTTAAACAGCGTAACTAGTGGCATTAGGAAGCCTTTAGTTTTAATTGATGTTAAAACTAGTTGAATAAGTTGAGTGACTTTAACTGGTTGAGTAACAATAGTTACTTGTTTAACAAGTTGAATAACTAGTTGAATAACTAGTTGAGTAACAGTGTAAGGTGAGTTACTTACCTTCTGAGTTTCTTTTCCTTGGCTGAAAGAATTCAATAGGATAATATACACCAAGTAATTAATATATTATTAATTAATTAATGTTATTAATTATTAATTAATTAATTATTAATATATACCAGGATAGTGGTGGTGGAGTGGTCTGCTCCAGATGTAATTGTGGGGGATGCATTCCCTGAGAAGTTTTTTTAAAGGTTTATTTATTTATTTTAGAGAGACAAGAGAGAGTGCATGTGCGTGCCTATGAGCAGGGGAGAGGCAGAGGGAGGGAGAGACTCCCAAGCATACTCCCACTGTCCCCACCCCCCCCCAAGCATGGAGACCGATGCAGGGCTAATCTCAGGATCCCAAGATCATAAGTGAGATGAAATCAAGATCAGACACTTAACCAACTGAGCCATCCAGGTGTCCCACCTGAGAAAAATTAAAAAATAATAATACCTACTAAAAGTTAGGTTATACTTTATTAACACTATGTACCACCAATTCTTAACAATTTCAGTAATAAAGTACTCTACCCTGCCAGATAACCTACTCTCATCCTTTCTATATTGGTATTACCAGTGAGTAGTTAGAAGATACCAATCTCTCTTATGAGAGATACTGATGTTTGCATGTATCTTCTTAGGATGCCAGGTGAGATTGGATGATAAAATAATCTCAGCCCTAGGTTCTCAACTGTCTGGGGGTATAGAAATGAGGTTACAGAAGATCTCTTTTCTTCATGAAGACACAGTACAGCTGTGGATTAATTCTTGAGATCTGACTTCCTCAAAAACTCTATAGAATAATTCAGTAGTCAAAATAAATTCAACTTCAAATTGTCTTTTGATGAAAATAATCTGATTATCTGTCAATAATTATAGTTTTCTAAATCCTTCTTCCAAAGGAATAAGATTATTCATTTTCAGTATTCTACCAGGACAGAGAGATTTGTGTACCTCCCAGAAAAATAACCCAATTAGCTCAAAAAGAAGTGTTCACTATTAAGCAATTAAAATAAGTATTTGCTGAAGGTAACTTTGTGTCTTCCCTTCTGAATGTGATTTAAAGGCATAATTAGCTCCGGGAAGAAGCAATATGGTTATCATTCAGAAGAGTTATCACATTAATCTTTTATTAGATGACATATTCTTTCTATCCTTGCCATTCACCCTGCAGATATAATGGATTAAACAGACCATAATCCCTAACTTTCCTTCCCTTCATTTCCATGGATCTGGATTAGAATTGAATAGAGACTGATGTTCATGGCTTTTCTTCTCTTGAGGAGAAAATATAACTTTTGCTGTTTATTATTGGCAAGCCCACTGTACCTAGGTGAATTCTACAGCACAGCTGAAACGAACATTTAGCTGATGCTCCCCCCACCCCACCCAGACTCCCCTTTGGCTGCATGTGCAGTCACTTGCGTAAAGAGTAAAAATCCTGATACTAAATGAAAAATCAAAAGTAATTCACATTTTAAAAAAAAACTGTAGTACTATTTTTCCTCCAGGCACCAAAGCACTGGTATTACTCTTGCACTGTGCTGATGTAATGTTGTTTTTTTTAAAACCTAAGTAGCTGTCTGGTGGATCACTTGAAGACACAGGTGTTCGACTTTATTCCTTGACAGTAGCAAAATGAAAATAATTTGTAATCTCCAGTAGACACTTGATTGTGAGAAATGAGAACCTCCAAGTTTTATGCAGACACAACAATTTTGATAATCCCTATTCATGCTATCAGAGATTATTTTTACTTTCCTTTGGACTGTTTGAGCCAAAAGTTATCTATTTCTCTAGCTTGATCCCCTTGAAAGAAAAAAAAAATCACCAAATTTGACACTAACATCAAGTCTTGATTGATAATTTTAGTGGCTTCAGTGCATTCTCACAGATGCAGACATCAGAGGCTGCAGACCCCCTTTTCCTGCCCTAGTCAGCCAGCTAAATGCCTATTAGATTTGGTGTTAAGCCACACCACCAAAGGAGTGAGAATCTGAATCGGCTTCCCCGTTGTCAGCTAGTCTCACACATTTATTTCAGAGTGAAAATTTGTCACTGCTTTCCCATTCAATTTTTGATACCATTCTCTGTTTCTAGAGCAGAAATTTATTTTCATCTTTGGAGTATTCTAACTTAGAAGAAATAAAACACTTTGAATCAAGAGTTTTTACTATAGCTCTCAGATGTTGCTTAATGGAACAAAATACGTGTAAGGGTACAACCAGACCAAGCCATATCAAGATATTGGAAATAAATGTGAAGATTCTCATGGTATGTCTCCCCCTAAAGTTTCTTACTAATTTAGCAAGGGTATAAGTAACGAGAGCAAAGTCCCTTGGACTTTCTTTTTTTTTTTTTATATTGTTTTTAAGAAGGTGGAAAAGGTAGGGCCAGTCATCAATAAATGATAGTTTCTTAGGGGGAGAGCCTTATGTTTGTGTTCCTAGATGTTACTTCTGTCTGGCTGAAGGGAAAATATAGGTCTTGTTCTCATTCTGATGGTACCACATTCTGTGTAGACGATGACTTTGAAAATGGTAAGAACATAAGAGTTCACTCTTGTCTTTTTCCTATAAAATCTGAAAGCAAAACTGGAAACACTGTGCATAGGCATCAGGTCATCAATCAGGCATCAGACATCCAAGAAAGCAGCACACTTTAGTTTGTCATTATCCTGTTAGGTTTTACTAAGAAAAAAAACAAAACAAAACACATTTTCTTTTTGCCCTTCTCAGATCAGTTGCTGTACAAGGGCATATTAGTTACCTGTTTCTGGGTAACAGATTAGCCCAAAGTCAGCACTGGCCCCATCCTCTTCCTACTCCCACTTCCCATCTTTGTCTCAGTAATGGCTACTTACTCTTCTTAGTTAAAGTATCACTTTTTCACGAATCCTTCTCTGATCATCCCCTCTGGTTTGTGTTTGTTTATTGCATATTCCCTTGGGATGATATTCCTAAATCATTAGCATGATCATTTCATGAATTGTGTTTCTCATCCCCAGGATGGTAGGGCCCTTACGTGTTTGCTCACTATGTAATCGCCAATAGTGAATCCAGTGTCTGCCTCACAGCAGAATCTCAAAAGTTTGTTGGCTAAATTCCCATAACAATGCCATTTAAAAATGTAATTGATCTTCCATCTCTGATTTTTGGATACACTTGTCTTGTTCCGTGCCATCTGACACCAACAAAAAAGCCATTGTTGGATGCTAGGCCCCGTGGCTGAGCATTGAATTTTCTTGGTGAGTTTAGACATAGAAGCCTGATGGTGTTTGCAGTTACTCCTCTAAATGTCTGGCTCTTATCCTCAAGAGATACGAGCAGAAAAGAATGAACAATGTTGAAGAGTCCACATCTCTAAAGCTGTACATTGTTTTCACGATCTTAAGGCAGTTGTGCTGGTCTTCTCATACTTGGCCATCTTTTCCTCTTTTCCATCTTCCAGACGGGTAGAGCTTGGGGGAAATGGTCACTTTAAGCTCTGATGAAGATCTAGTCAGTATCTAGTAATGTGTTCCTTACATCTTCCGTATATATCTCTGAGCACTGGGGACTCAGGCAGGCACAGGAGAGAGAAAAAAATCAGGAAAAGAACAATTATGGTATTGCATTAGAACAGTATGTAAACACACACACACACACACACATACACCCATAATAAACATTGTGGACCTGCTGTTTATCTAAAGTATATTAAAAGGTACAGTTCTATAGCTCATGTTATTACTCCTTGAAACAGGAACTATGTTGGTTTTGTTCAGCATGAATTCCTAGTACTTAGTACAGTACCTGGAATATAATATGTGCTGCTTAAATGTTTGTTGAATGAATAAGAGATATACTTACTATGTCACAGGGTCTGTGCTAAGTGCTTTATAGGACCTGGCATGCTTAATACTATCAACAACCCCATTATTATTAATGTACCTGCTATCGGATGTTCATTGCCTTTCAGGTCCTTGTGCAAGTTCACACAGCTAGCGAGCAAAGACCTGGCATCTGAATCCAAATAGTATGGATTTAGGGTCTCTGCACCAAACCACTGTGAAAAACTGCTTCTTACATGTAAACATAATGAATACTTTGTGTTTCACAAAGTTATCAATTGTGCAATACAAAGCACCTTTTTTATTCTTCAGTTGGTGGTGACATATAAGCTATTATGTATGCATTTTAGAACTCTGTGATTCCATAGCTTTCTACCCTGTATCATATTTTATACTGCTCACTATCATTCGATGATTCTTTATGTTTTCAATGGAACGTTATTATTAAATCATTTAAAATCTTTACTTAGATATCAGTTCCCCAGTCATGTTAATTTATCCACCTAAGTCATCTCTAGTTTTGTTATGCAAATATATGTTTTGTGGGAAAGATTTCTGTGCATATATTACCCAGTTACAGATTGTGTGTAACTGAGTGTTTCCTCAAATTATACTTAGAATTAACCATATGACCAGGTTACCGTGGTAAAATCTTAGAAAATAGATAATATGCTAGTGTGACTTTTTGATATCTTTTTATCATTGTGCACCTAGCATAATATAAAAAAAGTTAAATATTGAAAGGAATCAGAGTGAGAGGGTGGAAACTGATGAATTAGGGGGGATGATTATTGGCAGGGAGGAAATGATCCCATCATTTGTGAATAGATAATCTTGACTTTACCCTTGACCTTTCTGGAATTGTGTACTTGAAAAGATAAAAGCTCCATGAGAATTTGGGCTTCCAGTGTGTCCTGATTCACATTGCTCTTTATGTTTAGTTTCTCCAAAATGAAAATTTAAGCTGTTAAGTCAAGATCTCTCCAAAACAAATCTACACACACACACACACACACACACACAAATCAATTCAGTCCTATAATTTGGAGTTTTGCATACCCCCTCTGGAAGTGTAACTTTTTTTTTCCCAGTCCAAACCAAAATAATTTACTGGTTTGAAGAAAAATGGTTGAGTTCTAAACTTTACCTTAGAAGACTGTGAATGAGTAAGCACTGTTCCCACCTGACAGCCAAGCCAACACAGTATCTTTTAGGATCTAACTTGGCTCTACAATTCATTATTGTTACCATCATTATATCTCCAATATGACAGCTTTAGTTTTCTGAAAAGGGTTTAATTGGTTAAAGAAAACTCCTGTTCATTTCCAGGATCATGATGCCTGTTCTTTCTCTCAGAGGGGAAGGATGAAAGTCAAAGCAGGAGTGCTCATTTTGAGGACCCCGTGGAGTGGAGATGCCCCTTTTGACCTTTCTATTGTCTTTTCATTCTTCAACAGAAAGATTCCACAGAGAAAATATAGGGAGCTGACATGAACCAGAGCTGAGTTCCTGCACTTAGTTATGTGTGTTTCAGAAACAGTTCTGGTAAGTGGAGCATCTTGTTTGTAATCTTTTTGAATATAATTTTAAAGATCTCTGTGTGGCCGCATTTATTTTTTATTGTATATATACATGTGTCCAAACATATGTTTGTTTATTTATTTATTTATAAATATTTTTAAATTTATTTGATAGAGAGAGAGAGAGAACGAGATAGGGAACACAAGCAGGGGGAGTGGAAGAGGGAGAAGCTGACTGAGCTTCTGGCTGAGCAGGGAGCCCGATGCAGGGCTCAATCCCAGGATCCTGGGATCATGACCTGAGCTGAAGGCAGTCACTTGACTGAGCCACCCAGGTGCCCCCAAACATATGTTTATATATGGATATGAAGTGTGTGTGTTATGCATTAGTTTATGCTTCCATAAACAAAAAATGACTTTGAGGTACTGCTTCCATCGTGGGGTACCTGGTTATTTTGATTTTTTTCTTTAACTGTGCCCAAAAAATATTACTTTTATCCATTTTCATGTGAGTAAACCCATGTTAGTGAAGTGAATTTTTTTTTCCATTTTGTCTTCTTTCAGTTAATTTTAACTTCATTATTAAGATTAATAGTAATGATGTTAAAACCCCAGAGGCAAACTGGCTTCATTTGATTTCTTCTGGTAGATGGGGGGGAAAAAAAAACAAAAAACAAACAAAAAAACTGTTAGCAGTTCTAATCTTCTGTGAAATGTGCCCTGTACTTTGTGCTTACATTTTTAATGTGCCTTTCAAAACAGAATTGATTTGGTTCTTTCTTTTAAAATATAAAATAATAAATATTTTATAAGGGAAGGGATCATTTTTTTTTCTTTTTTGGGGTATGAGCAACTGAAACAGTAAAAACAATCTCACCATAATAACCATTTGAAAACAAAACAATACCACTTTTAGGTAGTTTGAGTTTCCAAGAAATATCTGCATCAAGATGCAACTTGTCTGATGATGTGTCATCTCAGGGAGAAAATTTTGTCTTGGCACTTCATGAAGCCTGTCCCCTGCTTGGGAATTCTGGTCTTCCAGACAAAAAGAGATGCAAATAACAGATTATGTCTAGCATTCGCTCAAAGGAAAGCATATTACAGATGTGTCGAGTATCATGATTTCTGGTGGAATATCAGGCACACTTGTGAAAAAAATGACACATTTTCATGACTGATGTAGGTTTTTATAATGTAAACTTTCTTTGACACAAAGAAGGCGGCCATTTTTTGCCAAGCTCCCTGTAGTCATCAGGATAGCCCCTGTATTATGTAGAAGCTGCCCTCTTCCATTCATTTATGTAAAAAATATTTATTGAGCATCTTCTCTGTGTCTTGTTCTGTAGGAGCAAAAAGCATGAATTAAACACAGACCCTGCCCTCAAGTATAGCAGAGGTGAACCAGTGCATATCACTTATACTCATGGAAGACCAAGGGAAAAAAGAAGAAGTAAGTGCCACATGAAAGTAATATGAGTATTTATTGTGGGATCTCTTGGGAAGGGAACCTGACTTAAAGACTGTTTTCTCTGTGAAGACATCAAGTACACAATGGGGTGCCTTTTGCTTGGACACTATTTTTCTGTGATGTAGTTTAATCTCACCTGAAGGTTTGAGAACAGAGGCATTTTCAGTTGCTGCTTCTTCATCTTTTCTGTCTTGTTAGGGCAGAGGCTTCTGTGAACTGAAGGGGCCCCTCACCCACCCTTTTGGTAACAAACCTGAGCCTGCCTTGCCAGCCTAATTATTAGCAAATTGCTCTTGCTAGATCAATGGGCATGCTTTCAAGTCTAATAAGAATGAAAAAAGTGTTTCAAAGCTGAGATATTTTTAGTCCTACAGACAGATTGATTTTCTATGAGATTCCGAATTACCTTAAAAAACTTCTTTTAAATTCTAGCTAACATTTCTGGTTTGAGATTCATGATGATGAAAGAATGTTTTCTTGGATGTCCCTCCTTCTCCAGCTAGTTTCTCATTTCTCTGGATTGGGTGTTCATTCATGCTTTCTCAATAAATGTAGCATCCCAATGGTATCAGCTTTTGCTGTATTTAAAAAAAATGGTAACTGATCATTTATCATGATTCTGTAGACTGTCTAAATGTTCTGGGCTGTGATGAATCAGCTGGGGTAGGATGGCTGCATTCTCATGTTTGGAAACAGCTAGAAAACTGGTGAGGGCTGGGATCTCTCTATGTACTTCCTCATTATTTGGAGGCTGTAGGGGTCCCAGGAGAAAGCAGGGGTGGGCCCCCCATGGACGCTCTTGAAGTTTCTGCTTCTAGCTTGTTGGCTAATGTCCCGTTAACTAAAGAAAGACATAAGACCAAGCTTAGATTTCAAGAGTTGAAGAAGGAGACTGCATTTCTTGATAGGAAAGGTGGCCGAGACACATTGCAAAAGACAATGCATATAAAAAGGTGTGAACATATTTGAGGCTTTTACTGATACATTTCTCCATACCAGTTTACCCCTGAGAGATGAACAGGTGAACTCACAAGAGGAAGCTATTTGGGCATAGACATTCTAGAGTGGATCTTAAAAAGCTCAAGTGTAGATGGACTTCCCTGAATCTCCCCTTTATTGCAAGCTTCATCCTCCTGCGAATCATTACCTCTTAGAGGTTTTGGAAACTGTGCTAAAGTAGATGTTGACAGAGGTGCTCATGGCCAAGAGGGAGGCTCTAAAATGAGAGTGGCGCTTGTTAAAGGGAATAAATGGCACTGGACAAGATGAACAGACAGAAGCTGACTTTTTTGCTTTTTTTTTTTTGGTGCTATTGCCAGCGACAGGGCAGAGAGCCCAGAACAAGTCTGGATACTCAGCTTCATGGAAACAAAAGGTGGAGGGTTTTAAGCCCGAAGAGTGAGCTCGTGGAAAAGTACTGGAGATGTTAAGAGAGGAGGTGGGCCAATGGAGGTGTTGAGCGTATTTAGTTATTCCGGAACTTGCAAATGCTGTTTTTCTGGGAATAACCTTCCTGTGTTTGCTAATTGATACCCTAGAAGTTAGACTTCTGTCCCCACAGGGACTGGGAGATAGGATGCTATCTTCCCCAATGTTTACATTTCAAGAATGATTCCTAGGCCCTTAAGAAAAACATTTCCTAAGTTGTGAAACTCGCAGGAGGCTGAGAGATTTACATTTATTTCAAAGGGGTAGAAAAAGAATGTACAGTGACAAGTTTTCTAAAATATGCTCTTGGATAAATGGAAGGTCAGAGGCCTGGACTCTGGAATAAATCTGTCTAACGTACAGTCAAGCTGAGGGGGTCATGAAGACCAACTTGATCATGATGACCAGGAGCAAAACAACCTGCTGCTTACCTCTGCATGGGTCTGCCTGGGCTAAACATCCTCCTTGCCATAATGACCGTCTGAGAAATTAGGGCATTTCAGCCAATTTCACATTTTAATAACTGTTCAGATAGTTTGTAAGGAATTTTAGGAAAAATCTCTGTGTGTATAATTCTTCTGTTTTCTATGCTGTTTTCTAATGAATAGTTGATATCATCATTCATTGCCAGTGTCTCTCACCTGAGGGTCCCTCTGGGTCCCTCCTGTGGGGCTCTGACACAGTCACATATCTATAGTGGTATTATGAACTGAAATCTCCATTAAGAGCAGGGTAACAGATATTCTATAGAAGAGCAAAGGAGGTCTAGAGACATTAGATGATTCACCCTAAGTCTCATAGACTGGTAAGTGCAACAAAGATGGGATTTGGATCAAAGCGTGTCTGACTGTAGTATCTAGACTCTGAATACTTCTTGAACAAGCCAGTCTCAACAGTAAAGCTGGTCCTGGGTTACTTGTGGGATACCCAGCTATCTTAAATATCCTTTAACTTCCTGTTTATTTCTCATTTTTCCCTCATTATGGCATCTGTCCTTCCAAAACAGTTACTCTTGTCCCACATGGCCCTCTCACTTATTAAAACCAATTCCTAGGTAAGGTCTTGATGTCCAGTAACCAAAGGTGTTGGATTAAGGCAACCTTTAATTGGGAAATGAAATGTTCATAATCTACAAAGGAAAATTTAATCACCAATCAAGTGGGTTAGGAAAGCATTGTTTTTGTATGCTTTGTTTTTGTTTTTAAACTAGTAGAATGAGGTTGGGAGGGAAGAGAGTGCCTATCCAAGGTGCATGAAGACATAGGTCAGCCAGCAAGCATTGTATAAAGGTATAGCCTTAATAACCTGGGACCAGAAGTTCTATTGGAAACATTATGCTCTGAGAGGTTGCATTTCTGTCAATAGAAGAATATAATCTTTTTGAACTTGCTTGAAGTGAGGAGATTTTTAAATTTTCTCTAGAGTAAAATTAATGTCTTAAGAGTACTGTTTTCTTCTTGTAGAAGTTGATGTTCCTTCTCATCTTAATGCTCTTGGTAGCAGGTTCTTCTTAGAACCATCCTGAAAAATAATGAGCCACCTGAACAGAACAAACTCTAATAGACCATTCCCTCTTTCTCTGAGAAATTCTGTTTTGTGCCATTCCTGTTTGGACCATACTATGCAATTAAGGGTTTTCTAGTTCCTGTCAGTGGAGGGAGGAATGCTCATTGAACAATGGATGTAAAAGTGACACTCGTGTATTTCAGGAATGGTGAAACCGAGACTTAATTTGATAGAACAGGGAGGGAAACAAGGTCTTCTCCCTCTTGTGATGCCTCCGTTTCTTATTTCTGAAATAAGTAACCCATAAATAATTGGCCTAGATGTAGTATAATAAAATGGTTCAGTTTTATAAATGGTAATGTGTAGGAAGCGCTATAGAACTTGTGACTTTTTTCTGGTTTTTGGTTAAATCTTCAGAGGCACGACTGCCCAGGAGGTGGAGATGTTGGTTCTTCCCTAATTATCTCAATTGGAAAGTCTGTTTGGCCCATAAGAAGGTGGCCAGATAATGAATGTGGACATCACTGTTTCAGCTCGGATTCAGAAATCTGCTTTTCAGTGCCTTGTGGAGGGCAGAGGCTGGCTGACTCACTGTCACTTTAACCTCTCTGTTACCATGGGTGTAATCCCAAATCAAAGACCCCAGTTGTAAGCACTGTCAATCTGGCATCTTCCAAGATTTAAAAAAAAATAATAATAACTATCCCACTTACGAAGATTCTGGTTGTAATGAGCTGCAAATCATTAGAGAGCTTTCCTTTGGGAAGCTCAGAAGACAGAGATGTAGCTCAGAAGATGCTATCTTTGGAGTTCCAAATAGGTTTATCTCAGTCAGCATCTAGGCGGCAGTAACCAAATTGTGATTAGAAATGCTTCAGAGGAGGAAAAAAAAATGGCATCCACTGATCTTCGGACACTTGAGAACTCAAATTCTGTTACCTTGCAAGCTGCCGAATCCTTTCTAAATGGCCTTTGTGAGGGTATCACCAGGCAAAGGGAAATGAGGCCGGCACTCGTAAGTCATAATTTCTAGAAAATGTCTGTTCACGTAATCCCATTTGGTCAGGGTACATATCTCAGACTCTCAGCACTCCATGGCAGGCAGGGCAATAAGGCGTTAACTTGTGGTCAGGAGATTTGCTTCATACCTGATTACTTCAAAATAGCGAGTTGTAGGGAGCTGGTGCTGTGTCCAGTATGAATTACTTCCCACTTCGGAAGTGTGGAGGTACAGAAAGCGGTACGAAATTGTGCTCTAGGAAACCTCAGGCATACTGGCTGAGACGAAGTGTGGGGCGCGAACAGCAATGTATCATTCTTGTTAAGTTTGGAGAACCTCTCCAAGTCCCGGCTTAATGGGTGATTGTTCTGTGGACCATCATAACAACAGGAGAGGGAGTTTCACTAAAGAACCGAATAGTTAACCTGCCAGCATGTTTGTTTTACATTAGCCGCTAACACTTTTTCCCATCTTACTCAATCCATCTGAGGGAAGGAAAGAACAGTATAATTGATGGGCTCGAAATTACAATCAGGTCAGTAAACTGCCTGATTTACTGATGCTGTGTGTCAAACAGGCACACGCTGGGTAAAAAAAAGGTTGGGGAAAGGTGTGTGTTGACTCACTTCAAATGCTATCTGCTAGCACACAGAAATAACGATTGTAACCTGTTTTTCATTTCCCTTTATTGCGTGAAGTTTGATGTGTGTGTCTTCTGCATTAATGGACAAAGATACGTAGCTGGATGCGGGCAGTTTGTAGGAGGGATTGGAGGGCAAATCCAAAGCTTGGGGTGTAATTAGGTATTTGATCTAAAGAGAAAGGAAGCTCAGGAAGGAGAAAGAGTTCAGTTAGAATTTCTGAGTTAAAGGGGAATCCAATTCTGAGGCAGTGGCTCTTGGTAGCTGGCAACTTTTTGCTGTGGTCCATACAATAGGAAACAGGTGAAGAAGGATAGGGTTTCCCTACAACCCGTTTTTCTTCCACACCTGTATCCACCCACTGATGTGTAAATACAGTGCTTCTACAGTGGTGCAGACACGCACCTCCCTATCTAACTTAATATTTAACCAGAGAAATGATATTATTTTTTAAGAGTGATTTTGTAAGATATAGGCTATATGACTCTGCATGATCCAGTTCTATCTTCTATCAAAGTAGGTCCCTTTGGGAAAGGATACACTAAGAAAATTGTGTTTTGCATTCCTATGCAGACTTTTTAGTGACAGTTAATTTTACCCATGAGGCTTATTTTGTGAATATGTTTTTGTATACAAACAATCTCTAAATGTACTGGATTCAGTGTGACTGATATAATATGACTTTTATCTAAAAAAAAAATAGACTTCTGTCATGCAAAGCATTCTTTTGGGGTTGATATCTTTTAAATCACGTTTATTACTTCAAGGACTCCATATATGCTCTCTTTCAGATAACTTTTTGTTTCTCTACTGGGAGGCTTATCCATATTTACAGCCCTGTGATGGATTTTCCCACACTTCTTGAAAATAGGGGGTCTTTCTTCTTATCCTATGCCACTTCTTTATCTGTTGCCTTAAATCCATCTCCGTCCTCATTCAGGCAGGTATGATTCCATTTACTAACATTTCTCTCTCTCACCTCATTAACTTATCTTCTGTGCTCTTTCCCCCTCACATTTTTTTTTAAAGATTTCATTTATTTATTTGATAGACAGAGATCACAAGTAGGCAGAGAGTCAGGCAGAGAGTGAGAGGAAGGGAAGCAGGCTTCCTGCTGAGCAGAGAGCCTGATGTGGGGCTCGATCCCAGGACCCTGGGATGATGACCTGAGCCAAAGGCAGAGGCTTTACCCACTGAGCCATCCAGGCGCCCCTCTCCCTCACATCTGAAGAAATTCAGGTGTCTCCCATTTTCACATTACCTGGCTTTGACACTGTGTCTCCCATCTGAAGTAGCTTCTCAACTCTTGTCTCATGGAAATGTCTCTTAGACTCTTCTTACCCTTCTCTTCTTATAATATTAACTGCACGCGATTCCGTCATTTAGCATTCATTGCTCAATTTGCTGTGATTGGCTTCAACCTCCCACACGCTGGAAACTGCTCTTGGAGATTATCAGCTACCATCTCCTTGCCAGTTCCAGTGAGCATGTTCCCTTTGCAGCTTCCAGGCTTTTCTGCTCACACTTGCCTACTCTGCGCTTAGCGTAGGTAACACCACCTTCTTCTAGTCAGCCTCCCTGTCTGTGGCCATTGATCCTCACTGTTCAGGTGTTGGCGAACTCCAGGCTTCTGACTTCTTTTTTTTTTTTTTAAAGATTTTGTTTATTTGACAGACAGAGATCACAAGTAGACAGAGAGGCAGGCAGAGAGAGAGAGAGGGAAGCAGGGCCCCCGCTGAGCAGAGAGCCCCATGTGGGACTCGATCCCAGGACCCCTGGATCATGACCTGAGCCGAAGGCAGCGGCTTAACCCACTGAGCCACCCAGGCGCCCCAGGCTTCTGACTTCTGCCCACTGTCCTGTTTCACACAGTGTCTTTTATGTTTCCAGCCTTTCCCTTATTGCCTCCCAGTCCTTATCGTTAGGTTATACTTTTCTTCAGTTTTTTTCAAGTAAGCTTCTTGGGTATTTGGGACATTCAGATGTCCCAGACACTCCTAAACTCATTAAGTTCCAAAATAAACATCAGTTCCCCCCATTAGAATTTGGACTTATTCTTCTACCAGTATTTATTTATTTATTTATTTATTTATTTTTAGAAATTCTTAAGTACCAACATTTATAAAGACTAATTTAATCATGGATGCTGTATGTGAGTGGCAGTAAGATACAGTGTAGGACCAGGTTCAGGGGCAGGAGAGTGTTATCCCTTCTTTCAGCTTTATGCAAGAGGCTGGATTGGGTTTTCTGTTACACTGAGACAGGCACTACAAACCCCTAACTCTGACTAGGCGTCAAAACCCTAGCCTTTAATTAAAGAATATCTTATCCAGTCTCTCCTGTGTCTTAGCCTTCTCTTACCCCCTTCCCAAAATCTTACTTCAAACTTCATGAACAGAAGTCTGTCTCCTGGAGATTTTTTTTTTAATTAAAATATAGTTACCCAGGATTTCGATGTATTTGAAGTATATATGTATGGAGTGGGATATAGAGAGTGATTCTTTTTTTAAGTTTTTCATTAATATTTAATTTTCAAAAATGTGATACCTGTACATGGCTCAGGATCCAGAGGGCATGGATTACCCTTGCACCTGCTTTGTCTGCAGTTGTCAGTTTCCATGGACGTGTCAGCAGGCACCCTGTGAATCACTGAGTTCTGGACAAACCTCCTTGTACCCACTATGTAGTCCTTTCCTACATTCTTACAGTAATCAGAACTAATTTTCTATTAGTAATCAGAGTAGTTAATAACTGGCATGAAGTAGCCTGTAAGCATGAAGAGCAAAAAATGATTAGCAGCAGCCATAACTTTGAAATCATAATAAGTAATCCATTAAATTTAGTTGTTAAAATCAACTTTACTGGAGAATCCTTTATATCCAACAAAATGAGCCACTTTAAGTATGGAGCTCTAGGAGTTTTGAACTCACTCAATCACCATGCTAATCAAAATAAGGGCCATATTTACCACCCCCCAAATTTCCCTCATGCTCTGTATCATTTTGCCAGAGCTGTTGTAAAAAGCACTTCAAACTGGGTGGCTTAAGCAAATTTGTTGTCTCACAGATCTGGAGGATGGACGTCTGAGATAAGGTTTGGGAGAGTGGGTTCCTTGTGAGGGCTCTGAGGAAGACTCTGACCCATGTTCCTCTCTTAGTTTCTTTTGGCTTGCTGGCAGTCATTGGCATCCCTTGGCTTGGAATTGTGTCACCTAATCTCTGCTGTCTTCATAAGGCATTCTCCCTGTGGGCCTGTCTCTCTGTCCCAGTGTCCATGTTTTATAAGGACACAAGGTCATACTGGATTAGAGCCTCCCCTAAGGGTCTCGTCTCAACTTGACTACATTTGTAAAGATCCTATTTTCAAATAGGGTCACATTCTGAGGCACTAGGGGAGTTAAGACGTAAACATATCTTCTACTCTCACCTCCCTTTTCTAGGAGCATTCCCCAATACACCACGTGAAAAAGGATCCCTGTTCAATCTCTTCTTTAAGGAACCTGTGTCTTGGGTGGATTATGTGGCCCCGCAAGTTCAGTGGTGCTACAGGGGCACGGGGATGCTCTGCACAGTGTCTGGAAAGCCCCCACAAGAGAGTCACAGTGCAGACCTCTAAGGTTCTGGGGAAAGTGCTGTGTTCTGGGGAAGAATATGACTTACTGCTTGAAAGCAGCTTGTGGTGTGTTATCGTACCCTAGAAGAGATTAAAAGTCTGACGAAGGAACCTTATATGAATATGCCACCAGAGGCACCCATCATGATCAGGGTGTTAACAGATCTTCTAAGGTGATGATGCCAGGCAGGTACATCAGGAATCCTTTTATGATAGAAACGTTCACACAGTTGCAGGAGGCACAAGTAAATCACACGAACAGGTGGTTCACATTCCTGTCACTGCTCTCAAAAAATTTATGGTTTCTGTGAAGTTTCCTTCAACAACCAGCAGAGCTCAATATGTTACTGCTGGGAAGGAGTGAGTCACCACTACATGACAGCTTTCTCAGATGTGGTCATGAAAGACAGTTAGGAAGGGACATTTACCTGTGGGTAGAACTGCAAGCATGCACTTGAATGTTTTTACTGTATGAGTGAGGAATTGATCTAAGGTATGATCAATTATTTGGTTATTTAGGGATGTTGAAAGAACAAGATTAGAAGACCAGCAATGATGAAGTTTAAGGAAGAGACACATGGATACACCGATGATAATGGGCACAGAAATTGAGAATAGGTAGGTCTCACATCCCACCAACATCTACCTCACAGAGTCACTGCATATCTGCGGTGTAGGATGACTCATTTTGCAGATGTTAGCCAGTCTTTCTCCTTGGTTATCCCCCTACTTACAAAATGGGTCTGTGAACAGAGTAGTGATCATGGTGGGTGGACATAGAGGCTGGCTATCACTAACACTGAGGATGTCTGGCTGCCCTTCTGCTAGCCCAAATTGACTGAGACCAACTCCTTGACTTGATATCATCCCTTAGAGAGACCAGATAACCATTTAGGGGAAAGCTGATTATACCAGATCCGTTTCAACCCTGGAATTGTTAACCATTATCCAATAACTTAGCTATGGATTTGGTTTCATAACTTGGTAGTGACTCTGCCAACATTATTCTTTAAGGGCTTTTAATGCCTGGGAAACTTTCTCATAAAGAAGGTATGACTCTGGGTGCAGGACCAACCATGTGATCCACTGCTACTGCCTTATCCACATCGTGTGGGAAAACTCACCTTGTAGGATGATAGAAGGGCTTATTAAAAGCTCATTTAAGGTACAAGTAGAGTATCATTCTCCACAAGGTACAGGATCTGTTCACAAGGTTGAAGTTTATACATTAAACTAATGATCAGTGTTTCAAATGTTATGTACTCAGTAGCTAAACCACCTGGATTTGGGAACTGTGTGGAAGTAGGACTGGCTCTCTCATCATCTCTTCCAGGGATCCCCTTGTGAAATCGTGTTTATCATCTATGCAGTCTTAGAATGTGCTAGATTAAAAGTCCTCATCCTCAGGACTGTGAAGTGATACTTTCACCAAGGGATATAGTAACACATCCATTGAGCTTGAAGCTGTGACTTCCACTTGGATATTTTGGGCTCCTTGTGCTACTGAACCAGCAAATAAAGGAATTACCATTCTAGTTGGGGAAATTCACCTTATGCTTAGTTTTTATTCTTGTATCCCAGTATAGATCTAGGGTTATTACCGTGCTAATAGGACAGAAAGGAGTAGATCTAAATTTCAGGGAACTCACCGTCTTTTGATACCTTTACACTCAATGCTAATCAGATATTGAAAATGGTGGCAGCATCAGCCCAACAAGTATAAAGCACCTGAGGATGTGATGCATCAGGGTGGGAAGGTCTAGATCACCATTCGGGGATGTATATTAGACAAACTTAAGCAATGTTTAAGGATAAGGCAATCCAGAATGAGTAATGAGATAGACGGTTGTGTAGAAACTCTTATTTGGTGCTTTGGTTTTTGACAAAGACTCTTAGGCATTGGTGAAACCTATAGAGGGACAGGCTCATAGAATTCACTTTCTCTTAATTGTTATCCTTCTCACACCCACATTCTTCTTTGGTTACTTTTTGTGAACTTTTCTTTTAGGTTTTATGCTAGTCTGCAGTCATTGCCAGTTCCTTATTTCAGGGTTGGCATATTATTTGGAAAGCACTCTGAATCTTTGTAAATTTTTTTAACTTATGAAATATATAAAGCATATAGGAAAGTATGGGGAATAATATTGCAGGCATCCATTATATCCACCAAATAAAATGTTATAGGTATAATTGAAACCATTTCTTAATGCTTTGCAGAACCACTCCACTCCCGCTTCAGAGAAGGCCACCACACTAAAGCTGGTGTATATATATTTCCGTGTGCATGTATTCATAAATAATACATAGTTACATATTTGAAAATTAAATAAATTATATCCCATGGTATATAGTTTTCTGTGTAACTTATTTTTATTCAACATGTTTTTGAGATTTAATTTTGTTGATTAGGCTTGAGTTTTTTTTTTAAAGTTTAGGAGTTGGCTTTGTTTCATTTTGTGTTGTTTTTTTTCACTATTATTTTAATTATTCCTGTTCTGAGACCATCAACTCTTTGTATAACTGTAGAATGTTCCATTCTCGTTAGCAGACCTCTAGTAATTCTGGAGCATAAGAGACACACTCTTTCCTGGCCAACATATGCATAATAGAATAAATGACTACCACTGAAGAGTGACTTGTGTTCTCTCCATTGCAGTACTGTGGTACTGGTTTCAGGAAAACTCTCCTGGATTTCAGTTTTGCAAGGGAATGAATTCCAGGTTGAGACCCAGAAAATTTAACAGATGTTATTGACTCTGTTACCCATTTGCTTACCAATAATTACTGAGAATAAATTAGTTCTCACTTTTGTTATTTTTTCCAACAGAATGCCATTCTTATTGCTAGAAAATATATTGTGTTTGGAAGCAATAAAAAAAAAAAGAACAAAGGATGAATAAGGCTTCAGTGGGTAACTGGGAAATAACTCTAAAATTCTCACAGAGAGCTACCACAGTAACTGAAAAGGATCAATAAACCCACAAGTAACATCAAACAACAGCACCTCTGTTAAACATAACAGCTATACCATGGAGCTAACTGTGCTAAATCCTTTCTTTCCTCTTAAAAAAATGTGTTAAAACAGAGTTTTAGGAGTCTAACAAAGTCTTTATAAACACAACTACTCTCCAGAAATTTAGGATCCACGTTCATTTTTGAAGTTTTTATTTTTCCTCCCTAACTTAGTACCAAGAGCCTCCTCTGTACCTAGTGTCATGATTGTTAGTAGCCTTCCAAGGAACAGCCTATACTAGGGACCTCATAGCGAGTGGTGGCTGGTAATATTAGCTCTAGTTTATAGCCCATGCCCTTCTAATAGAAATGGTTGGGCATTATCAAATACACTCAGCTCTATCACGTCCCATCTCAGTGAACAATATAGCCAGGAGGAATTTGGATGTAAAACAAAACAAAACAAAACAAAAACCAAAAAAGGTAGTATAAGAGCAACTAGCAGAGTTTTATGGAACTCTGCTTGCTTATTTTGGTTTGATGACAAGAAAAATATTCTGGACTTTGAATGAATTGGACTCTGGGTGTTAGAACATTGTTAATTCCTTATAAAAACTGTATTCACTTTCTACTTTAAGTTTAAGAGGGGTCAGATATCCTGCATTTTTTTTTTTTTTTTAGTTCATAGATCTCCAGATTAAGAGCTGCTGCATCCAAAGCTTTGCATTTGAACACAGTGTAAATCATGAAATCCTTTCCATATTGGCTCCTTTGACTTAGTAATATGCAACTAAGCTTCTTCAGTGTCTTTTCATGGCTTGATACCTTTTTTTTTTTTTTTTTTTTTTTAGCACTGAATAATATTCCATGGTCTGGGTGCAACATAGTTTATTTATTCATCCACCTACTGATGGACACCTTAGGTGCTTCCACATTGAGGCAGTTATGAAGAAAGCTGCTATAAACATCTGTGTGCAGGTTTTTGTGTAGACATAAATTTTCATGCCCTTTGGATAAGTACCAAGGAGTACAATTGCTGGATCTGTATTTAGTTTTGTTAGAAATCATCAAACTCCCTTCCAAAGTGACTGTACCATTCCCATCAACAATGAATGAGAGTTCCTGTTGCTCTACATCCTTACCAGCATTTGGTGTTGTCAGTGTTCTGGATTTTGGCTATTTTAATAGGTATATAGTTGTAGCTCATTGTTGTTTTAATTTGCATTTCCCTGAAGACATATGATGCATAGAACATCTTTTCATATGTATACTTTCCATCTGTATATCTTTTTTCAACTATATTTTTATTTTGAAAGGAATCCTCATATTCACAAACTGCTGACCTAGGCATATTTAAAAGTACTGATATAGGCAGTACTATTAGATATTAGAGTTAGACAGCACCCATGTTTCAGTTCCCACTAATGGGTCTGGGAGACAGTTTGTCATGTACCCAGGACATGCTAAGTACTCATGCCAATGGTAGGATGCAGGTTTAGTGTTCCCTCATCCCTCCTGGGACTGGTCTCCTGGTTATAGGAGGAAAGGGATAGAAATCCTGCTAATACAACAGTGGAAGAACGCTATGCAAAAGACCATCACTATTGACATGACACATCCTTGTTTTTGCCCTAGAAGATTTCACTCTGAAGTTGCTAAACCCTCCATCAATGATGCATATGAAAGGTCTGCCCTTGGCCTTCAGAACTGAATGTTAAGAGCTTGAATCGTGGCTGTGATGCTAGTAGAACGTGGGGCACAGAAAGTGCACGTGGAGACTGGAGAGGGAGAAAGACTAGGAAGAAGCAGAGATGAATTAAATCCCAACTGAGATTTAATTTAATGACTGAAAGGTGATTTGACTGAAAAAGTAAAGAAAATTTTGCACGAATATCTGAGCTCTCAGATTTTATTATCGTTTAGTAGTGTGATAGATTAATATATTTGAAATGTTAACTTCTGTTTGTCTTCACTTTCAAGCAGATAATAGCCTATACGCATTGCCACAGGGAAGAAATGCAGAGCAGAAAGCCCATCGATTTTAAGTCTCTTTCTGGATTATGTGTTCAAAAATCCTTGGGCTTCAAGGTAACACGGACAAAGATATTGTCAATAAATAATCATGCACTAGAAAACCCAAAGTTTAAGGAATGTGGGTCTTCCCTTAGAGATTTCAAAATCATTTCCCACCGGAAGGGCAGAAAGATATAGAGGGAAACTGGGGAGATAAGAAACCTGGGTGGGTCCCACAGAGGTGTGCTGCTGTCCTTCATTAGTGCTGTTCATCCAATGTATCTGGTTAACCTCCCCCACCTACCGCCCCCCTACCTTAAGGATACACAGTAGGATGGCATTTCTCAGTTCTCTTCAGACTGGGTGTAGCCATATGACTTACAGTGACAAATACAGTGTGAATGAGAGTGGTATGTGTAGCTGTAAGAGCTGTGGTGTGACCCCCTCCCACCTTCCCCCTCGCTACAGTGGTTTTTATGGAAGTACATTCTGAGATGAAGCCTCCCAACAGCCTGAGTCCCTCAGTGGACACAGGGACCAGAGCTTGTCCAGAAGCCTTCACTGGACCAGCATGAGAAGTTAACTTTTCTGGTTTTAAGCAATTGAGATTTGGGAAGCCTGTGTGTTTGTGTGTGTGTGTGTGTGTGTGTCTGTCTGTCAGTATGTCTGTGTGATTAGTCCCAGCAGACCTTAAAAACAAAGCCCTAATGTAGCGCTCAGAAGTCTAGTTGCTGAAGTGCTTAGACTCCGAGGTCACACTTCTTGGGTTGGAAGCCCTGCTCTGCCACTGACTAGCTAGCTATACATGCTTGAGCATGTTACTGACCTTTCTGTGCCTCCATTTCTTCATCTGTAAAATGGAAGTAACAATCCTGTGCAAAGGGTTGTTGATTAAATAAGTTAATATTTGTAAGAAGAGTTTTGGACACATTGGTAACACACAGATGTTAGCTTTGCTTCTTCTTTTTTCTCTCTCCCCCTGTCCCTCACATCAGGCCTTCCCTAAGAGGTAACCCATGACAAAGAAACGAGCAAAGTTTTAATCTCCAAGGAGTTGAAATAGTAGCTTAATTCATTTGAAGTTTCAAGAAAGTATTAAAGAGGAGCCTTGATGAGCATTATAGAATCCCTCTTTTAGTCATATCTGCTTAACTGCATTTATTGAATTATTGTCTGTGCTGTGAGACAACTAGGCATCTACTGTACCCCACTTCCCTAGCTCTGGTCTCAAGCCAGAATTCTCCTCCCCCAGTCATGCTTTTCCCTACTCCCTTCCCTAGGAAAGGGGCCACCAAACATTCAGGAAGAGAGCTAACTAACTTTGAGACTGTTTCATCTTCATACCTGTAGTGAATCTAGAAGCCTCCCTAAGCTATCTGGGTGAGTGCTGTGGGTTTTAAAGCAATCTTTTAACATAGTCACTTGATTTTAAAGACAGAAACCTCCCTGGAACATTTAACCATGGGCACCACTTTTGCTCTTCTGACTGACTGCTCCCTGAACTTCTCTGAAGCTGGTGTTAGGGGTGGTTGGGATAGATTTCCAAAGATTCAAGTTCTGTGCTGGACCATTAAGCCTTTGAGGTCCAAGAAAAACCACAAAGGATTGCCAGTGTCAGGACTGAGGGAGGAACGAGCTTTGAAATATAGGAGAGGATAAAAAGCAAAACCTCTGCAGGTATATCATTCCCAATCAGATAAAAATACAAACCAAGTGGACAGTAAAGGTGAGCTTTGCAAAGCTGCTGCCCATGGGGCAGAAAAGTTTGGGAGGAGAGGGTCAGAGAAAGGGGGGGGGACAAAACCCCCTCCTGGTGCATTTAAACCTAAACCTGCTGTTTAATTATACTATTACCACACAAAGTCTTTCGAGCCTGTGGAGTAACCAAAAAGGAACAAAATGACAAAGTGCACAGATAGGCATTCTATAGGATTCTGGACATGGAAACCCTGTTCCCTGTTTAGAAAGTCTCTCAAAACCCTCAGTTCTCAATCACAGGTTTCATCTGCATGGCTCATGAAAAGATCACAAGTTTCAATTTTTCCTCCAGGATGCTGACGAGAACACTTAACCAGAAAGAAGGTCACTGGTAAAGTGATTCAGAGTTTATTGGATTCTTAAGGTTGTTTTCCAGGGATATTTATAAGAGAAATGTAATTTTGGAAAGGAAATTATGTTGTGAATTGATGGCAATTCTTTCTGGCTGCAGATCTTTATTAAGGCAAAACACTGCAGCCACACAGAAGAATCTGAGTCTCTGTTTTAACTTCTCACATAAAAATGCACCAACCACAGTATTCTGTGAAAAGACCTGGAGTTTTTCATGCCTTTACTTTTGTGGTTTCTTGATTTACATGGGACATTGTACATAAATATGCAGCGCCCCACTTCCTTGATGAAAATAGGCTTTCCTATTTTATGGGCCTGCATACATTGTACTGAATTTCTCCACAAGGGACAAAATTTATGTTGAAAGCTGATCCAAGGAAAATTGACTTGAAAGGATTTCTCCAAAAGTAGCAAAAGTGCTTACTTTGATCATAGTTCCTGGTAGCTGAGCCGAGGAGCTAAGATCATAAGACATATATGTTGTTAATAATATGAATAGTCTTACAAAAAAATCAATCAATTTAGGAAATTATAGATCACAGAGAAACTATTTGCATGATTTTTTTATATAGAATTTCCTATTTGCCTCCCCTCAAGAGATTTGTCGTGGTTCAGAGCATCTTTACAAACATACTCTAGGAGCTACCTACACATCTTCCATAGTCCCAGCTTTGGTTTCTAAATATGGGCATATTAAATACACATCTTTTATAATGGGGGCTTGACAAGACCATATATGATTCCATCTGCCCTACTGTATGTTTCGTCCAGCTCTCACCATAATTCCTGTGGGAAAGCTATTTTCAGTCCCTTGGTAGAAGTTTTGTATCATACCTCCTTCCCTCTCAAAATCTTCCCTTTCTTTCTTTCTTTTTTGAAAGATTTTATTTATCTATTTGACAGAGATCACAAGTAGGCAGAGAGGCAGGCAGAGAGAGAGAGGGAAGGAAGCAGGTTCCCTGGTGAGCAGAGAGCTCGATCTCAGGATCCTGGGATCATGACCTGAGCCAAAGGCAGAGGCTTAACACACTGAGCCACCCAAGTGGCCCTCATCTCTTCTTTCTTGCTTGCTTTCTTCCTCCTCCTCCTCTTCAGCCATCTCCTTCTCCTTTAGTGCTGCTTTTGAATGGCTTCTAACACAATAAAATTCTAGGCTAAGAAAGTTTCATCATTTCAGGTCTCCATGCAGACTTGTGATATAGAAGCAATGATATGGAGGCGATTAGAATAGATTTATTCACCAAACAAGAGCTGTAGGCAAGTGTCTGAGGTCAGTAGTATTGGGAAACATAAAGCACACCATCTGCATCCAAAGAATTTACAGACCAGTAGGTCATAAAGACAGGATAGTAGGGAAGAAGGGTAACTTGCTCAGAATTCTTCATGACTTTCTCCATTGTAAAGAATGACCTCACCCCACTCATACCCACAAGTGAGAAGAGTTTGAGGGTTTCAACATTTTGGGTTTTTGGGGTTTTTTTTTTGCCATTTGAAATTTGCTATAAACAGAAATTATGTTTCAGCAAGTGAGAATTCATATTAAAATCATTCTATTCATAATGCATTAAAGATCTGAAATACAATTTTCCTAAACCACACAGGCAGAAATGTTGAAAATCAGATATGCAATGATAGGAAAAATAGTATTTGAGTGCAGACATCACTACAGAGGACTAGAGCACAGAATCGCGACAGTTCTCATTTGACCAGTGTTGACTGTAGAAGCTATAAGTTGGGTCTGTGTTGCTATCAGAGCAACACTTAAAAAACCAGCTGGATTTCCTGCTTTTCATACTGAATTTATTGTTTGAACAAACCGACCTATTGAAAGGGTCAGGGTTTATTTTTACACACGGTGTGTGTAAACCAGCTCTAGACCCATAGTGAGATTTGGGCACATGGTCCTTAACTTGACCCCATATAACTTGGACTTCCTTCTGATTTTCTTTTGGTTCTTGAAGGTTGTTGGTATTTTTCATGGTACTCTGTGACAGTGAAGCAACCTGAAATACACTTGCCATAGTAAGATAGTTTTTCTGAACAAACTCCCTTTCACAACACGGTATGTCTTTTTCCATCTGCTTAAGGAAACTTTTTTTGTTTGCTTATTTTTGAGGATAAACTCTTTCCCCTGGTTTTCAGGGCTTTTTGTAATTATATGTGGTAAATATGAGGGTGAGGAGTTAGATACCCAGCATTCATTCATTATGTGCTTTTCTGACTTATTCATTGTGGCAAAGGCTACAAGCCTGCGAAGTACATTTTCTAGACTACTTTGTCTCTAGTGTTTTGGATAGCTTGACCTTCTGCCTCGTAGACACACTTATACAAGATTTGGAAAGAAAGGAGGCAGAAGCTATTTTATTCTTACTTTCATAGTAGACTAGGGCTTTACAGAGATGAGTTTTATAATGACCTCTGTTTTCCTTTGCTATTTACCTGCCCCAGATGTGTGGAGCAACTATGAAGTGTTATTGGTTTTCTGCAGGTTCTTAACCTCTAGATCTGACTTTGTCTAGGCCTTTCTGTGGTTCATAAGTGCCTAATTTCCTATATTCTATCCTTTTCTGTTTAAAATACATGGAATGGCTTCTCTTTTTCTTTTTTCCTTTTTCTGGCTTCTCCTTTTCTAACTGAACCCTGACTATGTAACATAAACTCTCCTCTAATAAAGATTCCTAAAGAAGACAAAATAGGGACTGACCCCATGCTTTGATGCATTCCCTAGTCTCCCCATTTCTTCCACCTATTCAGAGCCAGCTGTGTCTGCCTCCGTGCAATATTTCCTGTTCCGGAACCACCACTAAATCCACATTTCTTAATTCTTTCAGTGGTAGCACTCTATAATATGTTTATCGGTTCCAGCTTTAATCCTCTTTTGTGTTGCTATTTTTAAAAATCATTTGTCTCTTTAGTGTCCCCCATTATAAGTTCCAGGAGAATCAGCCTATTTTATTTTTCTTTTGATTCCCTTACAGAGACAACATAGTATCATACACATAATGGGCTTACTGAAAACACACATGTACATGAAAAGCAACCCTCTGTGGTTTTGTTTTGGGATTATAAAAGTTATATATGCTTATTATATATAAAGAAGATAACAGATAATAGTCTTAATTGTCTAATTCAGAAATGATCACTTAACATGTCGGTATATTTTATTCATGAATTAATTATTCATCAATTAATTATAACTTGAATTATTTGAGGAACGAGAAAAAAGTTTTTTATATCTTTTTTTCTACTAACATATGACCAATATTTTGCCATCATTAAACATTTCACATGAGCACTGAGCTGGTTTTACAGCACTTGGATTGTACACACGTGCCATCATTTATTTAACCATTTTTCCACTGCTAAATATTTAGGTTGTTGCTACATTTTTACTGTAAAAAATGCCACAGTAAAATTAACTGGTCATTAATCTTAGCATCACAAAAAATTCTCAGTGCATCTTTTCCTTAAGTTTAGAGATATTTAGGAGTTACCTACTAAAAATTAATTGTGCTGTAAGTGACTTACAAAGAGTGATAAGAATACAGAGAAGAAAGCATACAGTGATAGAATGGCTCTCCTCAGGTATTAACTTAGTAAAGAAATAAATGAATAAGTGATTGAATGAATGAGCAAAATAGTCCTGTTGCTAATCCACTTCACCTATGGCACAGAAGTAAAAAAGAGGCTGTATTTAAAGATTTTATTTATTTGTCAGAGAGGGAGAGAGAGAGAGAGAGTGCATGCACAAGCAGGTGGAGGCGGAGAGAGAAGCAGACTCCCTGCCGAGCAAGGAGCCTGAAGCAGAATTCGATCCCAGGACCGTAGGATCATGACCCGAGCCAAAGGCAGCTGCTTATCTGACTGAACCACCCAGGCGCCCCTAGAGGTTGTATTTAGAAATGCACTTTGTATCCATCTGTGTCCTGTATGCATCCACAGATAGCTGTACTCTCTCCTTTGTCTGTTAGTGATTTTGAAGCATCTCTTATACAAAAGTTGGTATAAGTCTAGTCCATACTAACATCATCAGGTAAAGAATCCAGGCAATGACATTATTTCACTTCTTAATTTGTGAATAAATCACTTAAGTTCTGTGAAATCCAGACTAAGGGGGATACTGAGGACCCTTTGAAAGACAAATAGGTTGCACTTTGGTGTTACTGATTGACCTTGTGCAGAGCAGAGTGGAGTAGGAAGGGGAACACCGTGGCATATTGATGTGGGCCAATATAAATGTTCTGGGCCAAAATCAAATTATTTCGAGGCTTAATCATTTTAAGGGACCACTCTCTGGACTATAACCTAGATGGGCAGTATGATGAGATAATTTCTCATTTGAGGTTGTTGCAGTGGGTAAACAAAGATAGCTATTTCCAGGTTAGCCTCTGGGCACTCAATTCCCAGAATTGGCATTTAGCAAATCAGACACTGATACTTTCTTTTTGCCATATTGGTGCTTTCAAAAATGGAAAACCACATCCAATACCAATATAATATAGGGGGAAAATTAAAGGTCAGATTTCATATAATAAAGGAAATCCATTTTCTCTTCTGGCAATCCCTAGAACTTCAGCACTCAGGATGTTCGGGGATAGCTACAGGATGAAAAACATCAGAGGAGGAAGGTTTTTAAAAATTATGACAAATCTGATGAGCAAGATTGCTTTCAAAAAATGTTCCAGGAGGAAATCCTAAAGGGAGCAAAACACAGCATAAAATAATATTGGTTTAGGTAATGGCGTAAGGGATCACCTTGCAGAAACTTGTAGACAGCCTTCTCTTTTGTTTGGCATGAGTGATTAATAGCTGGTTCTGCCCATAATTTGTCATCTCACACACTGGGCTCTCAGCACCCTGATGTATTTTCAGCAAACACGGCTTTTACTTTGGCATGGGGTCTTGACAGAACAGTACTCGAGACAGAGCATATATTTTGTTAGTGCACTGTGCTATGTGACCTAGGAGTAAGGAAATGGTAGATCTTCCAGCTATGTCTTAACAGGGGGTCACCAGTGAGAAGGTCACTCTTGGAGACAGTGATAAGAGATAAGTTTTCTCAACTACTTGAGAAACATTGCATTGAGTCTGCAATGTTTAAATATTTTGCATATATTAACTCATTCAGTCCTCACAGTGATGTAAGTGAGAGGCACCATTGTGGTGCTACACAGGTGAGGAAACTAAGCTCTGTTTCTATGGAAACAGAAATCAGGGAATTTCCCTAAATCATCAGAGCTGAATTATCTGGGATTCACACAACACTCTTTTCCTTACATTTTCTCTGATGACTTCAGTGCATTTGCCAGCTAAATCTTTACCAATATGGTCTCAGCCATCTTCTCTACCTCAGCTTCTGCTGCCATGCAGTATGACTTCTGTATTCTAGGCACTCAGATCATTTGCCATTTGCAAAATGTGCTTTGTCTCACCCTATCCACATCTGTCTGACCTGCACTTCACACCTTCACTGGCTGGCAGATTTCAGCTTCCAAATTCAATGAATAGCTTCTATTCCTAAAGTCATCACGGATGTCTGCTTTGCAGGAGAACATACTAATTCCCTTCTCTGTTCTCTAATGACCTTTCTTCCTTGCCCTGATTAGCACTTAGCATGTTACATTGTCATTCTGAATAACTCTTTCAAGTGGCTTTCCTTCAGAACAGGAGCAGGAATGACATGCTACCCTCCCCCTTTTTTTTTAAAGATTGCCCCATCTGTGGTAGCATGTGTGGTATTGAATATGTTCTTCATAGGCTTATTTTGAATTAATAATTGCAAATAAATGGTTAGCTACATAAACGATTACCAAACACCAAAAGAATGAGAAATTATCTGACCAATTAAGTATAAATGGTGCTTATTTACCTGAAATTAAGGGTAATATATGTGATTCTGATCTAATTAGCTGGTGCCTTTATTTATATGTATATGTCTGGAGTTGGAAACTACTAATATTTCCAAGATTGACCTTGAAGCCATTCTCCCCAGAAAGTCATGCCCTAATTTTTGCTTCACTGCCACCTTCTGCTGCTGTCTTCAACAATCCACGTGCCTCTGGTGTAGTCGTTTTCCATATTGATCATTGACTGTGAGGTCAGAGGAGCAGCTGCTGGTGAAGGCTCAGCACTCCTTCCTCATGCTTCCCTCTCACACTAGCCTCTGCTTCCCTGTGCACTTTATTCCATCTTTCCATGAATATTCATGGGCACCTTCTGTTTAGGAGACATTGTTCTAGGGGCTTGGCACTGAGATGTAAACGAGGAAGACACAGTCCCTTCCCTCATGGGGTGGGCAGAGTGAGCATTGGAAACGTAGATAAACAGCCACTGTTTCGAGGTCTTGGCTTCTCCACCTCTCCTCTCCTGGTTCTGCTCTGGATGAGACCAGTTTCCAAGACTAGGAACTTCAGTTGTGAGCAGTATGAGTGAAAGGGTTAAGAGAGGAAGTGAGTATGGCCGGTGTGGCAGGTGGAATGGGAAGGAAGCTGCATAAGAGAGACCTGCTGAGCAGGGAGAAGATGTGGAGAAATTCATCCAGAATGTAGCCATGCTCTCTTCTAAATGGAAATACTCATAAATGTTGAGAACAGAAACAAACAAAATGCAATAAATAAAAATAAAAACAGTAATGGGTAGCATTTCTGTACCATAGTCTTCCATGTATTTTGTGCGTATGAATTCAGACAATCTTCATAAAACCCTACTGAGTAGATCGTAGTATACCCTCATTTCACAGATGAGAAGACTGAGGCATAGAGAAGTGACTTAAGCAAGTGGATGACAAAGATAGGATTTGGATTCAGGCAGTTTAACTCCAGAGTTCTTGTTCTGAACTATTAAATAATATTGTCCCTTAATAAATACTTCTTTAAGTAAAAACAGATGTAAATTATCTTACTATATCACAGGAAAAGGAAGGATATTTCATATGTCTTAAAAGCTGGTTCAGCTAAATTTTAGTTCTTATGAATTGATTTCCTGGTATATAGATTATTGAAGCATTTCAGCTTTGCCTCCTCTCTTGTGTCTTCAGGTCTGCTGATATGCTTTGTATAAAAGAGAACAAAGGAGGAAAAATTAATTGTACCTTTTCATAGAGGCCTAACAACTCAGTGCTCCTCCGTGTCCTGCTGCTAGGCTAATTTTCAAAATTGATATCATATATGAAAAGCAATTTTCTGTAGAAATTTTATAGAATTTATTAATAGAATTCTGGATGGTCACTAGTGTGGACCATAGGGGGAGGGGGGGAGCTGATAAAGCTGAGGACTATTCTCACATTGGAAACAGGCACTAAGGTTGGGACATACCAGCTCTGGCAGGGAGCTGGATAGAGTTCCAAAGTCTCTAAGTGTACAAGCATTTACTAAAAAAAATGTGACTACCAGAGGAAAATCAGTCTTGATAATGGCTTAGAAAAGGGGTCAACAAACTATAAAAGGCTATGTGGTAAATATTTTAGGCTGAGCTATTTCTGGCACACATGGTCTCAATTCTCTGGGACAACAACTCAACTCTGCCACTCTAGAATGCATAAAACTAGAGGGAATCCTTGAATGAATGAGTATGATGGTGTTTTGTTGAAACCCTGTTAAATAGTGGGCCAGATTTGAATCATGGGGCCATAGTTGGCAGGATCCTGGTTTAGAACCATAGGTGAGAAAAACAGTTGTCCTTGAATAGTATAACTCACCATGATTTATGTTTCTTCTGTTAAACTTCTGGTTGGAAGTCCGAGAATTTCTACTTTGAAAAAAGGTATCAGGAAGGATGTTAGAAGTAAATATAAACCTGAAGAAGAATGGTCAGAAGTCTAAGAAAAGGTGTTGGGCAGTGGTTTAGGAAGCAGTTTTCTCACTTGAGAGTTCACGGCTGGTTCCCTGGCCATCAGTTATAGAAGACAAGGAGGATACATAGCAATGGCCTCATAGTCTAAGGCCTGCAGAACTGACTCCATGGTGCTTATGAAGAGAAGAATGAGGGAGCCTCCTCATCTAGCCATCCAGCTAGCTGCAGTGCCACCTCATATCTGTCCCGGGATAAACGGGTAATGGGATAGAGGCCAGGACAATTTCTGGGCCTTGGGTATCTGGTAAAATGTGAGACTGGAATAATTTAACTACCTTAGGGTACATTTTATGTAGACTCATTGGTTTCTCTTTTTTTATCCTTTGTCTTTCTCTCATTTTTAAATGTTTGCCTCAAAAAGGATTATTTTAGAAAAATTTCAATTTTCATCTTCCCTTGACATAACTGTGCCTAGTCCTCTCTGTCAGCTCCCACTGCATTCAGCCCCTTGGGTTTCTAGCCTGGATTATTGAACAGGTTCATAGGCAGCCTCATTGCCTCTAGCTGTAGCCTTGAGTCCTTGTCTGCTTCTCCAGCATTCACTTTGACATTCACAACTTTGAACTTCATATTTGAACAACATCAAATGGTGTTTAGTTTCTTTCCATGCTGAGCTATTTCTTGCCTCTGTACCTTTGGTCACACTGAAATTCTTCCTCCTTGGCCAGACTGCTTAACTTCATTCATCATTTAAGACCCAGATTGCATTACTTTCTTACAGGCTATGCACATTTATTCTGTTGTGCTAAAATACTGTGTTTCCTCACCTTCTCCTTGGAGTGTGAATAGGACATGTATTCTTATGTCTGCACGGCAGGGTTTAGTCCATACTATGTATGTTTTTAAAATCAATCATGAAGGTGCCTCGTTAGCACAGTAGGTAGTGTGTCAGTCTCATAAAATCAGTCATGAATGAATCAGTGTCTGTGATAAGTAGGGGAACAAGATGTTCTCAGGATTGAGGTTCAAAACAGAGAGGAGAGAAGTCAAAACTTGGGATAGAAAAAATGCATAGAGTTTGCATAATTGCTTTCAGTGTAGGATGAGTTACGAATGAAAAACAGATGCGGGGTAGGTAAATTAATAATTTACTAAATTTAATAAATAAATTTGATAAATTTAATAAATTACAAGTCATTCCACATACCTTCTTCCTAATTATTTTGGGGGGGGGTGCAGAGATGACATTTATTGCAAGGATTTGCATGCAGTAGTCTAAAGAGATTTTGGCATTGGGGCGCCTGGGTGGCTCAGTGGGTTAAAGCCTCTGCCTTCGGCTCAGGTCGTGATCCCAGGGTCCTGGGATCGAGTCCCGCGTCGGGCTCTTTGCTCAGCAGGTAGCCTGCTTCCTCATCTCTCTCTGCTTGCCTCTCTGCCTACCTGTGATCTCTGTCTGTCAAATAAATAAATAAAATCTTAAAAAAAAAAGAGATTTTGGCATATGTATGAGTTCTGAGCAACACAGGTACTCACAGGAATGTACATCTAACTTTTCCCCTGTCATAATTAATGGCAGTAACTTTTAATGATGACCTCTGCCCTTGGGTCTATAGACATTCAAAACAATTTGGTCGGGCATTTTAATGTGCAGGGAAAAAATACTATGGACATAGTATTTGTCCATAGTATTATGTCCATAGTATAAAATGTAGCATAAAATACTATGGACATAGTATTTGGATAAAATGTAGTATAAAATACTATGGACATAGTATTTGGATAATCCTTAAGCCTTTTCTGGACTTATCTGTAGCTTATTACCATGGTGATGAATAGTTGGCGGTGCTATCTCTAAAGTTTTCTGTACGATTCAATGAAAATATCAATAATAACTATTCATTATTGGTTATGCCTGGCATCATGCTAAGCACTTCACATGCATTATTCCAATTAATCACAATAGCTCTGTGATACAAATTAGGACTCTGAGGCCCAAGGCCACCCAGCAGCAGAGCCAAGATTCTGACTCCAGCGACTATGTTCTTTATCATCACACTGTGCATTTTCTCTAATTTATTCATTTGTTTAGGTCTTTCTTTTTCAAATGCCTTTAGTCAACACAGCCACTGTGGGATCTGCACACACGCTGGAAATAACATGGTCTGCTAATTCCAAACCTTCACTGACTGTATAAGCCAGTTCGTAGTTTCAAGCTCAGGCGCAAAATGTAGACTCTTCTATGAGATATCTGGCAGCAAGCAGGTGAAAGAAAGAATTCAAAACCATTTCCTTTGTTGGGAGAGACATGCCAAGTAGTTGGGAGGAACTGGGGCTGCCTTTCTGACATTGCTCCGTTCAGCCCATGGTCTCCTCTTTTGGAGAGCCTCACTAAAGTCCTTCCCATAATTGCCTGCCTGGAAGGTGGAAAATGGGACGTGCAATGTCACAGCAAATGAGGGCAAGTGGAACCCAGTAGAGCACGTCAGTGAAACGGCTCAGGATTAGCTGGGCACCCTCACCCGTTTTTCTCATTTAGTTTTTCTTGAAAAGAATACTGCATAAAATATAGCACAGTAACCCACAGCTTATTTTAAAGTGCTGTCTTCTGGCAGCACGCGTTAGCACATGATTAGAGCTGAAAACTGAGAAACTAGACCTTCTTCAGTGGCTAACCTGCTGTGTGAAAAGGCAGTCAGGTAACACACCCCAGGACGAACCAAGCCATAAGCATTTATTAAGTATCTGTTTGCAATCCGGCATGAATTTGAAGGCTTTGGATACCAAAAGAATATCAGGAGCAAAGTTTCAGTTTAACTCTAGCAATACACAAGTCAAAGTAATGTGTTTCCGTCTTACATGGCTGATAGAAGCTACGGCAATTGAGAAGATAAATAGTTGAATGACAGCTGGACTTGTCAGGCATAATGGGCATTTGCTCTTACTGTCTATGATGTACTCTTCTTTCCTCTAATAAGATGATGCAAATTTTTCTCTGGGGAATCATGCATTACCCACTTTTAATCCATTTAGTTTGGGTGATAGGTGATAGCTAAGACAGGAATGAGCACAATACTGATGGCAGCCAATGAATTCTTATATTACCTGTAGTTGAAGCCAGTCTTACACACATGAACTTTCCAATTAGGTGAAATGATAAATTCCTTTTTTTTTTTTTTTTTTAAATATATGGCAGTTTGCATTGGGTTGCTACTACTTGCAACCAAAGGATTCCTAAATTGGGTTGGTTTCTTTCTTTCTTTTTTTTTTCTTTTTTTTTTTTGCTTCTAGGTAGGGCATTATAGATTTCTGCTTCTGGGCAGGATACAGTCGATGCCAACGGAGTGATGTTCCCATGGCAGCAACTTCAAATGGATGGATAGATTACAAAATTCATATTTCTGTGTTCACGAGAGAACTGTGGAAGTAACAGAGATGAGATAAACCATAATCTGAGAGAGAAGTAAGCTGCCTACCTCCAGCCATTGTCCAGCCTGGGTCATCTGCCGAGTTGGGGCATGATCAGAGTAATCGATTAGTCTTGCTAAAGTAGCAGGACTCTGCTGAGGGGAGAAATAACTACCTTAGCTTTTAGTTCTTCAGTGGGAGTGGTGTGGCAATTTGGAAACTTGAGGGGACTCAAACGTTTGTTTTCTCCAAACAAGTTCTGGAGTAACAAGGGAGCTAAGCTAAAAGCTACTGAAATGTGAAGTAAAATATCCAGAGATTCCTGGTACTTAGAAGTTAGGTCTGCTAGTAAGGAAGCTTGCATCGAAAACATTAATTACCTGCCAGGAATTCAAAACATTGGCTTGGGGGCTGGATGGAGTGACTGAAACTTACGAAGAGTAGAAACAGACAACATCAAATGTTCTGGGCTTGGTAGACAGAGTCCTATCAGGGTTCTAATAAAAAATCTAGAATATGTATGTCCTTAGAGCATTAAGAATCAGAAGTGTACTGAATATTATAAATATTGTCATCTAGTTTTATCCCCAAAGAGTTTCTAATTGGATTGAGATGATCATGTCCTCTTCGTATTTACTTAAATGTGGAGAAGGCACTCTTCGGTGAAATATGAAATGATTTGGACTCTCTTTGATTCTTTTATTCATTATACCTGGCATATAATTAAAAATTAATAGCCCTGTGAAAAGGCAAGATAATATGACCAGTAATTAAGAGAAGAGGCAGATAAATAGATGTCAGTCCATGGATAATCTAGGTCACTGAATTAGCAGACAAAGTATTATAAATAATATATTAAAGAAATTAGAGGCAAGGACCAGATAGATAAAGGATATTTATAAAAATCAAATAATCACTCTAGAGCTAAGACCACAGCAACAGTAACAACAACAACAAAACACAGGATGTGGAAGTGTCTGGATATAATAGAACACAGGTACAACTGAACACAGTTTAAAGCAGGTCGTTAGAAAACATCCAAACAGGGTGCCTGGGTGGCTCAGTGGGTTAAAGCGTCTGCTTTCGGCTCAGGTCATGATCTCAGGGTCCTGGGATCGAGTCCCACATCGGGCTCTCTGCTCAGTGGGGAGCCTGCTTCCCTCTCTGTCTCTGCCTGCCTCTCTGCCTACTTGTGATCTCTCTCTCTCTCCATCAAATAAATAAATGAAATCTTTAAACAACCACAACAACATCCAAACTGATCCACAGAGGAGAAGAAATGAAAAGGACAGAATAGAGGGCAAAAAACAGCCGAGGGGCGCCTAGGTGGCTCAGCAGGTTAAGCTGCTGCCTTCAGCTCAGGTCATGATCCCAGAGTCCTGGGATTGAGCCCCATATCGGGCTCTCTGCTCGACAGGGAGCCTGTTTCCTCCTCTCTCTCTCTCTCTGTCTGCCTCTCTGCCTACTTGTGATCTCAGTCTGTCAAATAAATAAATAAAATCTTAAAAAAGAAAAAATCTGAAACAAACTTAAAAATCTATAGTACATAACCTGTGTATAAGAGGAGCCCTAAAAGGAGAGCACAGAATGGGACAGCAGTAATATTTGATATTGATTAAAATTTTTCACAATTAAAATTCATCAGCCCAATGATTCAAGAATGTAGTGAATATAAAGTAGGAGAAACAGATATGGGCACATCCCAATAAATCTGGAAGATACACTAAAAGAAAAGAACCTTGCAAGCATCCAGAGAAAAGTCACATTACTTTCAAAGAAAATAAAATTAGATTGTTAGCTGACTTCTTTAAAAACACAGTGGAAGCCAGATTGTGGTGGAATAGTATCTTAAAGTGCTGAATGAAAATAACTGCCAAATAGAATTATGCATTCTGCAGGAATATCCTTCAGAATAGCATGAATGTTTTCAAAGATTTTGAGAACTTTTCTTCAGTAAGCCTGCAGTAAGAGACAACCTAAATAAAATTCATCAGGCAGAAAGATTATCATCGATGGAGACAAAGAAATGTAGGAGAGAATGAAAAATACCAGAAAGGATAAAAGATAAATGTATGATAGGTATGTTAATAAATACATGAGTATATGTATATGCAAGTGTATTTGAATATTGAATATCTGTGGAGATGCATTTATATGTAGAACTAAAATGTATGACAACAATAAAAGTCAGGAGCTTGAAAGTCCTAATGCATTGACGGTACTACAAAGTGGTAAATGTAATAACCTGAGTTAACTGTGTAATTCCAGGATGTGTTTTGTCAGATCTATGAGTATTGCTAATAGAAGAATATGAGAGTATGTGAGTACACTTGATAGAAAGAAAATACAGAATAATAAAATATATGATTAAACCAAAAGAAGAATGGAGAAAAAGTGAACAAGTGGGAAAAATAGAAAATGAATGATAAAACAGTAGATATGGCCCTAACTATTATTAGAAATTACTTTAACTATAAATGGACTGAATGCTCCAATAAAAATCTAAGGTAGACTGAGTAACAGTTAAAGTCCCATTATGTTGCTGACCAGAGACAGAGACTACCTGAAGGACATAGAAAGTTTTAAAGTCAAAGGGTGGAAAAATGTTTTAACTACCAGTCAAGAGAAAATAGCCAAACTAAGAGACAAAGTAGACACAAATAGCAAGAAGCAAGAGTATTTCCTAGTAAGGAGGTTCATCCACAGAACGACATTCTAGTGTGAAATTTATATGCACTCAACATTATAGCTACAAAATAGAGGAGCAGAAAATGAACAAATTCAAAGCAGAACTAAAATGACATTAGAAAATTCCTACAATTGAAGCTGATTTAACAAGCACACAGAAACTCAGTAATGGGATAGAACAGAACAAAAAGTTAATAAACATGACTCAGTTGACATACATAGAACACGGAATCAGCTTTAAAAGAATTCAGATCATTTCATGTGCACATGCCAAAACTGACTGTATGTTGGGCCAAAAGAAAGCCTCAAAAATTTCAAATGATTCAGTCTGTTCTAGGATGACGTTGACATTTAGCCAGAAACAAATAACAAAAACATGATGAGGAAATTCTCAAGTTCACTGAAATTAAACAACAATCTTTTAACTAATCCCTGGGTAAAATAAGCAATCAAAATGGAAATCAGAAAATATTTTATATGGAATGACAAGGAATATTAGCATATGAAAACTTTTAGAATGAATCTAAATTAGTGTTTGCAGGAAAATTTTTAGCTTAAATGCATTTAAAGAAAATTAAGAGGAAAATAAATATTTAAACTTTTATTTCAAGAAAGTAGAGAATGAAGAGCAAATCAAAGCTATGGAAAATAGAAAGAAGGGCAGAGATAAATGATACAGAAAAAATGATACATGGGAGAAAATTAACGAAGATAAATATTTTGTTTTTTCTTTAAAGATTATTGAAATTGAAAATTTTTAACTACCAACCATGATAAAGGAGGGAGGGAGAGACAGAAGAGGAAGGGAGAGAGCACACTAGGTTTTACTTTATAGATAAAAAGAACGTTTGAACTTTAGATGAAGAAATTTAAAAATTTAAAGAAAATGGACAATATTGATGAAAAATATCACATACCAATGCTAATAGAAGTAGACAATTTGAATAATCCTTTATCTGTTGATGAAATGGAATTCTGGTATTAAAAAATATTTTTCAAAGATGTGTATGACTTCACCAGTGAATTCTTTTGTTCACTCAAGAAAGAAGAGCACTAACCTTGGACAAGCTCTTACAGAGAAAATTCAATGAAGAATCTTTTTCTCATTCTTTCTATGGGACCATCTCACCTTAATTGCAACACTTAACAAGGGTATTAAAAGAAAGGAAAATTACAGACCAAATTCTCTTATGAATATAGATACAAAAATCTTTAACAAAAATTAGCTAATTGAATCTAGCAGTATAGAAAAAAGACAATATAGTCAAATGTTGTAGACACAAAAGATTGATTTTTTTTGAAAGATCAATTAATATAATTCACTGCGTTAATTAGAAGAGAGGAGTGTGACATCATCAAGATGGTGACATAGGTCATTCCAGACTTCAGGTTTCCTTTGCAAAGAGACTAACTAGAGACTATCCATAGACAAGACACTCTTGTGAAAATTCCAGAACCCAGGGGTAAGACTGAAGCATCCCCCTTAGACAATAGAAACCTTGAAGAACTGCATTAAATTAATAAGAGAAATAGATTAACTTTGACTGCGTATCCTTGCCCCAGGCTGGTGTTGAGTTGCACTAAGAGAGTCCCCCTGTGTGTATGGTCTTCTACTGGGAAGAAAATAACTTAAGGTGGTATCTAGGTTCCCCAGCATTGTGGGACTCTTCCCAGGATGGGTAATCAGTTTCATGTCTCAGGGATCACTAGAGGAGTCTGTGGAACTCTACCACTGAGGAATCAGGGATAGAAAAGAGGGGTAGGGCTGACCATAATCAGAGCTCAGATCTTGGTGCACTGTGCTGCTCCTTGCAGAAGTGCCGGAGCAGAGATCCCAGCCAGTAAACTCTGCCCATTTGCAGAGCTGAGCTGCTAGCCCATCCAGCCAGGGAACTCTGTTAACAGTTGTGCTTGATTTGGATCCTCATCCAATAGGCCATACTAGCCAGGAAGCCCATTGTAAAGCTCTACCTGGTCAGGGGAACAAATTCACAGAGAGCCAACACAGCAGTCCTGCCCAGTAGTTGAACATAGCCTCAGGAAGCACAAAACCAGTGAGCCTGCAGAGTGACCCTGAGCAGCCCCAAGTTCTATCTTATGGTAACATGTATCCATGGACGCCAGCCAGCACTGAATGAAGCCCAGCATTTGGCCTACACAGTTAATGAACAAAGCCTACAGAGAACCAAGTCAGTGACCCCACGTAGTTGTGGACTATAGCCTATAACTCCATCGGACACCAGAGCCCAGACAGAGACTTTGCACAACTGCATAGCACAGCCTTCAGCCCCACTCATGTGTTGGGGGCAGCTGGTAGCCCCGCCCAAACAAAGATCTCAGCCAGCGACCTTGCCCAACAGTAGAGCACAGCTAACAGCTTATCGAGGGTGATGTCCAGCTTCAGGACACAGCCTCTGGCCCCACCTGAATGCAGAGCATGGTTGGTAGCACTGTCTGGTCAGGGAGCATAGTCTGAGGCCCTACCAGGCCAGGAGCAACCATGAAGTGTCGCCCACAGCCCTGCCCAACTGCAGAATCCAACCAGTGGTACTGTCCTGTTAGGGAACATAACCTGCAACCCAGCCTGCCCAGAGAGCATTGTAGAGAGCCCAGCTGCTGGCCTCGAACATAGTCCGCAACCCTGTCTAACCGGGGAGCCCACTGGTGTCCCCACTTGAATGTGGAGCCTGGCCAGCTGGGGATCTGATGCACAGCATGTGGACTGTAGTTAATAGTTAACAACATTGTAAACTTGAAAGTTGCTGAGAGATTAGATCTTGAAAGTTATTACCACAATATATATATTTTTCAAATTTACATTTATCCCATTACACGCCTAAACTATAACAGTATTATACTATGTTAAATATATCTCAAAGAAGCTGGACTCCAAGGAAGACATACAAATGGCCAAGAGACACATGAAAGAAGGGCTCCATATCACTTGTCATTAGAGAAATACAAGTCAAAACCACAGTGAGATACCACCTTACACCAGTTAGAATGGCTAAAATGAACAAGACAGGGAACAACAAATGTTGGAGGGGATGTGGAGAAAGGGGAACCCTCTTACACTGTCGGTGGAAATGCAAGCTGGTGCAGCCACTCTGGAAAACAGTATGGAGATTCCTTAAGAAGTTGAAAACAGAACTACCCTATGACCAAGCAACTGCCCTACTTTGTATTTACCCCAAAGATACAGATGTGAAAAGAAGGGGCACGTGCACCCCAGTGTTCATAACAGTGATGTCCACAATAGCCAAATTGTAGAAGGAGCTGAGATGTCCTTCAACAGATGAATGGATAAAGAAGATGTGGTTCATATATACAATGGAATATTACTCAGCCTTCAGAAAGGATGAGTACTTACTCATTTACATGGACATGGATGGAACTTATACTAAGTGAAATAAGTCAATCAGAGAAAGACAATTATCATGTAGTTTCACTCATACGTGGAATGTAAGAAATAGCACAGAGGACTATAGGGGAAAAGAGGGAAAACTGAATGGGAAGAAGTCAGAGAGGGAGACAAACCATAGGAGACTCTTGACTCTGGGAAACAAACTGAGGGTTTCAAAAAGGAAGGTGGATGGGGAGATGGGGAAACTCCGTGATGGGCATTAAGGAGAGCATGTGATGTGATGAGCACTGGATGTTATACGCGAGTAATGAATCATTGAACACTATATCAAAAACTAGTGTTGTACTATATGTTGGCTATTTGAAATTTTTTTTAAAAAGTCAGGAAGAAAATATGAGAAAAAAATTGTATGATCATCTTTTATGTAAACTGCACCCTAATCAGTTATAAACATTAAAAGAAACCCTACTTTATCCATCACGGAGAGCCTACAGAAGTTACTTCTTGATTTGAATCTTAAAGCATTAATAAGAAAAGGAGTACCTGTTGTTTGAGCTAGTAGGATTTTCTACCAGGGATACTGCAGATAGAATTCCTGCGTTGGATCTGGGGTCCTACGGAAGATGACTAACATGGCTTTTAACTTCCTGAGCCCATGATTCACGTGTTTCATCAACAACAAATCAAATTATAGCTTATCAACTCCTTAAATATCCCAACTTTAAGACTATTTTCAGTGTGAGGAAACATAGAGCAGTTATCAATTTATTTGATGGTAGTTGCCCCAAGTATATGGCAGTAAGAGACATTTAAAAAAGTAATCCATATGTGCTCTTAGCATGTGGACTATAATGTCCCTCACTGTTGATTTATCCAAACAATAAAACCATGTAAAAAACACTTTAGTGCAGTCCTTAACAATGTGAGCTTTGGCATCAACATACCTGTGTCTGAGACCTTGCTCTGCTTTGCATTAGGTGTTAGGAAAGCTATTGGAGTCTCAAAATTTTTTGCCTTTGTTATTTTATAAGGGAGACCTGGACCCTGGTGAACTTTCTCATCTATAGCTTCTTACACATCAGTTGAACTGAATTCCCCCCACAAAAGCCTCCCAATTATTTCTGATGTGTAGAATGAGAATAATAAATGTAACATACTCATTGAACATTTATAAAAATTAAGAGATATCATTTATGTAAACTTGTAAGTCAGCACATACATATTATGTGCTCAGTAAATAGTAACATATACAGTGATCATTATTTCCATTTCCTTTCTTGTAAACAACAAAAGAAGCATAATTCTTGCCATCTTGGAAGTATTAAGCACATTTTTTTCTTTGGCTTTGGTAACCACTACTGATTTTCTCAATAATACTTTGTTTTTGACACTTAGATAAGGTTGTAAATTAAAGGTCATTTTATCTTGCTGGCCTCCTTACCTAGTTCAGCCACCCAAGCCATCCTTAAGCACAGTGAGACTGTCCACAAGAGCAAGGCCCCCTTCCACTTAGATCTAATTGGATTTCGAACAATGAGGACAAAATGGAAAAGGTGCTAATTAATTTGTATTGCTTTTCTTTGGTAGCTACAGGGAATAAAGGGTGCTTTTATCGGGAAAAAGGCAGGCTTCGCATGTGGCCCAGAGATGGGTGGATGGCAGATCATTGTGGTTGGGTTTTATGGAGGACAGTTTCTCCATGTGCCAGGATACCCCCCAGTCCAATAAAGATGCATACATACCGGTGATTCCATATAAAGGAATCTGATCTTGAACGGATCTCTTGGTGAAGTTTATTTTCTCTAATCAGTTTCACTTTATGCATGAACACTTACTATGATTTGTGTGCCTAGCAATGATTAGGGTGATTGCCTGTGACAGCATCTTACTGATGATGCATCGATGAGCCTGTCCACTGCCAGAGGCAGTGGGGAAACTTTTTACCAGACTCTAGTTAAGCTCAAGTATGTGGTTGAGGATAACATCGAAGACCAGGTTGGACTGTCTGACAAAAGCCCTTTCTGCTCTCCTGGCCCTCAGCCTTAACTAATAGGAGTCTGGCTTTGGAGGTGTCATACGCTGAATGCGCCCCCTCAAATTCGTATCTTGAAACCTAATCCCTAAGGCAATGGTTTTGGAGGTGAAGGTTTTGCCTCGTGAATGGGATTAGTGGTCTTATAAAACAGACCCCAGAGATCTCTCTTGTTCCTCTATCACGTGAGAACACAATGAGAAGACATCCGTCTATGAATCAGGGAGCTGGTCCTCACTAGCCTAAATCTGCCACCACCATGATCTCAGACATCCTCCAGAACTGTGAGAATTAGACGTTTGTTCTTTAAGCCGTTCTTTAATGAACGTTTGTTCATTACAGCAGCCTGAACAGACTAAGATAGGAAGATCTAGTGGATTCCGTTGGTGGTGGTATGATCCCAGTAAGAGGTCACGTGCATCTAGAGCCTGGGTTAGCTCTAGGCTGTGCCAGGTTCTCTGTGATTTCTGGGAGCAGTAGGACAGCCTTGTTCTCCCAGTTGCTGTGAGAGATCCTTCACCTGACTGTACAACCTCCCGTTCTAAAATAAACATTGTGCTGTACATGCCAAATACCCCTAAGATAGGAAACATGTTGACTTAAACTTAATCTAAGATGGAAATGTCTATCAGCAGCAAATTTCTGAGACCACTTCTTATCTATGGATGGTCCCTGGGAGCTGGCGGTACAAAACCCTCGAGGGAAGAAAACAGTACAGTCTGAAGGAAACGTTTATTGTTTAATTTCTTTTGGTGTTAGCCTGGTTTAGCTAAAACTGTTTTCTCAAAGTTTTGAGGAGCTTGAAAAACTCACTTTTCTGAGCCCCATCCCTCATGTACTGACTCAGATCTCCCGTGGGGTAGGCAGGACTCCGAAAATGTGTTCGTGTAAAAATGTGTAAGTTCCCGCATGATCCTTTGCACACTTGCATTTGAGGAGCTTAATTAAGGTATGTTAGGGTATCAAAGGAATCTTAGGGTAATCAGCTCTGCGAGAGTATGCCCACCACTGTGGACGCTCATGGGGAAAGGGGGTACCACGCCGGACAGCTGGGGTGAGTTCACGCTCTGCCTGCTGGCTTGGGAAGGATGTCCTTTACGGGGATATGCTCGAGCCATGACTCCAGACTCGTTCCCTCTGCTGTCTGTATTTATAGCTCCTGGCGTGGCACACTGCAACCACCTGCTCCTGCATCATTTTAATCTTTCCCCCAGATCCTCTGCCCACGGATAACATTTTTCTGTTCCAGACTAATTAATTTATTAATTCCACCCTGAAGAATTCTGCTGCACCCAGGAAAACACACACACACACACACACACACACACACACACACAGCCCAACACCACAGCTGATACTGGAGACAGGAGATGATTCATCCCTGCTGTTCCCACCTGATCAGAAAGCCTGGTGTTCATATATGTTAATAAAAGTAAGACACCATCATCTCCACCCTTTCCATAATGCTTGCAGGTGGAGCTGACATTTGCCTGTGAATTTTTCAGTAACAGCCGCGGGGTGCTGCTCCCAGGTCCAGCTCTACTCTTTGCTTTTGTACCAGCTGGTCTGCACACCTTCAGCCTTCAATTGCCCACAGCACAGCGCTCTGAATCCTCTATCTTAGTTCTAAAGCTTTCTTTGAAGGCCCTGGGGGAGCCAGCTTAGTGGCATCCCTGCCTTGCCCCCTAGCTCCTTTCCTTCATGCCCCCCCCCCCTTTCGCAGGTTGACCCTCTCTTTGTCTTCCTCCGTGGTTACCAGCTTCCAGGGGACACTCCATTGCAGACCGAAGCAGGCCGGGGGAGAGGTCACTTTAGCTGAGATGAGTCTGGTCTTGGGAATAAGCACAGCCCTTGCTCACCGGTCCAGGGGGAGGCTGAGCCTGTGGCATGGTCACTTCGTGTCACTGACTGACAGTTCACTCCTACAGCCAGAGGAGTGTGGGAGACTCACTTGACAGTCTCCTCAGACTTGCCGGAATCTGCAAAGAGCCTCCTCAGAAGAACATTCCACACAGGGAACCTTTATTCTCCTCCCTCATTAGGCTGTAGGATAGCTCACAGATTGCACCCACCACCTGCCCCTCTCTGCTCTGAGGCCGGATGGTCTAAGGGCAAACGGTAAGAGGCCTTGCTCAGGCAGCCTTCGCCAGAGCAATGTTGTAAGCCAGAAGGACACAAGCAGGTTTCACGTTGTACACAGACGGCATTTTAAAATGGATAAATCTTTCTTCAGTGTGTAGCTTTTCAAAAGGAGTGTAAAAGGCGCGTGCCCAGGAACGGATCTTTTGAGTACGTGTATGTGGGAGACCAAGAACTATAAAAACTGCGTTTCTCTTTGACCAGACCAAGGACATCAGCCTCTCCCTTTTGCCACATGGTCAGTGCAGCGGCGTCCTGGGCAGGTCCCCAGGCCGGGTCCTCAGGCCAGCTCCCCGGCCAGCTCCCCTTGCTCCCAGCACCACCCAGGGCCTCTCATCACTTACGTGACCTTGACAGTTTTTGGAGACAATTAACCTAAACAATGCCCGAGTATGACCAACAATGGGAGCATACTCATTTCTAACCAATGACCTTAAATAGGAATCTGAAAAACTTTTAACTTTTCAAATACCCTCAGAACATTCGTAGCATTGTGGCTACAGATATCCTGGATTGCTCGATCTGTTCCTTGACCTGAAATTCCTCCTGTCCTCTAATAACATTTTTAGGAGCTGACTTGGTTCAGGGGACGTTTTATCCACGATTGGACCAGATATACTCTTTTATACTTAGTTGTTTCACCTACTTCTGATACCAATTTGTAGCGTTTTGAGTGTGTTTGTTACACATTTAGGTAAAAAATTCTCCACGTGTCCGTGCACACTTGGGACTGAGGTGCTGGCCGTTTCCTTTCCAGCCGAAAGCACAGATATAATTGAAAACACTTGATCTCGACTGTTAATTGTTCCCTGCCCCTCGGCCTATTTTGGGCCCTGGAGCACAAAGATATCACTGCGAGTGTTTCCAGGAAAAGCAGATTTAGGATGGTCCCTGGGAAAGATGAATCGTAAACATAAAATGGAACAACAGGCGTTCATTTGCCAGGTGATAGCTATGGAGGCAAGAGGAGGCCTGCTCTGGGGAGAACCACAGGAGAGAAATGGACCCCAAGTTAAGAACAGGAAATAAGCAGAGGAATAAATCCACCAAACTACTGATCAGGTGTGGGTCTGGCTTAAAGAAGAGGATAGCTTTAAGGAGTGCTGGAAGTCCAGGGTAGAAAGATAGGTTAGCTTCTTCTAGGTGCATTAGCTGCCTATAGCTGGACAAGATGTATGTACACAAAAAGTTAATAAGACAAAGATACCCTTGTTTGATCAAATCTGTGCCAGATGGCCTCAGAGCAAACAGCTGGGGATTGTCACAGGCTGGTGAATGATCAGTATTTGAAAACAGGTATCAATCAGAGGGAAAGATCACACAAAGCCACAGCTTTCCTCTTCCATGCTCTGCAAACACCAATCACCTTCAAATGTGACAACTACTGCCACATCCACAAACCCTTTTAAGAACGTCAGCGTCTTTCCTTGGAGCCCTAGAAACTCTGACCCATGTTGCCAAGTGGTATGGACTGAATGTTTGCATCATCCCCCAAATTTGTACGTTGAAATCCTAACCCCCCAGTGTGATGATATTAGTAGAGGTATCAGGCCAGGAGGGCAGAGTCCTCATGAATGGGACTGGCGCTTTAAAAGAAGAAACCCAGGTGACTGTACTTCTTTCCGCTCTCTCTGCGGTGTTAAGAAACAGTGAAAAGACGGCCGTCTGCAAACCAGGAAGAGGGTTCCCGACCGACACCAGATCTGCGAGCTCCTGAGTCTTGGACCTTTGAGCCTCCAGAATTGTGAGAAGTAAGTTCCTGTTATTTTAGCTACTGGGTCTTTGGTGAACTGTTAGAGCAGCCTGAACTGATTAAGACCCCAGGCCAAACAAACAATCTGTGTTGTCTCTAGGCCCATGGTAGAAGCTCCTCAAAAGGTAGTAAGCTAGCGGGACTTGGTCTGGCAAGCAGGCTGAGAGCAATGCCCTTCCACACCAGTCAGATCACTGGGCTGTGTCCCTGCCCCCCATTATGAATGTACCTACTAGAGATGGGACTAATCAAACAAAGTGTGGTAGAGAAAGAGAATATTCTTATAAACCCATATACTTATTGTGTATACATTAGCAACCTACATAGAAGCCTTTATAAATATATCAGACCCAGAGTGATTGCTTCAGGTTCTCAACATATTTTCCCTTATTACTGGAAAACAAAAAGATTCTTGTTTTTCCAACCTGCATCCAAACTTTCTTCTTTTTATTACTTAACTGTGACCCCATACCTGTGCTTTTTAATCCATCTGCCACTTCCATTAACCCTGTGCTGTCTGGTTTTCATCCTCACAGCTGTACTGAAATTTCTCTCTTGGAAGTCACCAGTATCTGTTCCTGTGTCATAAGATATAATTTTCCTTAAATGCGCCATTTGACTTTTGGCTGTCAGTTTCTTTTTCCCAATTCTTGTTGCCTTGATTTCTATGATCGGATACTTTCTGGACTCTTTTGTTTCTCTTGGTGCTGTCCTTGCACTGAGCCTTCAAAGGCATGAGGCATGCCCAAGGCAGCCATTGGGAGTAACGCAGTTGAACCAGTTTCTGACCGCAGTAAGAGATAATTTGCATGTATGGGCAATTGGGAGCTGTGGGAGGGATGTGAACTTGGGCCTGGCTTGGGCTTTGTGAATTAGAGCAAGGCTCTCTGCCTCAGTTTTCTAATCTGTAAAATGGGCATATCGGTGCATGATTCTGGGGTGTTATGGTAAGGATTTACCAAGAAGAATGTAGTGTTTCCCCTTGGCTTGACTAAAGTTAAATAGGTTTTTCCTGCCTCTTGGTCCCTGACCTCCCTCTCACATAGGCCTTTCTGGAATCCAGGTGACCTATAATCCTCCTGCCCCATTGCTTTAAAAACTCTCCCCACCCTCTGATTCAGTAGAGACGAGTCCAGACCGAGTCCCGAAAACACTGTGAAAATCCCCGCATGCTGTGCTAATCCCTGAGGTGACCACTGTCATCTTTTCAGCACTATGTAGACAGAATAGACCGTGTGCAGAGACTTCTTAACATTTATCCCAGCACTCGGAAAGGTTGGGGGCAAAAGAGAGGGTGGGGCTGATCCAGAGTTTTGAGTTTTCCGAAGCTCTTCAGCGTATTACAAGCCGTGAGGTGAGCCGCCAACTGAAAGCCCTCAGATTAGCCACGTCCTGAGCTAACACACCTGCCGGGCAGGAGGCCTCAGACACGTGCTGAGGACGGGCTGGAAGCAGGCTGACTGGGTTTTCTTCGTTGCTGACAGTAGATCAATTGTATAGAATCCCTTTAATGCTTTTGGTCTGCACCTGTTTGTGCCTTGGACATTTCTTGGTTTCTAGAGTAGGAAGGGAGAGGCTGGAGGCAAGTAACAGACATGGTTAGTGACTGCCTTGCCATCTCTCTTCCATGGTACCAAAGAAAAACCCGTCCAAACCAAACAACAACAACACCCCCCCCCCCCGCCCCAATCCAGCCATTTCCATTTTCATCTGTTCTGAATTTGGGGCCTGGAGCTGGGTCAGCAGGAGTCTGATAAACGATTTTTCTCATTCTAGCACTGCTGTTCTCTGCCACAGGCGATTTTCCCTGGGCACCGGGATTTCCACAGACCCCCTTAGCCTGGCCCTGGCCCTTGTCCTGGACCCCCTCTCTCCCACCAGGAACAGAGGAGGACCTTAGTTGTGCCTTTGTCTCAGCTACAGGTGCCAAAGGAATGAACATCCCCCAGGGAAACAGAAGCTTCTTAGGGGCTGTTGAGTCTTCCTGCAGAATCTCTGATGGGTTACTTTCTCGCAGCCTGCTTGTTGTGGGCTCAGGAGCTGGTGTGCCCGAGGGAGGCTGGCGTCGAACAGTGGTGGCTGGTTCTCAAGTCTTTCAAGAGCAAGTATTTTGAGAACTATCATTGCAGAAATCACAGTATCACAATATTTAGGACTACAGGAGGTCTGGGAGAGGACCGATCCAAGAACAGGAGCCCAAAACAGATCCCAAACATAGACTGGAGAGAGAGGCAGCAGGGGAGTCCCCCTGACATCTTCACAGTGTTCACTCGGGGTAAGGATCTGTCATCTTTCCGTCGTCTTCCCCCACCCCCCGGGGTCATACTTAGGTTCTAAAAGATTCCGCAAGTGGGGACAGCAGGCTGATAGTTGAATCTTCCGCGGGTCTGAGCTGCTTCCCTAGATCTCTTCTTTCTGCTTCTCTACTGTGATAAACTGGACTGAAAACATCAGCTGTAACCACTTTAAGATCTTCTATTTGCCTTTAAAGTATTTTACCTCATTATTTGTGTACGTGTATCTATTTTTGTCAGAAGCCCCAGATGAGCGGGCTGCTGCTCTGGCTACTCTGGGCTGCCCATTCCTAAGAGCCAAATCTCTTCTCTGCCCACATTCTTCCCCCACCACAGAACATAAGCGCACATGGAATCCTCTGCAGGCTCCTAAACCTTTTCGTATTAGAGTTATTCTTATGGTCCTCTTGGCAAATAGAAGCCTACAACTGGGCAGTTGCCTTCTTTGCATTTAGCTGAGGTCAGGTGACTATGTTTGTGCTAAGGAACATAACCAAACGTGTTATAGAGAAATCCTGGGATGTTTTTTTTTCTTCCCTTCCTCTTAGAATGTGACTGTGATGGCTGGGACTCCAGCAGCCTTTCTGGGCTGGGGGCCACATCTTTGTCATCATAGGAAGTGCCCGAGTCTCTGGCGACAACGGAGCTATCATTTCAGTCCAGGCCTGGCTCCCCTTCTACTTTTTTTTTTTTTCCTGATGTGGGTGAGAAATAAACTCTTATTATCCCTTCCAACAGGAGTTAAAATACTCTTTTTAATCTTATGTTAACTACATCATCAGCATGTGCTAACATACTGGGTTTACTTTTCTCCTCTTGCTATTTTGTGTTACATTTCTCTGGGAGCTCCTAGCAACCTTATATAGCTTCTACTATTTTAACTCTTCCCTTAAACAAACGTTATTGGAAACCAGTATTCCAGGAGCTATGCCAGGCCACTGGAAAACAAGGATAAGTAATATAATACCCCATGGCTGTGAAATATTTACCAGACCCCCATTCTAAAGAAGTACAGGTGAATGACAGCCGATGAATATCACTACCACACAAATCAGCTTTGCTGTTGGCATATAAAAAGAACACGTCTGGTCTCTGGCCTTGAAAAAAATTTAGCCTAACAGAAAAGGAGAACAGAAGGGCATAAAATAATGAATGTTTACAAGCATTCATGGAGAGAACCAGCTTGGTGCTTCTTTTCCTTGGAGGCTTATTGTTAAAAAAAAAAAAAAATTACTAATCATCTGGAAGTCTTACTACGAAAATAGAATCTGCAGTGACCTCATGGGGAGCCCAAAACTTTCAAATTGTATTCCCTCTTCCCTTTGCTGCTTGGGAACAATCCAAAAGCAGGGCGACTGTGAATGGCCAGACATCTGCAAGGCAGCTTTTCTTTTAATTCTTGTGATTGTTTTAATGTTTATTTGAAACAAATGTACTTTTCTGTCCTTGAGCCCTTATTAGCTCATTCTGGAAACATGGCTAAAAGCATGGTATGGGAAGATGACAGTTCTTTTCCCCCTTCCTCTAATTCAGGGGTTTTGAGGTTGCCATAGGTGCCAATGCCTCCCATAAAGCCAGATGTTCTTCATGTTTCCACATGCACTCAGAGCATCAAGCCTGCGGGGGTTACTAGGACGCGCCTTTGATCCGGGGCCCACTCCTTGTAGGTGCGTGCGTTCTGGCTCTCCACGGACTCTCTCTCTACCTTCACGGCCACAGCGGGAGGTTACCTAGCCACCGTCCTGCAGATGAGGGAACCAGAACTCAGGGAGACAAAGTAAGCTGTTCCAAGTCACGTAGCCAGCAAAGGTGGAGCCGGGATTTGGATCCAGGCAGCCTGACTCCAGAACCCTTTGTTTTTAACTATGTCGTTGTAGTTGCTGAAGTAAGAGCTCACCAGTATAAGAAAAGATCAGAAATTTGTCGGGACAGAGAGCTAGAACCCCAGGAGTAAGCTGCCTCCCTGCCTCCTTCCTTCTGTCACTCCGTTTGGGAGGTTATGATGTTGTGAAGGGAGAATGTAGGGAGAGGAGGTAATTTCAGCCTGGAGCAAGAAAGCCCGTCTCCCGGTCAGCCTCCGCGCAGGCCATGGGGTGGGCCCATGTGGACTCTGCTTTATGAGCAGGCAAAGCGGGGAACACTCTGTCACCACCCACCCTTTTCCTCCCGGACTCTTGCAGGTAACTTTCATTCCCCCTAGACCACAAGGACCTTACCACAAGGAGAGGTGGTAGATGTGGCCTGGCCGGTGGTTACTCTTCTCATGTTTTCTTTTCTGTTTGGAAGCTAAGAAACAGTCTTTCTGCTGGGTCTCTGTCCTTAGCTCTTGTGCCTTCGGGCCAGCTGAAGGATAACCTCAGAGTGGAGGCCACACTAACACATAGCTTTTATTGCTGTGGAAGGCTGTCTGGGTCAGAAATCAGGCTGAGCATGCTCATAAAGAAAGGAAAGTGATGGCCTTTGGGTTTGCTCTTCCCTCTGCCAGGAATAGTCTCTCCTTCCTGCAGTTGGACTCTCAGATGTTACCCCTTTGTCCAGGACTGTCATAAACACCCCTCCAGCATCAGCACATCCTATTTAATTGCCTTCAGAGAGAGCATCTTTTCTCTCTGAAATCACTAGTTTTGAAATCACTAGTTAGGATGATATGTACTGGTTATATCAGTAGTCCTAATGGTGTAACTAATGGTATAAAATACTACACCTCATGATTTCTTGTTATTACTAGTTGTCACTAGTTATATAGTTATCACTAGTTATAATCTCCTTGAAAATAGGGGTCTTTTTTCTTATTCAACACTATATCCTCAGCTTGTAGCATTCGTACTCAGCATACATGCCTAGTTGGAGGAATAAATGACTGAGTCCCATTATTTTCTTTGGATAGGACTAGCAAAATAAGTCTGTAAAAACACAACTAGAGTTGACAAAATTTGGTCACCGAGGGTTAGCATGCCATTTCCCTTTATAAGAAAGTCCAGAAAGTGGGAAGTTTCTTTCCTCCAGCTGACCAGTGTGCATGCTAAATAGGGGGCCAGCCAGCTTACTGGGACTATGCATTTCCTCCACACTTATCCCCCCATTCTGCCACACTCTTCTTGAGCAAGTTCTGTTTTTGGCAATTATCTTATACTGTTTCTGCATTGTGTGCGTGTGCGTGCACACACACGTGTGGTGCTGTCTAACACAGTTTCTGTGTTAGAAGGTACTTCAGCACCTGTCCTACTGCCAGATGAACCCAGTAGGAGAATGTTCATGACATGAGCCAAGTGTTGATCAAGGTGAGCACGGAACATTTTCCAATAATACCCCACTAGAACACTTGTTTACCAGACCCCACCCTGTCATAAGGGGAAGCCATCCCACAGATTCCAGAACTTCAAAACAGAAGTTAAACTTCTTTTTGCAACCCGGAATGAAGTTCTTGGAACAAGCCAGGGGCATTTTCCACCACTCTCCATCTCTTGTGCTACCAGGGGACTTAAACCATGAGGAAACACAGGCATTTCAGTTTCCCAACTGATTAATCCTATAAACCATCCATTATTC